>NW_004443989.1:11292457-11332236 GCF_000243295.1 Trichechus manatus latirostris
TCTCACCTGTGTCCTCTGCACAGAAGAGGCATGTCAACCGTCTACCACTCACCTGTGTCCTCTGCACAGAAGAGACATGTCAACCGTCTACCTCTCACCTGTGTCCTCTGCAGAGAGGAGGCATGCCAACATGCTGTTGTTCTAGGTAAGCCAAGCGCTAACTTCTTTTCTCATTTGAAAAAGGATCCTTCTTCCCCAAAACCGTGTATAAAGTGTCTTCTGATGCGGGGAAGACACACTATTAACAAATAGTGAAATAGCTTTGCTTTTGTAGCTGCTGTAACCAAGTACCACAAACTGGGTGGCTTAGAACAGCAGAAATTTATTCTCTCACAGTTCTGGAGGTTAGAAGTCTGAAGTCAAGGTGTCAGTAGGGCTGTGCTTCCTCTGGAAGCTCTAGGGAAGGATCCTCTCTTGTCTCTTCCAGCTTCTGGAGGCTCCAGGAGTTCCTTGGCTTGTGGCAGCATCGCTCCAGTGTCTGCCTCTGTCGTCACGTAGCCTCCTCCTCTTCTGTTTCTCGTCACAGCTCCCTCTGCCTCCCTGTTGTCAGGATAATCTGACTGCATGTAGGGCCCGCTTGGATAATCCAGGACAGACTTATCTCAGGTGTTGACCCTTAACTTAATCACACCTGCAAAGCCTTTGTTACCTAAGGCGGCACGCACAGCTTCCAGGGAGTAGAGCCTAATGCCACTGGGCCCCAACTCTGCCACCATACGAGGTCGAAGCTTCCCCTTTTGTGCACTTGGCTGACTTATCTTCAGCTGGAAGTGGTTTCCACCATCTCTGGCCTCACTGCCTCATCCTGACCCACTCTTGGGAAGCTCTTCAGCCTCCCTGATCACTGACCCTCTCAGCAGCCTCCTGGACAGAGGAGGGCAGGCTCAGAGAGGGTGAGCAACTCACCCTGGCCGCCCAGCCCTTGAGGCGCCTGCAGAGCTCGTGCTGCCTCCGATGGACGGGTGGGCAGGAGGATGAGGGGCAGGTGTGGGAGTGGGAGGTGGCAGGCTCATGTGGTGAGTGGTTCCGGAGAAGCCAGGCACCCCGTGAGGGGATGTGGCCAGGTGGCTGGATTTGGAGCTCAGATGGGGGTGTCGGGGGTCTGTGTCCAGCTTGGCCTCTGCCTCTCTGTGGTTCCTCCCCAGGGGCAGCCTCTCAGTGGTTTCTCAGCAGCCTCTGGCAGTTCTGACCCTGCCCCGTAGACAGCGGGAATCCAGTGCAGCCATCCTTAGCCCAGGACCTCATCCCACTGGCCTAACTTTGGTCACCGCCCACCCTGGACCAGTCCCCTCAGCCAGGGCACAGATGCTGTGATTGGCAGCGCCCAGGTCATGTGACCATTTATGGTGCTGGTCGGCTCTGCCCAAACAACATGCCTGTGTGGAGGGCACCCACAGCTGAACTGAGGTGCTGCTCTTGAGAGACAGGGTGCAGTCTGGCAGAACAGTAGTACCGGGAACAGGTGGAAAGGTTGCTCTGTGACCCAGAAGTGTCTTCAGCCCTTGTGGTGACTTGATCCTGGACTTGGCGGCAGAGCTGCTTCTAGAGCCTGTGTCTTCTGACCACACCAGAGGAGGGCGCTCCGCTGCCTGGGGCAGGAGGTCCAGCAGAGTCCGCCAGGCGGCGTCCTCTGCACTGTATGCCCTGAGGCACTGAGCAGAGGCCGAACTCCCACGGAAGCCACCTCTGTGAACTTGGGAGAGGGATGCACATTTAGAAACAGCTACAAACACTTAAAACTCCAGTGACCACATCAAATGTGCCCTGGGAAAACAATGAGGGAAGAGCCTCATATGAAGACAATTATTCAGCGCACAGTAAGCATGGTTTCCTGCACCACCAGCAGAGACCCACATTCCGTTCCCATGGCCCCGTTCTGGGTATGTGACCTGCACCCACGTTGAGGAGAGGAAGGAATGGACGCTTTTGAACACGCACTAACAGCGCCCTGCTGAGCACCTAGCAGCGTCTCCTCTCATCCTGACAACCTCACAGAGGGGCATGAGGCACCTACACTCTGACGAGGAGGCTGAGGCTCATAGAGGTTAGGGGGCGCCCAGCAGCTGGTGGCAGAGCTGGACTGGAATGTGTGTTGAGCATTGTGGACATCTCTTTTGAATTGAAACATTCTAAACGTCTTCTGCGTGCCTATGTGCTACCGTGTTAGAATGTCATCACTCTCTAGACCATCTCTAAATGCTGCCCCTTTCAGACAAAGGGGACTGAGTTGGGGATCAGTGAGCCTCAGCGTTCCCTTCGATGATGGAAAAGATATTCGGGAAGAGCACATCACTGGGCTCAGCTTGCTGGGCTCAAGCTGGCCACGGACGCTCTGCCAGGTAGTCCACGCTTGTGTGTCCCTCACTAAGGTGGGGGAGGGGGCAGGGCTGGCATGCAAAGGATAAACTTGCACACATGGGCCATTTGCACCCACAGTCCTCCTTCCTCCATTGAAGCCATGCTGAGTTAGCCCTGCTTCCCAGGACTGGGTAACTGGCTCACAGACAAGGGCTGGGGTTACTGTGTCCCTACTATTCGTTGTAATGGCCAATCTCAAGTAGGACAGTGAGCAAGTCACAGAGGGCTTTGATGACATGGTGTCAAAAGGAGACCCGAGTGTTCTGCTCCCCGTGGGAGGCAGAGCCCTCCATCTCCCACCAGTCTCCAACGATGCCTGGCACTGAGCATGGCCGAGTTCATTCCTCACAGGGGCTCTGCTCCTATGGCCAGGTCTGCTTCTGCGGGGACAACACTGTTACAGATGGGAAACTGAGGCACACATGGAGGTCACTGCTAGAACATGCCAGAGCCCAGCAGCACAGTCTGTCTGTTACACAGGGTGACTTCCTAGAAGGCAGAGTTTGCACAAAAGCAGCAGGACATGTGTGTGTCTGTGGGTGTGGTATGTTTTATGTGTCTTGTGTGTGATGTGTATGTGGCGTGTTGTGTGTGTGGTGTGTGTGTAGGGGGAGGTATATGTTGTGGGAGAGCGGGTGCATCCAGCCTTTGCAGTGAGGGTCACAGTTCAAGCGGTGAGCTTGGCTTAGACAAGGACTCCAGACACTGGTCGGCTGGTGCACGCCCCCTGGCTTCCCTCCTGTGAGGAGAACGGGCTGGCACCCTCCCGTTCTTGGGTGGGGGAGCTCTGGCAGGTCGCCCTCTTGCTTGTGAAATCAATTAGTTTGGCATCAGCGCCCTTGTTTGTGGTCCAATTCATCCTTCATCACGTCAGTGCTCACGCGCCAAGCAAAACACATGTTGCTGTCGCTGTGCTTGCCAAGTAGGAAAGCCACCTCAGGATGGCCATGCAGGGTGGCTCCCTGAGGGTATCGAGGGCAGGGAGTGGGTATGGGAGGCTGTGTCTGCTGTTGTTGAGGGGCAGTGTTCATGTCTTCGATGGCCAGTGGATGTGGAGATGCTGGTTGTGAGAGATGACTGTGTTTGCTGTGTGGGGAAGTAAACATTGCTAGTGGACAGGAATCCCCCTGAGGGCTCCTGTCTTATGCTCCTGAGGGTGAGTGTCTTGACCACTGCCTAATCCTGAAGCATGCATGCAGCCTGCCCATGGAAGGTGTTCAGTGGACATTTGCTAAATGAATGACTCAGAGAGGGAGAGGTCTTTGTAGTATCAAACCCAGAAGTGGAGAAGAAGGCTCTTCTGGTGTGCTTTGAAATAGGGGGCCTATTCATAAACACGTATGTGCATACTTGTACCTGTGTGGTCACAGGCACACACACCTCCTGGCACACAGCTGTTAGTAGGAGGCACAAAACTCCACACAATGCTTCCTGGTCTAGGGTAGGTTAAACTTCTTAAACACTGCAAGTCAGCTCAAAACAAATCAATTAACATTGAGCATGGCATTGTTCACATCATCAGTATTGATATTTATGCATTTGTTGACAGAGTCTGTCAATAAAAATGTCAGGAAGCCTCCTGGAGATTGGGAAGACAAATGTGAGTGAGGTTCAGCGAGATCTGAATGTTTGGTTGGGAGAGAGACACATAGACAAATAATTGCAATTCGTGAAGTGCCCTGGCCACACAGAGGAAAGTAACAGTGAGGGTATGTGAGTGTGTGTAAGTATATGGGGGGAGTGTGAGTGTGTGAATATGGGAGAGTGAGTGTGAGTGTGAATGAATGTGTGTGGATGAGTGTGTGTTTTATGAGTGAGCATGTGGCTGAGTAAATGTGTGAGTGTAAGTGGGTATAAATGTGTGAGTGTGTGAGTATGTGTGAGTGTGAATGTAAGCATGAGTGTGTGAGCATGTGAGTGAGTGTATTTGAATGTGTGAGTTTGTGGTAATTAGTCTCGGCAGCCCCGGGACACTCAAGTAGGAGCCTTGAATACTCCTCCAAGGATTCTACAGGCATCAGTTAGGAGGCTCCCACCTGCCAATAACCCAAGGTCCAACTAACATTGCTTACCCCTCAAGGACTGTTACCGCCTGTAAGAAGTCTGGTGGTGGGTAGTCTTGGGTGGACTCGGTGGTCTTCAGGGGCAGCAAGGACCCAGCTCACCCCTCATCTCGCTCCGCCAGCCCACATGCTGGCTTTGGCCCTGAGCTTGCTCCTGCAGCCCTAGCACTGCATCCCTGGTGTCATGTCCCCCTGCCAGGCTTCTCCTTCCCTTCCCTGTCTCTTCCTTAGGGCCAGGGCCCCTTTCCCAGTCGACTTCCTCTCAGGTTCCATTGACCAGGATGGAGTCACATGGTCAGACCATAACTACAAGGGAGGCTGGGAAGGCCTCATGGAGAGCAGGAGCAGGGCTTCAAACTGGTTCTTCCCAGTTTAATCATGGCTGAGGAAGTGACACTGGAACTGACCTGAATTTTTTAAAATTTGGGTGAACCAGAGCCATAACCAGAAAGGGAAAAATTACAAGTCAAAGGCCTGCTAGAAACTTAATCTCCCTCTTAGAAAAAAAAGGCAGCATATGCATTGCGAAGCAACCAAATCTTTTGCCTGTTGGATTTTGCGCAGAGTCAGAAACAGCAGTGCTCTGCTCAAAGACGGCAGCTAACTACACCACTCTGAATGTGTGTTGCTCTCCACAGTCCTGGCAATAATCCAATCTCATGCATTAGGCTCCTGAAAGGGCTTACTACGCCTCTTCCAAGTCTCCCATTCCAGGGCTTCGACCCATAAGTTTTCCTGTTCTGGTTATCGTTCCAGGTCACTCAAATTTTAAAAATTTGGGTCTGTTCCAGTTTTGCTTCATTGGCCATGAATGAACCAGTTTAAACTGGTTCAAAGCCCTGAGCAGGAGGGAGGCTTGGCTGCGAAGCAAGGAGAGGGAGACAGGTGGGCACGGGCTGTCAGACCACACAAGGTGCCTGCCACACTTTGGTGGCTTCGGTAGGATAGTGACCTTTGGGACTTGAGCTTAAGGAGTTTATGCCAGCTCAGTGTGGGTAATAGATTGGGGGAGAGGGGGATAAGACTGGAGATGGGTGGTTGGTGATGTGTACAGCCATACAGTCATGAGAAGGTAGAGACCTGGAAGGTGTGGAAGGGGAGATTGGGAAGCACAGAGCATTTGAGTGTGTAGGTGGCAGGGAAGTAAGGAGTGGATGCTGCTCCTGAGTCTCCAAATTTGGACACCTGGGTGGACAGTGGGAAATCTTCAGTGAAATAGGGAACAGGAGGTGGGACCGCAGGGAAACAGGAGTGACGATGATGAAGCAGGCGGGCAACGATGAGGATGTTGATAAACAGTCTGCATTCATCCAGCTCTCTCCAGGGCTGAAGGCAGAACCAGTCACCTGACACATGTTATCTCGTTCATGTCTCATGCAGGACATGAGGAGGATCCGTCCTTATCTCAGCTGTTAAAGAGGTTAAATGGTTTCCTCCAAGTCACCCAAACCTCATAGATACTACCTAAAGCTGGCTTGGTTTTATGAGGCTAGTGGGCACCCAGGTGAAAATGCCAGCAGTGATTGCAGACAGGCACTCAGAGAAGGGTGGGCTGCGAAGACAGAGGCGGGGTCACTGGCTGTATCTCATCTCGAGGTGATGGATGAAGTACGGGCAAGAGGTGCGATGGCCCTGGGAGATGGAAGTAAATTGAATTGCGCTGATAACAGATTTCCCATCGCATGACTTGGAGGCTGAGTTGAGGAAAGAAGAGATAGTGGAAAAGCAAAAGAGGCAATTTGGGAACTAGCTCATGGATTGAAAAGGGAGGCCTGGGATGGACAGGTAGGGCATGGCGAGGTGGGATCAGGTAGCACTTGGTAGAAACTTGAAATAGACTTTCCCTGCTCTTGGCATTGTAACAGTAGTTGTTGATTGTCTGCCACCATCTGGGGAACTTTTGTTATCAGAAGGAAACCTCGGAAAAAGCTATACCAGATAAAGAAAATGAGCCCAGCAGGAAAGCAAACACTTGTGTTTGTCAGAGTCCTCCAGGCTGTTCCTGGCTCAGACTGGATGGGCAACTCTTTCCCGGCCACCGGCAGTAAGGGGTCAGCCAGGAGAGCCCGTCTCCTTGTCTGGGAGGAGGGGCTCCCCGCTCTCCTGGTGGGCCGGCCCAGGAAGCAGGCTCAGGGAATAGTTCCTGGATTCATGGTGGAGCACAGTGTGTGGCTTGGAGACTGGCCAGGGCCCAAGCCTTTCTCTGAGCATTGAGCCAGGGTCTTCTGGGGGTGGGAGTGGGGTCGATACTTTCCAGGCACCTACCGAACACCTGAGAACACGTCACGTGAGTAGGTGTTTGGGGTGACAGGTCCAGCCAGCGTGCAGACACTTCTTCCTTCTCCCTGGAGAGGCTTGGACACTCAGATAAATGAACTGCTCCATCTCATCTGAAGTGCTTGGTGGAATGATAAGCTTCCCTGCCAGTGGGAATGGGGAAGAAGGGATGGGGTATAGCCAAGGGAGGCATCACACAGTGATCAGATCTTGGTTTTGACATCTCATTTTTTACCAAAAAAAGGGGAGGTGTGTGGAGAAACACTCAGACGAAGAGTCTGCCCCACATTCATTTTATAGAACCATAACTGCACACTGGGGCCTTATAAACCCAAGGGAAGCCTGCTCACACTCTGTACAGCCATGGACCAAGTGGGGCCCTGAGGCCAGTGAAGCCTGACTCTTACACTCTCCGTGTGTCCAGCGTCGAGGCTGAGATGTCACAGTGGCCGATCCTCCTGGCTGGTCAGTGTTGGTTCCCTTGGCCTGATGGGGCAGCCAGTCCCCTGGCCATGCCACCTGCCCGAATGCACTCTTTCTTCAGCCCTGGCTGTTTGCCTCCCAGAGACTTACCTTCTTATTAGTGTCTTCACTCAAAAAGGAGCAAAAACGGAGTGTGGTCAGCAGAATAAAGGCCCCCAAAGATGCCCATGTACTGATCTTGGGACCTGTGAACATGTGACCTCACATGGCAAAAAGGAACTTTGCAGCAATGATTAGGTTAAGGGTCTAAGATGAGAGATGATCCTGGATTATCCAGGTGGGCCCAGTGTAATCACAAGGATCCTTATAAAGGGGAGAGGAGGGTCTGAGTCAGAGGAGGAGATGAGATGACTGAAGCAGAGGTGTGTGTGTGTGTGTGTGTCAGAGAAAGAGAGAGCAATAGATATTGGAGGATGTAAAGCTGCTGGCTTTGCAGATGGAGGAGAGGCCATTAGCCAAGGTTGTGGGCAGCCTCTAGAAGCTAGAAAAGGCAAGGAAATAGATTCTCCCCTAGAGCCTCCAGAAGGAACTAGCACTGCCAACATCTTAATTTTAGGACTTCTGATCTTCAGAACTGTAAGGGAATACATTTGTGTTGTTTTAAGCCACTAAGTTTGTGGTCATTTGCCACTGTAGTCCTAGGAAACTGATATGAGGGTAAGAGGTAAAATCTTATTAGCTACCCTCTTTTGAAAGAGTAAAAAAAAAAGGAGGGGGAATGCTTGGGGTCGATAGGAGGTGTTAAAGAGCTAAAATGGGTTGAAGCAATGACCTGGGCCTTTTAGTGGATTTTGTTTGCAAGGTTATTCTGCTCTCTAGCAATCTCAGATGATGTGGCCAAATGTGGTTCATCTTTCTCCTCTTTCTGTAAAAGCAACCAGCTTCTGTGGGTTATTCTGGCTAGGGTGGGGAGCTCCGTGCTTCCCTGGAGGCCACCTTACCTTTGGTGAAGGCCTTCTGGGTGAGCACGTCCCTGCAGGGAGAGAGAGCAAGGAAGTTATGCAGAGGCCAACCCTTCTGGTAGAACTTCAGTTTCTCTCCTTGGTGCTAGTCAGGTCAGGGTGAGAAGCCTGGTCCACGTAGTTATGATGTGCCTCCTTGGAAATCTTCTTGAAAATGGAGATAGATTTCAGGCGACTTGTCCACTTTGTGGAGAAAGATGATAAGCTGTAAGAAGGTGATGTCTTTAGCGAAGGGAAAGGAGAAGGGGACAATGTGGAGACTCATGGGCTGAAGTCTGTCCTTTGGGATTTGGGGTTGTGAATGTCTTTAGGCCTTATTACTGGGCTTCAACTCCCTGCCCCTCAGGAATGAGAGGTCTAGGAGTTTGGGTCAGCTGAGCAGAGCCAGAGGGGTGGGCCATGGCCTAGGTCATGCACAACGACAACAATATTGAAACTTACATACCAGTCACGATGGTGAAGATGATAATGGTAATGATGATGGTGGTGGTGGTGGTGATGATGGTGATGATAATGGTAGTGGTGGTGATGATGATGGTCAATACCTCTTGAGCACCTGCTGTGTTCTAGCCACACTTGACCTTGATTACCTGGTTTATTCCTCATCACAAATATGTGGGGTTGGAGTTATTGTTACTTCTCCTCTTCCAGTTGAGAAACTAGAGGCCTGTTGATGGAGTAACTTGCCCAGGACACATGGCTAGTAGGTGGCAGGATGGTGGCTGACACCGGAGTCCACTCTTAACCACCATGCCCACTGGCCCAAGATGGCCTCAGCACCTTGGAGGTCATTTGACATGTGAGGAGGGAGGGAACTGCTCAGTTTTAGAGGAGAGAAGTTTTACATGGGAGACCACTGAGGTTTGTCCCAGGACTCAATAGAGCTCCTTGCCTCCCCACTTGAAGTAGTTTCTCTGCACACACTGGGGAGTGGAGCCACAGAAGGAAGAGCCTTACTAGCTGTGGTATCTGCACAGTGGGGCCTTCAGAGCACCCGGGCCTCAGGGCTTCAGGCATCAGGCTCAGGTGGCTTCTGGAAAGAGCCACCTCCCCAGCCGTGACAGCTACTCTGTCTGGGGCACGGGGGAGGAGACTGCCATGTCTTGGTCTTCACACTGCTGCCGAGTTCCTCCTTCCCCTTGCGACTGTGATCAACTTCAGTGTAGATTCACTCCATTTCTCATTCTCCAATACAGTGGGTTGTCACCATGTTTGTTGCCTTGCATAAATCTACCTTTTCCTATGCCCAACAGCACCAGCTGAGAGGGAAATGGCAGCTGTTCTTCTGTCTTCAAAAGGAAGTAAGAGAAAAAGAGGAGGTTTGGGTTTTCATTTTAGAGAAAGCCAAGTACACTGGGTGAAATGAGTTATGTGGAATCGGCGACTCACCATGGCCACTTACAGAGAGTTTCGGTCAGGATGGATCCATGTTGCTCTCCTGGAGAATAGAGCTTTCTCTCAAACCTAAGTCGTTAGGCTTGTTCACATTGAAAAGTTCTCAGAGCTCCAATTCTTTGGAGTCCTCTTGCCTTGGCCTAGAGGTGTAGGCAGATGGATGATTGTTTCTCTTCCCAAGCCATCTCTCTTAGCTCTGACAGGGAGCGCACTTGGGCAAGGCGATGGGCTTCAAGTCCCAGTTATCTTGCTGCAGACTGCCTGTTCTCACAAAGCAGCTGGGCTGTCAGGCCATGGTAATCACACATACATCTTGGCAATAAATAATGCGTGCCTGGAACATGCTTTGAGACAAGCGTGAGAGTCCCAGCCTGGAGAGTCAAAGCAATAAGCAGCAGAGAATGGGTGGCTGTTTCTGCCTCTCAGTTCTTACACAGCGCATAGAGTTTGGACCAGGGCTGTGCTGGCTTTAGGGTCATGGTGAGTTGATTTTTGAAAACCCATGATGTGGTTCCTATACATGGTTTGATACAAGCTGTGGATGAGTGAGGATTTCTGGGGGACGTGAGAGACTGTGAGGAGCTGGTTGGAAGGGAATTTGGAGGCTCTGGCTGATGCGCGTCTTGCTCAGGAGTGGGGTTACAGATCAATTCTGAAAATCAGCCCTTGTTTGGGGGGCATGTCTCTGGGATGCCACCGGGACCCAGCACACAGGTGGTAGAGCCCTCACTGGAGGAAGGGTCCAACAATCAGCGGCATGTGGAATCTTGTTTAAGGAAAAGGCAGACGTGGACGATTGTGCTGAGACCTAGGGGTGTCAGAGATGCAGATGGGCCGGGTCATTGAGAAAGGGCCAGCTGACTCTTTTATTGGTTTCCTTACCCTGAGCTATCTAAAAAGGAATCTCTTCCGGAGTAATTTATATTCTGTGTAAACTGGGCAAGGACATTCTCTGTGGGCTTGGGAAGATGGGATGGAGCTCAGAGAGAGCACGCGATGATTTGGTGGCTAGATAACCACTCCCGTGATGAATAACTTGGGAGACTGGAATGATTCTGCCAGAGGAGGCCACGCTGTGATCCTCAGACATCTCCTGATGTCTCGGGCCAAATCAGTGAGACTCTATTTTTACTTTAGATTCATGCTCTGACTCACCCATCTGCCCAGTGGGACTCAGAAAGCCAGAGTCTCTGAGGCTAGCCCACACTCTCTGTTTGCCGGTGGGGAAAGGGAGGCCCAGAGAGGGATGTGGCTTGCCCAAGGTGACACTGACAACATAAGGTCAGACTTAGACGCAGAGTGCCCAAATCCCAGCCCTGTTTTGTCTGGATGACACTCGGCCCTTGTTGGCACCCTTACTGGGGCAGGTCTGGGGTCAGATCCACTGCCTGTGACCAGCCTGCACCCTGGGTGGCAGGAGTGGAGGGAGGCGGCTGGTCAGGTCCAAGGTGAAGGCTGGCTCTGGGTTTGGCAGCCTTGGTGGTTCCTTCGAGGGAAGGCCTTCAGCCCGTTTTCTCTTCTCTAGGTCCACCAGCCCCAAGACTGGTGAAACATGGGCTATGCCAAGGCAGCACCATCTATTAAAGCTTGAGCAGTGTGGGGGAGGGGGGGTCTGGTGGAATAGAGTCCACTCGGGATTAATCAGTGAAAGCAGCTAGAAAGAAGTAAGGGGAAACCGACCTATTCCCATCAAATTATTTCTGACTCATGGCAACCCTATGCATGTCAGAGTAGAACTGTGCTTCATAGGGTTTTCAAAGGCTGATTTTTGGAAGTAGATCACCAGGACTTTCTTCCAAGGTGCCTCTGGGTGGACTCAAATCTCCAGTCTTCAAGTTAGCAGCTGAGCACCTTAACTGTTTGCACCACCCAGAGACTCAGTAAGGGAAAGGGAGCTGGTATTAATGGAGCAACCCCACAAAGTGTGCCTCTCACTCACCTTGCACTTGCTGTCTGCCTGCTATGAATTGAATCATGTCCCCTAAAAAGACAGGCTGAAACCCTGACCCCTGTGCCTGTGAATGTGACCTGGTTTGGAAATAGGATCTCTGAAGATGTTATCAGTTAACATGAGGTCACACTGGAGTAGGGTGGGTCCCAATCCACTATGAGTGGTGTCTTATAAAAGAGAAGAGACACAGAAAGACAGAGGAAAGATGGCCATATGAAGATGCTGCTACAACCAAGAAATGCCCAGGGATACCAGAAGCCCCGATGTGATGGAACAGACAGGGAAGGATCCTCCCTGAGAGCGGATGCCCTGAATTCAGACTCCCAGCCTCCAGAACTGTGAGAGAATACATCTCTGTTCTTATAAACCACCAGTTTGTGGTATTTTGTTATGACAGCCCCAGGAGACTCAGACGCTGCCCGAATCCTTGCAAGGGCCCCGTAGCCTCGCTGTTATCACTCCATTTAGGACAGTGAGACGCAAAGAGAGCAGTCACCGCCCACACTGGGCAGCCGGGAATGCAGAGCCGGGACTCAGCACAGCTCTGTCTGAGGACAGGGCTCTTTCCATGGATTCATGTTGCTTCCATGGGGAGTGATGAATATTGCTGGGCCTCTCAGGAGATGCCTCGGAATGGACAGCTTGCTTTTGAGAAGCCAGTTCCTTCCCACCCGGGCTGTGATCAACCTGGGAACATCTTGTTCAGTTGGTTGTAATTTGTCGATTTCTGCCACTGACTGTTTTGGGGAATCTTGTGGCTGGCATCCACTGCATTACAGATTTACTGGCCTTGGGGTCGATCTCCAAGGCCATCCCATCTGGGAAGCCAGCTGTACTTACTCTTGAGGCCTTTGGATAAACTGTACTTGTGGGGAAGCTGCCATTCTGGCTCCAGCAGTGGAGCAGCAAGGTCAAGAAGCTCATGCAGGGAATGGGAGAAGATGGCACTGCAGACCGCTTCTCTGCCTCATGAGGATCCTGCCACCTCTAGAGAGGAGGAGGTGGCTGCTGGCCCCTGGAACAGAAACTGGCAGGGACAAACTTCCTCATCCCAAGTCATCTACCAGTCTAGATTTTTAATCTTTCTCTCCTCAGCGCTGGTACACAGCAAGTGCATAATCAGCATTTATCACATGGGATTAAGTGGATGGCCAGACGAAGGCAGATGTCTTTCCCAAGGTAGATGGGCCAAAGTTTTGGGATGACATGAGCAGTTTCGTATTTTGGAGAAAGCCCTTACCCATTGTAATAGTTATCCATTGCTGCAGAACAAATTACCCCAACACTTAGCAACTGAAGACAGTGAACATTTCCCATCTCACACAGTTTCTGTGGGTCAGGAATCTGGGAACAGCTCGGCTAGGTGATGGTCTCTCATGACGTTTCAGTCAAGATGTCACCTTGGTCTGCAGTCATCTGAAGGCTCATCTGGGACTGGAAGGTCCACTTTCAAGCTCATGCTTGGCAAGCCTGTGTTGGCTAGTAGGCAGGAGGCCTCATTCACTTACTATGTGGGCCTCTCCATAGAGCTAACTGAGTGCCCTCACAACATGGCAGCTGGCTTCCCCCAGAGCACGTGATCCAAGAGAGAGCAAGACAGAGGCTACAATGTCTTTTCTGACCTAGTCTTGTAAGTCACACACTATCATGTCTGCAGTATTCTATTAACTACAGGATAGATAAATATATGATAGATACACAGACAGACAGACCGATAGATGCTATAGAGTTGACTCTGACTCATGGCAACCCTATGTACAACAGAACAAAACATTGCCTGTCCTGTGTCATCCTCATGATTGTCAGCATGTTTCAGACCATCATTGTGGCTGTTGTGCCAATCCATATCACCAAAGGTCTCCCCCACCCTCACTGGCCCTCTACTTCACAAAACTTGATGTCTTCCTCTAGTAACGGATCCCTCCTGATGACATGTCCAAAGCAAGTGAGTCGGACAATGTTCTGTTTTGATCCAGAAGGTTCTTTGGTTGATTTTTGGAAACAGATCTTCCACTTCTTTCTTCCTAATCTGTCTTAGTTTGGAAGCTTTGCTGAAACCTGTCCACCATGGGTAGCCTTGCTGGTATTTGAAATACTGGTGGCATAGCTTCCAGCATCATAGCAACACACAAGCTACCACAGTAGGACAACTGACAGACAGGGGATGAGTTCATTAAAAGCAAGTCACTAAGTCCACTCAAGGGAAATTAGGCTCCATCTTTTGAGGGAGACAGTGTCAATTAGGGGGAATATTTTAAAACCACTACACCCATCAAAGCTAGATAAGGCTAGTTCATTCATTCATTCAAAGAATATTTAATGAATATCTACATGTCCTAGGGTCTGGGCCTCAACTTCCCCCAAATACCTCCTGGGGGTCCCATTCTGCATTGATCTGGTGGGAGATTTCCACATGCACTGTGAAAGCTTCTCTGGTTTTCTTGGAGGTGCTGGCAGATATTTTCCAAGGGCATCAAGTCAGCTGCCCACTGGTGTGTGTCTGCTAGATCACTCAGACAGGTGCCTGCAGGCCACAGGCCCTCTGGATCCCAGGCCCACCCCCTAGCCCTCAGGACTGTCTGGAACCCTGGGGCTCCTTGTTTGGGAGCTGCAGACAAGCAGGAGGAACTGCACAGGTCAGCAGGCTCTGCAGGCCTCAAAGAAGCTCCACAATGTGAGCTGGTCACTCAGCTGGTGTCTCTCTTGGATTCCGAGCGCCTGGGCTCCAGGACAAAGGGGGTGTGCTAGAGTGAACACCGGGGCTGCCAGAGCAAGACACCACCTATGATGATAAAAAGGGAGTTTGTAGAGGAAAAACCCAGTGAGCTCTGAGACCAGAGCTGAGAGACCGGAGCCGGGGAATTACCGGTAACGACTGTGATCCACCCTACCCCTTGCTCCCCCATCTTCTCCGGCTGGTGGTCAGCGGGTGGAAAAATATCTCACCCTGCCCTGGGCCACCAAGGCTGCCGCAGGTATGCGGAACTGAGAGCTGATCCGACTTCTGGGCCGACAATGTATGAATAGTGGTGCACTGCACCCATGGCTCTCCTCTGAAACTCTTGGGGCGCAGCCCATCTCCTCTCTCAAGAAACTGCCATCCGGACCACCCAGCCTTCTCGGCTAAGAGGATCTAGTTTCAGGGCTCCTGCTTCACAAAGGGCACTTGGGGTTGGAGTGTCCAAGAAGGGGATGTGGCCTCAAGACGGTGCAGGCAAGAGGGGCAGAACACTCCACGGGGTTTGGAGCCCTTTGATTGCTGGCATAGTCCTCGCCTTGCTTTGCTTGACTCTCAGAATCCATTAGCCAAGGGACTAGGACAGGGAACAGGGAAGTGGATGTGTTAGTCAGGGCTCTCCAGAGAAGCAGAACTAATAGGATATGTAAATATATGCTCAAGCAGAGACAGCACCCCACAGTGGCGCTACAGATAAACTGTGGTGGGACCCTCTTGTCTGCGGAGCATGAGGTGTCAGAGTGCACTGTCTCCTTAGATGTTGGGTGTCCCTGCAAAAAGCATAGACAGAGAGAGAGAGGCAGAGACAGAAAGAGAAATCTATTGATTTTTAAGGAATTGGCTCATGCAGTTGTGGAAGCTGGTGAGTCCAAAACCCATAGGTCAGGTTGGAAATTCCAATAATCATATGTCCAAAGTCTGTAAGTCAGGCAACATTCTGGGAACCCTGGCAGGATCCTTCTCCCCCAGGAAACCTCCATTTTCACTCGTAGCTGATCGGGTGAGACCCATCCACATCATGGAGGGTGATCTGCTGTCAGCTGATGGGGGATGTTAGTCATGTAATGACCTTCACAGCAACATCTAGACAGTGTGACCGAACCACTGGGCACCACAGCCCAGCTAGGTGGACACAGAATTCACCACGGCACTGGGGAGCCCCAGAGATGTGACCAGCATCCTTGTCCATGATTGTACAAGGCCATCCTCCTCTGTCCAGCCCTCTCCCTCGCTGTGGAGAGACCAAGACGGGGGAGGGGCTGGACAAAGTGGTGTGAGGACAATGGTGAAGGGATGGGTGTCCAGGCCTTACTGTTGCCGTGAGTTTTCCCCACTGGCTTGAATCCAAGATGGTGCACGCATCTGGACTCTGGACACCCTGCCTCGGCTACCTAATCTTTCTTTCAGTGGTTCTTCATTGCACGTCTGCCCTGCCCCAGGTCCCAGCCCAGGCACCGGCATGTTCCCACCCTCATGAAGGGGATTACACTCGTTTATGGTCAGTAACAGCACGTTGATGGGGGACATGGAGGCAGCCAGGCCCCCAACCCTAGTGGGCTTCCTAGAGGAAGTGGCATCTGGGAAGTGATTGAGACTAAGCTGCAGTCAGCAGGTGAAGAGCCAGTCCGTGCCCAGTTCTCAAAGTCATCCTGGGAAGAGGAAGGCCTTCTGTGTCTGTGATAGTAAAGGTTACGTGTCAACTTGGCTAGGCCATGATTGTCAGTGGTTTGGCAGATATTATGTAATCATCCTCCATTTTATGATCTTATGTGAGCAGCCAATCAGTTGAAAGCTAATCAGTTTCCTTGGGGATGTGGTTTACATCTAATGTATACGGATGCTCCGGCAAAACTATATCTGGATCCTGCATTCAACTCGTCATCCTCTGACCTCCAGTTCCTGGGACATGAACCAGCAGCCTGCCGTCTGACCTGCCAATTTTGGGTTCATCAGCCCCTGCAAACACAAGAGTCAGGAGAAGTCTCCACCCTGATGCCTGACCCACAGATTTGGGACTTGACTGCCTGCACAACTGTGTCAGCCATTTCCTTGAGATACATCTCTTTACATTTCTTTATATATATGTTTTACTGGTTTTGCTCCTCTAGAGAACCCAGCCTAAGACAGTGTCCATCAACTGCCTCACTGTGTGAATGGCAGCCTTCACTTTGAAGGAGCCTAGGAGATCGTCATCCGACTCCTACATCTCAGAGAGGGACTGAGGACCTGGAGAATGGACAAGACCTGCCCCAGTCACCAGCAAGTGAGCGCCAGACCAAGAAGACAGGGCTTGCAGCTAAGCTGAGTCTCTCTGCTCCCCTAGCTGAGTTGTGTTACAACTTGAGGGACGGGACAGTCTGCAGGATAAAGGGAGAATCCTCGAAATGTTGGCCCTCACTGCTTCCATCTGTTCCAGAGCTTTTTGCCTGGATGTCCCGTGGCCAAGGTCAAAGCCATGGCCAGCAAGGGCAGCCACGACAGGTGGAAGCCTGGTTTTCTATTGCCTGGTCTCACTGTAAAGTCCCTGAAAGAGGAAACCCATGAACTATGACTTTGCAGAAGGATTCGAACAAACGAGCTAAGTTTCCAAGTCTGCTGACAGCTACCTGCGGCTCGGAATCCTGTGTTTGCTCCGTAACCTTCACTGTGGCCCTGCCTTTGTGGCCCCTGAGTGTGCAGGCAAGGTGGCAGCAGAGACCAGAACATTTTGTGTGAGTACATGCAGCTCTGGCAGGGGCCCAGAGGTGCTGGCATCCTCAGTGGGAAGGGACCCGGGCAGGTCTGGGCTGCAGTGAAGGGCAGTCTCCTCTGTGCTCAGGGACTCTTCCAGACCTGGACCTACACTGTATTCACTGCCAAGCCACAGTGAGGGGAAGCTCGGAGCCTTCGAGGAGAACATCAAGGACAGCTGTTGTAGACAGTGCCAACTTCTGCTTCCCAAGCACCTCAGAGCTCAGAGGCTACACAGCACATGTGGGTTGAGCACCCCCATTTGCGGCCACACACCTCTTCGTCGTCCTCCAGCACCAGAGGGCGCACGAGCTGCTCACAGCACCTGTCAGGTCCATTTCCATCAGTCACCCAGAGCCTAGGTCTCTGGGGGCACTGTCCACGTGCAGGTCACTCTGATGGATGTTCCCTGAGGGTGGAAGCTCAGGTGGAGGCCCCCCTGCCTGATAGGGACCCACCAAAGCAGGTGGCACCTGGCCCTGCACTCACACAAGGTTTGTGATCAGCTGATGGTAGCTGTGTCCTCCCTGCACCTTTCACGTTGTTTCCTCAGGCCTGAACTCTGGGCTCCTCATTCAAGGCCATGCTCATAGTTACATTTCCCTGGCCTCGTTTTAAGGAAGAATTTGAGATGTGTTATGGGAATGTGCAGGTTAACATCTAAAAATGAAATAAAGAAGGAAGAGAGGATGAAGGAAAACATAAGCATGAACTGCGAAGTAAGATGGATTTTGAAAGACACGTATCATAAGCCCCAAACAGTGGCTAAAAGTGGTGACAGTAGGGCTCTGAGCTCCTGAGCTCTCTAGAAGCAAGAGCAAGGGGGACTTGCCTGTGGCTGAGTGTAGCCATGCACAGGGGCCATTGCGTGAAGCCCCGATGAAGCCCCCCTCTGTTTGCTTCACCCAGTGATTTCAGGAAGCTGTTCCCATCACCAGGCCCCCGTTCTCCCTCATTCTGGAAAATGGTCCAGAGGGAGGTGGTGGAGACAAGGGAAAGTGGGTCCTAGTCAAGCTGCTAAAGGGTTTTCCCCCAGCAGACCAAGACTAGCAATGGTGGAAACCACATTGACAGAACACAGAAAAAC
Source organism: Trichechus manatus latirostris (assembly GCF_000243295.1). Lineage (NCBI taxonomy): Eukaryota > Metazoa > Chordata > Mammalia > Sirenia > Trichechidae > Trichechus > Trichechus manatus. The sequence goes on from NW_004443989.1 coordinate 11,310,501, forward strand.
CTTCTTAAAAGGAAACTGGGTGCAGGGTGCAAATGCAGCCAGGGGTCAGGCCATGGGGGGAGGTCATGGACTGCTCTGCCACTGTCCCAAGGGATTTAACTGCTCTGAGCACAAAGCATCTTGGGGAGGGGGGAACGTTTTGTTCTATTTTTTGTTGAGAAGTGTGCAGCTTTCTGGATCACTCCTGTGCCCTGGACCCGTTCAGACATGCAAAACGGAGTCATTTGCTATTAAAGTAGAGTTGGAGTCCAATCTGGGAGCTGGCAGCCAGACTCAGAGCATCTAGGAAGCTGGAGAGGGGACGGATATAGACGTCCAATAGAAACCTAAGCCAGCTCTTTTATTTATAATGCAAAAATCAGTGAGTACAAGGTATTACTGAGGGAGCAAAGACTGACCATATATTATTTTCATGCTTCAAGGCTGTCTTTCCTGAGGTGTCCCTGCTAAAAGCACACAACCCCTCCAGCACCCAGAAACCGTCCCAGACATTACTGGAAGGCCTTTGCCACAAGAATCCAAGGGAGCTGATTATTTTAAGAAAATAAATGATGAATGAGGAAAATAATATCTGAATACATAACCTCAAACCACAAGGGGAGACATTTCCCGATAGAAAGTCAGCATCTCCTGACCACCTGACCATTCTCCTGCTTAAAGGAAGAGTGTTTAACAAGCCTCAAGTTCTGAGAGAGCTGGCGAGGTGCTCTTACAGGCAGCAGGGCAGTGTACAGCACCTTGCCCAGAAATTGGATTCTAGGCATCGAGTTCCTCATTCAGCTGCACTTTCAGAGGGCTGTGTTTCTCAACGGCTCCGGTGCTGTGCCCAAACACCATTAAAAGCTAAGTATCAGGCTTATAATTTATTTTCTTAATGTTCAGTTTCATGGGCTGAGCTCCAGCATGGCAATCCTGGAACTGGAATAAAGATTTGGGGGTTATGCTAGAATTCTCCATTAAAATATGCGAAAACAGACAGCACCCGACACTGGCCCCGCTGATAACCTGTGGGTGGGCGTGGTGCTGTCTGTAAGCCCTCCCCTCTCCACCGTGGAGTGATGAGGTGTCAGAGCACGCTGTCTCCTCGGGTGTCCGGTGCGGAGGAAGCTCGATTGTCTGAGCAGCCGTGGGCCGGGAGAAGAGCGATGTGTGTCAGATGCACATGGGCCAGGAGAAATGATGGCTTTAACACAGGTCTGGGAAGAAGTCGCAAGGACCAAGGGAAGTCAGCGAGGAGGCCAAGCTCGGAAGCATTCCCAGAAGGGTGGACGGGACGGGGGGGCAGTGAGGCCCTCACTGGGGGCACCCTCTGTGAGAAGGAGCAGGTCTGAGTGCCCACCCAGAGTAGTAGATGGATTCCCCAGCCCCGAGGGAGAGACGGGGTGCAGGCTAGGGCAGGGCGCCTTCTTCGCCCGGCGCTTTTCTGTGATCTTTAACGAAGTCCCGGGCAGCAGGCTCAGCAAACCTGAGCTTCGGGGGCAACACGCCCCACAATTCCAGGCGAGAGCGGTCGTTGTTTTTCCTCAACAGCAGCGATCCGATGACGCGCTGTTTTGGACAGCGAGGCTCAACCTCAGGAGGAAAATGAAAGCAGACACGCTCCTCCAATGACCAAGAAACTGTGGCGCACCTCGGCTTCCGTCGGTGCTGCCCTCAGTTCGGAGCAGGGCTGCCGGACGGACGGGCTTCAGAAGGGTATGCAGAGTGTGGGGGCAGGATTGCTGCATCCCCCTCCCAGGGTCCTGTGCTCACGGCTTGTCGGCTGAACACACACGTGACCCAAATGAAAGTATGTCTGGCAACCTCCCCTGGAGCTTTAATATATTCTATTTATTTATTTTCACCCCCAAGTGCTTCAGGTGCATTTCCTAAAAACAAGGATAATCTGTTCCGTGACCACAGGGCAGTGATGGAGGTCAGGAAATCAACATTGATCAGTACTATTAGCAAATCTCTCTGGGGTTACAAACCATTGACTAGTTCAGCTGCTAACCGAAAGGTTGGAGGTTCGAGTCCACCCAGAGGCACCTCGAAAGAAAGGCCTGGCAATCTACTTCCAAAATATCAGCCATTGAAAACCCTATGGAGCATAGTTCTACTCTGACACACATGGGGGCACCAAGACGGGGTCAACTGGATGGCAACTGGCCTATTATCTAATTTGCTGACCTTATTCAAATTTGATCAGTTGTCCCAGGAATATCCTTTATAGCAAAAAAATATTTTTCTGGTCCAGCTTCAGCCCAGGACCAAGTGTTGCCTTTGTTTGTCCTGTCTCTCTGTTTACCTTGAACTGTCTTTGTCTTCCGTGCTTTGGCAGCCTGGAGGGAGCAGACTGCTGCTCTGTGGAAGGCCCTCCACCTGGACTTGTCGGGGCACCCTGGTGAGGCTTAGGTGAGGCTGTGCCCCCCTCGGTGCACTGTCAGTGGGCAGGTGATGCTGAGTCCATCACTGAGCTAGGAACTCTGACCACCTGTGTGGGTGTAGTCGGCCAGGTTGCACCACTACGAAAAGACTCTATCCCTTTGGTCGTTAACAAGTATTGTGTGAGATATGTTAAGAATGTATAAATACCCCGCGCTTCACCAAGCTTTCCCCCATTGAGGAGCCTTGCCTGGATGATTCTTGCTATCATGGTTGCCAAATGACGATTTTCTAACTCTCCCATTTCTTCTGCATGTATTAGTAGGCATTCTACTATAAGGAAGAACTTTTCTTTCTTTCCCATTTATTTATGCTTTCATTTTCCCCTTCCTTTTACCCATAGATAGCATACTATAGTCTTGCATTTTTTTCACTTAGCAGCATATCCTGGAAATCACTCCATGCCAGTTCACAGAGGACTTCCTCGTTCACTTTACAGCTGTGTCATGTTCCATGGTGTGGATGCACCACCATTCATTCACCCCTCTCCTGTGGATGCACGGTTAGGTGTTTGCAAAAATTTGCAATGACAAATAATGCAATGAAGAACCATGTGCTTGTGTGTTTTCATGCTGTTGGAGGCTACTTCAGAGGACATTCTAGTAGTGGGATTACTGACTGAAAGGTAAATTCACCTGTAGTTCTATTGTTAGCTGCTGTTAGGTCAGCTCCGAGTCATGGGGACCCCGTGCACAACAGAACGAAACATTGCCTGGTCCTGTACCATACTCACAGTCGAGTCCATTGTTGTGGCCACTGTGTATTTTGAGTGCACTCCACCCTAGAGGGCTCATCTTCCAGCACTCTATCAAACAATATTCTGTTGTGATCCATAAGGTTTTCACTGGTTGATTTTTAGAAGTAGATTGCCAGGACTTTCTTCCTAGACTGTCTTAGTCCGGAGGCTCTGCTGAAACCTGTCCACCAGGGGTGACTCTGCTGGTGTTTGAAATACTGGTGACATAGCTTCCAGCACACAGGCAACCACAGTAGGACACACTGACAGGCGGGTGGTGGTAATGTAGATAATTATCTTTAAAAAGATTAATGTTTATTTTTCCATGTTTGAAATAAAATAAAAAGTGTCTGCTGCTTCTCTGCACAGGTGGCTGAAGGGAGACACGTTCTTTGTGGAGAAGGAGCAGAGGCCATATGCAGAATTCTAAGGAGTGAGAAGCAAAAAGGTCACTGGGCAAAGAAAAACTCACGTGACACCACAGCGAAATTAGGCCATGATTGCTCCCCATGGGTCTGGGCTGGCGCATCTGTCCTCGGCAACATGGGCCTGTCTTTTCCGGAACCCAGCATCACAGAGGCGAGATGTGGCATTAACAAGCCAAGCGGATTAAGTCAGGGCACGGGGACTGTGGAATCCCACCAGCGGTGAGTTATTTTTTTCCTGGTTTTTAATATTCCTTTTGGCACAGATGCCCTGGTGAGTCTGGGTCTCATTTACAAAGCACTCCTTAGGCGAAGGGGTCTTCGTTTCCATATCCTTTCACCCTGTAAACACTTGAGCACCACCATAATGAGGATAGCGTGTCTACTTACCCTGCTGGTGGCCTGGGCATGGAACGTCACAGGCACCAGCTCTCTAATCCCCACCTCGTCTTAGGGAGTAAACGTGTCTCTGTTTTATGGACAAGGAGGAGGCTGAGCTCAGGGAGGCATAGGGCTGGTACAAGACCCCACAGCAGGAAAGTGGCCCAGCTGGGACTTGGAGCCATCACGACGCCATGTGCCTGTGGGCTGCAGAAAAAGGAGCCCCCCACCCCCACCCCCACCCCGCGCACTGTCTTCCATCCTCTGAGTTGGCGGAGCGTGGCCAGCATGACCTAGCATCACTCTCCCCTCTCTCGGCCCAGTGCCTGCACCTTCCTCTTCTGTGCTCTCCCCTCTCCTCCATCCTCAACCAAACTCTTGAGGGAAGAGGAGCCCCACGATGCCTGGTGCAGGGCACCCTGAGCCTGGGTGGTCATCCTGAGGTGGTGGTGGCCTGACCTGTGCCCCAGTACAAGAGGTGGGGGCAGTCTTGTGATTGCTCCCCGCCAGGCCAACAACACTAGACCCCAGGTCACAGCCGTTTGCTCCAGATCAGAAAGAGCAGCAAGGTGCATCCAGCCTGACCCCCAACAACAGTGATGCTCTAGATGTACCCAAAACTAGGCCAGGGACACACAAAATGCAAGCTCACTTTTTCTTTCAAACAAACCAAACAAGGCTCCAGATGAGTGTGACGACATTCCCAGCAAGGAGCCAGAAGGGCCTGAACTTGGGAGCCCACGGAATGGCGCATGGTGAAGGTCTGAGCACCGTCCGCACACATGATGCCCACAGGCCCTGCCTGGAATGTGGTGGGCACAGAGACCACAGACAGCTCTGGAGGCATATCTTGTCCCAACGCCAAAGCTGAATGAGGGCCCACCACAGGAGGAGAGAGGGCGGGCTACTGGAGGGAGAGGGGGCGGGCCATCGGAGGGAGAGGGGGCGGGCCACAGGAGGAGAGAGGGACTTAAGGAAAAGTGTGCCGCCATGTGGAAAATTGTAATGACTTGCATGGTGGTGAGTATGTGAGTGTGCTTGAGTGTGGGAGAGCATATGTGAGAGTGTGTGCGTGTGACTGTGTGTATAGGTGTGAGTGTGATGATGTGTATGCATGAAAGCACTATGTGAGTGTAACAATGCATGTATGTGACAATGCGTGTGCTCGTATGTGTGAGTGTGACAATGTGGGTGTGGGTGAGTGTGATGCTGTGTAAAGTATGACAGTGTATAAGTGCTTGTTTATGAGTGTGAATGACAGTGTGTGTGACTGCATGTGTATGAGTGTCAGTGTGGTGTGTAAGTGCTTGTGTATGAGTGTGAGTGATGCTGTGTGAGTGTGACAATGTGTGTAAGTGCTCGTGTGCAAGTGTGTGACAATGTGGATGTTGGTTGTGAGTGTGACAGTATATTAGAGTGTGTTGTGTGTAAATGCTTGTGTATGAGTGCTAGTGTGATGTGAGGGTGACAGTGTGTGAGTGTGTGTGTATGAGTGTAAGTGTGGTGGTGTGTGTGTAACAATGTGAGTGCTTGGGTATGAGTGTGACAATGTATGTGGGCACATATGTATGAATGTGAGGGTGATGATGTGTGTGAGTGCATGTGTAAGAGTGAGTGTGACAATGTAAGTGCTTGTGTATGAGTGTTAATGTGATGATGTGTGTGAGTGTGGTTATGAGTATGCGTGAGTGCCTGTGTACAGGTGTGAGTGTGTGTGTGGCATGTGTGTGTGCACACATGCCCCAGGCTCATAGCCTTTTGGCCCTGGTGCATTGCTGAGGGGTGAGGAGTCCCTGCTCTGGAGGCTGCGCTGACTGCCCTCACCGCTGTCCACTCCCTTCCCACTCGGAGCATCGTGGGTCTCTGGTGGCCTTTCTCCGCTGGTGAAACCCCACTCTCCAACTCTGCCTTTCCTCTCCACCACTTCCTCAGGCCCCTTGCGTGATCCAGCTGTAAAGCAGTGGTCCTCTTCGAATTTCCTTAAATATTCTCAAATTCAAATTGTATTTCGGCTCTGAATTCCCAAAGCTGGCTGAATCCTGGCTGGATACCTGCATTTACTGGATTTAAATTTCCTGAAGGAGTAAACCTGAGACCATTCTTTACGGCTCATCCTAAAATCTTGTAGAGGCAGGGCGTTCCCAGAGAGGGTTTAGTGAAGGGCCCCCTTTTAATCCCGAGCAGGGAAGTCAGTGGTTAGGGATCACTGAGGGCAGAGCTGCACTTACTGGGGTGGCAGGATGAGGCAACTGTGGCCCTTTGCAGGAAGGAGCTGACACAGGGCATGAGGAATGACCACTCTCCCGGGAAGGTCTGGGCTCTGGCAGATCAGCCTTGCCAGGCACCTCAGGGAGACCCTAGCTTCTTGCAAGGGGAAGGACTTTTCTCCAGCCTCAAGTTTTTGGGGTGACCCAGGATGTAACACATCTGCTCCATCAGTCTCTCTGACACTTTGGGCTGTGTCCGTGGTCACCTATGAAACTATGCAGAGATTTTCCACAGGTATGTGCATGTATGTGCAGGTGTGTGGTGTGTGCACAGTGTGTGTACATGCACGTGTTGTGTGCATGTGGTGTGTATGGTATGTGTCGGGGGTGTGCATCTGTGCATGTCTGTGGATGCATGTGTATGGTGCATGTATATGCATGTGTGTGTGCGATGTGTGCATCTGTGTGTGGTATGTATGTGTGTGAGATGTGTGTGTAGTGTATGTGCACGCACATGGTGTGTACATGTGATGTGTATGGTACATGTGGGGAGTGTGTATGTGTGTGTGTCTATATGTATGCATGTGTGTGGTGTTGTGTGCATGTGCATCTGTGTGTGCATGCATGTGTAGTTAAGGGTTTTAAACTCCTTCTACCTAGTTGAGGTCCTGCCTCATTTTGACGGTCCTTCCAGAAAAGCAAATGTCTGAGAGTAAGACAATGCTAATTAGTCACTCGAGTCCTAAATGCCATTGCACACCCTCCTGGAACCACCGCTCTGGGGGACGTGGAGCATATCCTGCCTTCACCATTCTCATCTATTTTCATCTTGTTTACTTCTCTTTCTTTTTGCCCGTAGTTATTCTCATTCTTATTCCCACCCTGAATGCTCCACCTTACAGTTCAGAAATACGGATTTCAAAGTACCAGGGTGTTGAAAAATAATTACACTGTAGGGTTGCAGGTTTAAATTCCAGCCCTCCACTTAAAACCCGGGAAGGAATTCTCCCTCACAGCCCCCAGAAATACCCTGCACCCTCACTCTCTATTTGAGCCTCCAGGCTCTGCAGTCACTGCTCAGAAAATTGTGGTGGGGTTTTTAGCGTGTGTCTCTGACATACACCTGTAGATCATGCGGAGAGCCAGGGGTTTGCCTTGTTCAGGGCTGCATTCTGGGGCCTGGAGCAGTGCCTGGCACCCAGAAGGCGTTACATGTGCACTGACTGAGAGAGTGAATGAGTGAGGGAGAGTATAAGTGAGCGAGTGAGGGAAAGAGGCAATGAGAGTAAGACAGTGAGAGAGAGTGAGTGAGACAGTGAATGAGTGAGAGAGTGAGAAAGGAGCAGCTCAGGAGGAGATGGTTCCTGTGAACCCTGGGACACCTTTTGTGTTGGGAAGATTTTCGCTGACAGGGAAGTGGAGGAAAGCAGGAAACCAGGGAGACTCTCGTGTGTGCTGGTTTTGGTGAGGGGTTGCTGCTCTCTTGGTTTTTGGTGGAGTTTCCACCTTGAAACCCTGTTGTCTTGTCCCGTGGTACAATCCAAGCCCTCCACAATTGTGATTCTTGGGTTGACGATCTGGCCCTTTTTAAGTCGGTTTTCTACATGTGGTTTTCACAGGAACGTTTGCTGTTTGTTTTTGTTTTTAAAATATAAAGTTATATTTTTATACTTGAATGAGCTCACCAGCTTTTGTATGGGTCAGGGCATGGTGGTTGACTGGAAAGGGCCTGCAGGAGGGGGTCAGCATCCCCCTGAACCCACGGGAATGAAGCCACGTGTGGCCAAAGGGCACTGGGCCTCAGCGACACCCAGTGCTGTCACGGGTGTGAAGTAAACTTCCTTTATCATCTGAGACAATTATAGATTTCTTTTGGAACACATTCTAATAAAACCACTGCAGAGAGTTTAACACCAAGATGTTAATGAGTCTCGGCTTCCCTGGTCAGGGAGCTAGTGAGCCAAGTGACTGAAGAAACGTCAACTTTAAATAAGATGTGTAGAGTTTTCATTGGCTGATTTTCAGCACAAGACCGGGCAACATTTTGTTCTGCTATACACAAAGTCTCCATGAGTCAAAGCCAACTTGACAGCAACTAACAACAACAACAACTTTAAATATCAAAACCAAGATGGGGTTGGATGCTTGCAGCAGAACCAGGCTTCCAAAGAGCACAGAAGTTGTGTGACTTGATGGGCAAGGAGAAGCCTTCTGCTCCAAACAGCAGAAAGAAGTAAATTCAGGGAACCAACCAGTTGCTGTCGAGTGGACCCTGACTCATGGTGACCCCATGTGTGTCAGAGAACTGTGCCCCATAGGGTCTTCAATGGCTGGTTTTTCGGAAGCAGATTGCCAGGACTTTCTTCCAAGGTGCCTCTGGATGGACTCAAACCTCCAACCTTTCAGTCAGCAACCAAGGGCGGGAAGGTTCCAGCAATTTGATGTGGGAGCTGGGACTGGATCAATCCCCTGACTCCTGCCTCTCTCCACAGTTTGGATGAGGCCTGGCTGCGGCACACATAGCCCAGGGGCCATGCCTCAGGGTGGCCTATGGCTGGGTTGGGCATTCCCTTCTGGAGTTTAACAACCTCCAAAGGACCTCTCCAAGCCACTCTCTGTCTGAGGGAGGTTGGATGGAAGTGTTTTCCTTGCAGATAGTTGTGCAGGCGGTTGTTATTTCTAAGGAAACGCTGCCTCTCCTTACCCGAAAGTTGCCACCTCTCCTTACCCGAAAGTTGTAACACTCAGTGGCTGGTGTTTATGTTTCTCATCTCCTGCAGCCTTCACAAACACCACATGGCTGTAAGCAAAGCCCATTCCAATCAGATAAGACAGATGATTAGGATGGAGAGCAGATTTATATGGGCTTGACTGGCCAGGAAGGTATAAAAGCAGGAATTCAGTCAGCAGTCGTAGCTGTTTTTCACTCGGCCCTTCCTGGCTCCAGAAAGTATGTGGAGTGACTTACAGCGAGGCCAGGGCTGCAGGAGCAACCCTGCAGGCATCCAGGGCCGTGCTCTGTTTAACGCTCTACTGCCGCCATCTTGAAATGCTTAGCAATATTTGAATAAGGGGCCCACAAACGATGTAGCCAGTGCTGTATCCTAGCGTATACGCCATAGGAGTTACCCTTGGCTCCTGGCTGTCTCTGTGTACCCCTCTCTGTCTATGGAATTTGGAATTCCTGCATCCATTTCTTTCTTTTTGAACCGCTTACTTGTTTGGTTTTTTTCTTGCCAAGACTGGCTCCAGGTAGGACCTTGTCTCCTGGTTCCCTCATTTCTCACAGTCAAAATTGAAGCCTCAACACCATCCCTGGGCCTCTCCTCTGAGTTGGCACCACCATACCCACAACACATGCCAGAACCTGAAACCAGGAGCACCAGCTACACCTGCTCTTCCCAGCTTCAATCCTGGGCTTTTCCACCCAGTTCTAGAGTTGAACTCTGAGCGTTGTCTAGTTCTTCCAGGGATAAGAGCTGTTTGCCTGAGATGGGCAAAGCTGGGTTTGAAACTAGCCTTGTCTGTTTTTCATTCAACTATATCGTGGGGTTTTCAATAGAGGGGGAGGGCTCCCAAGGCTCGTCTTTTATCCCTTCCACCCAAGGTCAGTGTTTCAAGTGAGTTTGGTATCCAAGAAGAGAAGGACACCAAACCTTTGTTCTCCAAGATGACTTACAAGAATTAGTGGGCTATGGTGCAAGCCACCTTCCCTGTAATTTTTTCCTTGTAATCAATAGACTTTATTTTTTAGAGCAATTTTAGGTTTACAGAAAAATTGAGCAGAAAGTACAGAGTTCCCATATGCAGTCTCTCCTCTTGCACACAGTTTCTCCTGTTACCAACATCTTGCATTCACATGCTTCATTTGTCACAGTTGATGAACCAATATTGGTACATTATTATTAACTAAAGCCCATAGTTTACATTAGGGTTCACTCTTTATGTTGTACAGTCCTATGGTTTTGACAACTGCTTGTCATGTGTCCACCATTACGGTATCAAGCAGGATAGTTTCACTGCCCTAAAAATGCCCTGTGCTCCACCTGTTCATCCCTCCCCACTGAGCCCCTGGCAACCACTGACCTTTTCTTTGTCTCTGTAGTTTTGCCTTTTCCAGAAAGTCATAAAGTTAGAACCACACAGTTTGTAACCTTTTCAGACTGGCTTCTGTCACTTAGTAATATGCATTTAAGGTTCCTCCATCTTTTTGTGACTTGATAGCTCATTTCTTGTCATCATTGAATAATACTACATGGTATGAACGGACCACAGTTTATTTATCAGTTCACCTATGAAGGACATCTTGGTTGCTTCCAGTTTTGGACAACTATGATAAAGCCATCCCTCTCACTTTAATCTGTTTGCTTCTCTGTGGCCCACCAGACTGTGAGCCCCTTGAGGCAGGTGTTAGGGCACACCTTTGTCCATGTACCCAGACCCCGGCTCAGAGCGAGGGGTGAGGAATAGAAGAGAGGGCTGGTAAATCCCAATGGTAGAAAGAAGAGAGGAGTTGGTCCTTACATCCTTGTGTGTTGTTAGCTGCCGTGGAGTCGGCCCAGACTCATGGCAACCCATGCACAATGGAACAAAGCACTACCCAGACCTGCGCCATTCCCATGATCAGTTAGGGATATACAAGGTTTTTATTGGCTGATTTTTTGGAAGTGATCATCAGGCCTTTCTTCCTAGTCTGTCTTAGTCTGGAAGCTCTGCTAAAATCTGTTCAGCATCATAGCAACATGCAAAACTCCACTGACAGACGGGTGGTGGCTGCACATGAGGTGCACTGGCTGGGAATAGAATCCGGGTCTCTCCATGAAAGCCAAGAATTCTACCGTTGAACCACCACTGCCCTCTATGTCCTTGTGTAGAGATGGAGAAACCACACAAGTGACACAGGGGTCCCTGATGCTGCTGGAAGAGGACAGGAGGAATGAGAGTCTAAGGGGGGGCAGACCCTAGATGGGCTACCAGGGAGCTGCATGCCTCACCGGCAGCTCAGCCCAGTGCTGCCCTTGGTACCCCATGACCTTTGAAATCATGAGGCTAGAGATTGGGTTTGCAAGTCACCACTTGCTTTAAATATTCTAAAATATATGTATCTGAGAGCAATCTGGACCAAAGTGGAAAGAAGTGAAGTCAGTCCACTGAAAGCCACATATATACCAGTCTCTTCAGTAACAGAGGGGCAGAGTGGGGACATGAGCACCTGGGGCAGTCCCCACCTTTATAACCCACCCAGAGCCTCCAGGAACCCACTGCCCTTCATGAAGAGAAGCAAGCTGCACACTTTGTAGTAGAATAATGTAGTGCAGGGTAAGGTCGGGATGTTCCTGTACAACAAGCCTTGTATAGAATGGGGCATGACTCCTTTCCAGGGCCACCACCCTCTGCTGGGGATTAGGAGACCTGGCTCAGCCTCACCTGCCAGCCATGGGACCTTGGGTGAGTCACTTCCCTTTCTGAGCTTGGTTGATTCACGATAGAATCAGGGTTGAGTAACAGGTTTCTTTGCACATCATTTGGGATAGATTGGTAATGGCTGCTTGGCTGTTGTGTCCAGAGGAGCCAGTTCATGTTCTGGAATGGACTAGACGTGTCTGCCAGGGTGTGGGAGTGGGAGACAGCCTCTAATATCTGCCATCCCCACATTACATGGTCTCTGGGTTTTTTTTCTAGAGGTCCTACAGATTTTTGTTAATTTTATAATCCAGAATTGTTAGTTGATTGGACTGTTATTGTTGTTAGTTGCCATGGAGTTGGCTCCAACTCATGGTGACCTTATGTACAGTAGAATAGAACATTGTTTGGTCTTGTGCCATCTTCGTGATCATTGGTATGTTTGAGTCCATTATTGTGGCTATTGTGGGTTTCCTTAGTCCAACTCATTGAAGGCTTCACTTGTTTCACTGGCCCTCTATTTTACCAACCACGATGTCCTTTTCTAGCAATTGGTCTTTTTTGATGATGTGTCCAAAGTAAACAAGCCGAATTCTCACCATCCTCGCTTCTAAGGAACATTCTCATCATATGTCTTCTAAGACTGATTTGTTCATTCTTCTGGCAGTCTGTGGTATGGTCAATATTCTTGGCCAACACCACAAAGCACATGCAATTCTTCTTCGGTCTTTCTTATTCATTGTCCAGCTTTCACACGCATATGAGGCAATTGAAAAGATGATAATTTGGGTCAGGTGCCCCTTAGTCATCAAAGTGACATCTTTGTTTTTTCAAACTTTAATGAGGTCTTTTGCAGCATATTTGTCCAATGCAATATGTCATTTGATTTCTTGACTGCTGCTTCCATGGGCATTGATTATAGAATGAAATTATTGACAATTTCAATTTCCTGACTGGGTAGGCTGGGAAAAAACTTAATAGTGATAAGCTGTTTCAATTTTTTTTCTCCTATGTGGTTAAAAAGAAAGAGAAGAAAATGAAAAAGACTTTAAGTTAAAAACCTTAACATTGCCCTTTGAAAGTCATTTGTGAAAAATAGTGTAGGACCTTCTGTTGGCTGCTTTCCTTTAGAAAAGACTCGGAACGTGTCAGGAAGGGTCCGTTGTGGTTTCTCAGTGTCATCCCGACAGACACTAGATCACACTTGAGGGCTCTGAAGCCTGCATCTTCGGTCTTCAGGCTTGAAATTGCCCAGTGAGGTGGACCTTATGGTCCCATTGTGCAGAATAGGTGGGAACTTGCCTGGGTCATGCTGGCAGAGAAGGAGGTAGCCTACTCTGGAACCCTATTCTGCCCCTGCTTGCCCTCCCACTGCCCACCACATCTTCTTGCTCTCCTACTCAGAGGGGAGCCAGAGGCTGCACCCCAGTCACTATTGACCCGGTCCCAGTGAGACCCCTGTGGGCAATACTGTAGGGGTGCTTCTCTGTGCCAGCTCTGCCCCAGCCTGTCCCAGTCAGCTGTGAGAGGTGTTGCAAGTAACCTACTGATCATCACTAGTCTTGACGTTCAGAAGTGACTCATCTGAGGAGCTTTAGGACAAATTCAAGTCAGGCCTGTGGTGATTACATAATTATGAGAGAGAGGGGAAGAAGGGGAAAGAGGAAGGGAGAAAAAGGGGGGAGAGAGGACAGAGAGACAGACAGAGAGGGGAGAGACAGAGTGAAAGAAGGAGGAAGAGGGAGAGAAGGAAGGAGAGAGGGAGGTAAAGAGAGAGAAAGACAGAGAAAGAGCTGTCATACCAGCAACTGTAGTGCCAGTGTGTACGGGTGCGGCCCACTGTGGGGTATGCTGCCTGCTCTCCTCAATGCCCATTACACTCCCTCTGTGTGTCACGACCAAAAAGCAAATTTAGGAATAAATACAACAGCAACTTGGGGTCCAGTGGGGACATAGGTACCTCAACCACAAAACACAGAGAGGCATCACGGGAACTGGGACAGACAGACGTGTACGATACGGGGAACAGAAAGGGTCTTTGGAGGGTCTAGTGCCTCCAAGACGAGTAAATGAACTTCCCTCGGTGGCATGTCAGCAGTCATCAGCAGACATCTGAGGCCTTGGGAAGAGGACGCTTGTGGAATGGAAGCCTGGCTGCCCCTCCCAGTGGACCTCAGGGATCCTCAGTGTGTCCGTGGTGTTGAGGGGAGAGAGATCACAGACAGGGCTGCAGACAGGGCCGCAGGCCCTCAGGCCCTCCTCCCGCAGCCTGGGCCCCTCCAGCATCCTCCACTCCTCCTCTGTGAACGCACATCTCCCATGCTGCCTTGGGTCTCCACCCTCCACTTGCTAGCTGATGCTCATTTGCAGAGCGGGGTGTGGTTTGGATATGCTGTCATTGCTTCATGAAAAGATTATTTATGGCGAGCCTGGCATGTTCAGGATGACAAGTCCCAGACTTGGTCACCAATCCCGGGGGCTCCAGGCAACAGTGGCTCTCACTGGTGTTGGAAGTGGGGGTGAGTTCAGCCTACCCCTCAGATTCCAGAGAAGGATATTCTGGAAGGCAGGCATGACCTTTGTTATAAGGCTTGTTCCCATCGCTTACCTGAATACACCGAGTTTCTCGGGAGGTAACTTGGCAAGCTGCCCGGTCCCCAGGGGACATAGGGTGGTGGACATCCCCACCATGCCCTACTGCCTGTTCATGGCACATACCAAGGCCAGTGCTAAGGTGGGAATGACATGACGAGGAACATGCTGGTCCCTCTGCATGCATTCACCAGGCAGCATGCAGAGGCTACCCTTGATGTTCCATCACTTGGGAGGAAGACTCCGCCTGACCTAGGTCAGCAGGTAGCCCCCATTAGGAAGGCTGAGAGGTCATGGAGCAAGTTCAGGGAGACCCCACCTCAATAACAAACTGGTGGGACAGTAAGGAGTGAGGAGACGCTGGAAGCTCTATGAACATTGAGCCCAGAGGGAGGGTGACTTAATGTTCTAGAAATGTATGGAGGCTTTGAATGCGTGGGAGAGGCAAGGGGCTGCATCCCGTCACTGCTGTTGATAAGACAGGAGGAAGTGTGCTTAAGCCACAGCTGAGGGATTTGGCCAGATGAACTGTATGCAAGCAAGCCCCTCGGTTGGCCGGGCTCCCTGCCCTGGAGGGCCACGTGGGCTCCTGAGTGAGGCTGGGCCAGAAGCCTGCAGGCCTGTCCCCCCTGCAACTCCAGAGAGCACACACAGGGAGGGAGCTGTCCCTCGCTGTCCCTGCCCGCCGGAAAGGACACTCGGGAGATCGAGGGCTAGGCGCTGGGCCTTGGTCTGCAGTCTCGAAGCATTCCACGAGGAATCCCTGGGACCACCCCCAAAACCGATGGCCGTTTGCACTCAACAGGCTGGAGGGGGTGGAATCGGGGATCTTCCTCTTCATTTACCCACCCTGCCCCAACGGGGACTCAACCACACCTCAAGAAGCCACATTAGTCACACACTCACTTGTACGTGAACACACGCTCACACAAAGCCAGAGAGCGTGTGTGCAGCACACAAGCAGCTCTCTCAGGTTGGTGCCTGGGCCATGCCACTTGAGCTCTGGGGGCATTGGATGCTAGGGAGCCTGCTGGAATGCAGCCGGGGCCCTGGCAGGCAGATGTCTGGGTGGGCCCAGAGTCAGAGAGTTTCACAAGCACCCAAGTTATTCTGTTCAGGGGGTCCCTGGGCCATACTGTGGGAAATGGTAGCTTGAGTCTTAAGGGGTGGGGGGAGAAGAGAGGGAGAAGGGAGGGCTGAGGCTGCAGAGGCAGTTGGGACCGATGGGTGGTGGATGGGTATGTGCCAAGGTTGAGACCTTCTGATCTACATAAAGAAACTTACCCTTCACCTTTCTCGTAAGAGACTGCCCAGTTTTCATCCCGTGAACACATTCAAGGCGTACTTCCTACCTTGGCCCTCCTGTCCACAGACAGACACCCCTTACCCCAGCCCTCCTGCATCCGCCTGCCCCCTTACCCCAGCTGTGCAGGTGGTACTGTCCACAGCTCAGACGAGCACTGGAGACAAAGCCCACCTCCACCCTGACTCCATGCTTGTCACGAGGAGGAGGCGGGATGAATGAAGAGAGCGGTTTGTGTGTGTGTTTTGTTGCAGTTTTGTGCTTTCTATTTTGGCCTGTGACAGTGATAGGTAGTGTTTGGTGGCGAAAGTGGCAGGTGTCAGTAAGAAGACCTCTTATTACCTTCCCAGAGCTGCTGACCTCAGAGGGGATGTGACTCATCCCATGGGCAGACTGGTGAGATGAATGAGCCCCACAGAAGGGGTGCTGTTGGAAGGATGGAATCTTTGCTTGAAGCCAAGTCTCCACTCCAAGCTCTTCTCCTTGCCCCTCTAATGCAGCATGCTGTGGAAATTTCTAGGTGCTCAGCTACCCCCGAGCCCTAAAGGGGGCACAGGCAACACTGGGAAGGCCCAGGGCTGGAGTTCCTCTGAGACCCTGGGGCCCAGGGCTGAGGTGGCCCACTCACACCCATCCTCCTTGGCAGGGCTTCTCCCAGCTCTCACCTCAGTCCGCTCTACTCCCGCGTCTCCCACCCGGCAGAGCTACTGAGCGGGTGAAGATACACCCAGCCAGCAGCTGCCCAGAGCTGGACCATGGTAGGAGGGGCCCTGTTGCCGAGCCTACTAGGCTGGGTCTATGGCCCATTAGTGGGCACAGCTGGGGGAAGGAAGCTCCTGTCCCTGGCCCAGGAGAAGGAAGGATGGGTTAGAAGCTCCCCCACAGTGAACACAGTCTTCCCAGGCCAGGACCCAAGATGTCTGGGGAGGGCCAGACCTTGCAAAAGGGTCAGCCTGTCTCCCACACAAGCATACCAGCCGCTGCCTGAAAGCAGGAGGGTTCTCTGGCAAACAGGGTTTGGCACCGTGTTTCAGCTCAGGGTGTTTACATATTCCTGTAATGAAGGGAAGAAACCCCAGCAGAACAGATCCAGAGCAATTATTCACTCTTGCTTTCTTAAGTGACAGAAGGAGCTGGTAGAAGAATCACGAGTCAAGTAAAACCCTTTATGGAATGAGCACAAACAAAGGGAACAAAAGCCTTCCAACTCAGCTCACTGAGCGGAGGGTTGGGGATGCTGACTCGGGCTGGAATGTTTACCACCCTCTGTCCCCTGCCCCTGGCCCTGCTCCCTGATGTCTACATTCCCGGGTCCTCGATCCAGATGCTTAAGTCACTGCTTATAATGGCACAGGATGTAAAGAGGTGGCTCCCGGAGGCAGGAAAAACAGTGCAATGTCCTAGACAGTGGCCACTCGCTGGCTCCACATGTCACCACTGCTCACCAGTGCCACCTGCAGTGGTCAGTGTTTGTACCAGGAACACCAGTGCCTGCCAGGGTCTGCTCACAGCCTGAGAATGCTCATTCCTGGGTCTGCTTGAAGCCTGGGAACACTCATTCCTGGGTATGTTCACTCCCCCCTTCACCATGTCTTCCTGTGCCCACGTGGCCTGGGGATGCTCATTTGTGGGTCTGCTCACAGCCTGGGAACACTCATTCCTGGGTCTGCTCACTGTCTGTGGATGCTCACTGGCTCCTTCACCGTGTCTTCCTGTGCCCTCATAGTCTCTCAGTGACACTGAAGGGATTCAGTCCTGTCTGCAAGAGGCTTCTGGTCTCAGTTGGGTTGCACAACGTGCACAACCCCTTCCAGAAGTTTCCCTCAGTCCACCCAGGCAGAGCTGGGAGTCTATAAGTTGTGCTCTCACTTGGCATTTGTCCCTTGCTCTGCAGCTGTTTGCTGATAGATCTCTCAGAGATTGTGCTTCTCAAGGAGAGAGGTGCATCACACTCAACCCTATGTTCCCAGTGCAAGTGTGCAAGTGGTGCAGAGTAGGTGCTTCACACATATCTGTTGGATGGATGGGTGGGTGGGTAGGTGGATGAAAGGATGAATGGATGGGTGATGGGTGGATGGACAGATGAATGGATGATGGATGGGTGGATAGGTGGTGGATAGGTGGATAGATGGATGGATAGATGGGTGGATGATGGATGGTTGTATGGGTGGTGGATGGATATGTGAGTGGGTAGTGGATGGATGGAGGGGTGGTAAATGGGTAGGTGGGCGGTGGATGGGTGGATGTGTGAGTAGGTGAGTGGATGGATGGATGGATGGATAGATGGATGGATGGATGAGTAGATGGATGGATAGATGGAAGGATGGTTGATGAGTAGACAGGTGGATGAGTGAGCAGATAGATGGATAGGTAGGGGGGTGGGAGGGTGGGGGGGGATGGATGGATGGATGGATGGATGGATGGATGGATAGATAGATGGATGGATAAGCATAAAGCATTCAATTAACAGTGACACCCAGGGCATGTTACATATCCTGTGGAATGGCTCAAAAAGTCAATAATCTAGCAAAGCAGAGAAACTGACAGTCCCCAGGAGAGGTGGCACTTATTGCTAAAGATGAGAAGAGGTCCTCTCACCAACACTTGGCCACTAAAGGGAAGACCAGGCACTGGTCAAAGAGCTCCGCAGAAGACCAGACCTTGCCCACCTGGTCCGAGGCTCCGAGTAGCAGGAGATGCTGGTGGGTGGCAGGAGCACTTGGGCTCTGTGATGGCACCAGACAGAGGGAGGGAAGGAGAGGATGTGTTCTTCAGGACCACCAACCTTCTCATAGAGAAGTTGTTGGTCCTACTTTACATCCTGATGAAGATCCCCCTCCCAGGTCTCAGAGGCATGGCATGGTGCACACATTCACTATAGCACGAGGAGCTTAGGATAGATAAAGTCAGAACTTCAGGACATGAGGGTCATTGAATAGGGGAAGGTGGTGACTCCGCTGTTTCTCACAGTCTGTTCTTTCCTGAGAGACTGGCTCCAGAAGAGGGGTGAGAGGATACTGACTTCAGGGCCCTTCCCACCCTAGATTGGGTCCTCCCCCAGCCCACATGTGTGGCCCCCTGCATGAAGCGTTGGCAGCTGGGGCACACGGCTGCTGTCTTCCCGTCTGGGACTGGAGACGAGTCCCGAGGCAGTGGGTCAGCTGCTGGGAGGAATCAAGGCTGATGGGCCACAGTCGCTCTGAGAGTTCCCAGATGAGTCACCATGTGACAAACACCTTCCTCATCTCCCTCAGCCCAAGCAAGACAGCCCCAAGCAGGGGAGTCCCTGTCCCCAAGTGTCCCTCTCCCGCCTGGCAGAGCTCATGAGTCAGGCTTCCACGGCCTATTTTTAGACCATTTCTCCAGAGTATCACAGCAGGGGTGGCTTGTTTACGCTGGACCAGACCGCTGCTGCCCTGGGAACTCTACCTCCAGCCACCGGACTCCACAATAAAGAGCAGCCTGGAATTTTGGACACTGAGCTGCCTGCCTGCTGCATGTCCTGGGGCACCTGGAGCCTGACCGGACCCCAGGGACATGGGTGGGGCAGTGCATGGGCCTGGACATCCTCCAGCTGGCTCAGGGGCTGGAGTTGTTGCTTCGGTTCATCAAACGCAAAGCAGGGAGAAGGGGCCTGGCCAGGACACCTCCAAGATCACTGGGCAGATGAGGGCCCACCCGGTCCTCAGAGGGCTTCCACCCTGTGTCTGTCACCTTGCCCCTGAGGGCCTCATTCATTTCTTCTTTGCTCCCTCAAGGAACTGAGAGCAACATCTTGTTCATATTTGTAAACCCCCCTCACAGCCACCAAGGGTTCAATAAAGTCTCTGTTCGTTGCCTGTTCATTCGTTCATTGAACCGGTGTTAAGGATTAAATTGTGTTCCCCAAAAGATATGTTGAAGTCTTAACCTGGTATCTGTGTGCCTTTGTTTGTAAATGGGGTCTTTGAAAAGGTTATCAGTTAAGTTAATATGAGGTCATACTGGAGTAGGGTGGGTCCTAATCCTGTATGAGTGGTGTCCTTATAAAAAAGAAGACACGCAGAGACAGAAAAAGGACTCCATGCGACACTGCAGCTGTAAGCCAAGGAACAGCTGGGGCCACCGGAAGCTGAAAGAGACAAGAAAGCATATTCCCCTAGAGCCCCCAGAGAAAGCATGGTCCTGCCGACACTCAGAATTCAGACTCGTAGCCTCCAGAACTGTGAGAGAATACATTTCTGTTGTTTAAAGCCCCCCACCTTGTGGTTCTTTGTTACAGCAGCCCCAGGACACTAATACAGTTAGTGTCCATTGTGCACTCCTGTGCTAGACACTGGTTCATCCTAAAGAAGTTACTTCTAGGGGACAAGCAGAAACAGGTGTGACAAGCATCATGGAATGGGCCACATACCGGGCTGTGGGACAGGTGATTCCACCTAGGAGCAAGTCGGGGAAGGCTCGCTGGAAGAGGGGATTCCTCTTCGTAGTATAGAAGGATGATTGGCTTTAACTAGGCAAAGAGGGGGAAGGGAGTAAGGCAGGCTGTGCTAGCACAGTGGTGCTCACACCAGTGAGCATCAGAACCTTCCGGAGAGCCAGGCCCCACCCCCAGAGTTTCTACTAGTAGGTCAGGACAAGGCCCAAGAATTCACATTTCCAAGTTGCTGATGATATTGATGCTGGAGGTTGGGGACCAGACTTTGAGAACCACTGTTCTGGGGAGAGGCAGCAGCATGCCCGAAGGCCTGGGGGGTGGCAGCATGAGTGAATGAATGAACAAAAGAATGAATGAGGGAGTGAGGGGATGCATGAATTGTTTTGAGCTGCCTTTCCCATGATAGAGTTGGGTTTCCACAGCTTAGTCTTCTGTTTTTTATCCATGAACAAGGTCAAGTTTGTAGGACCTGAGGCTGAAGACACATTAATAGCGTCAAACCTGGCTGTATCTTCTGAGCCCACAGTAAAGCCCTGCACAAGTTCTCCCCTGAGTAAGCTAGTGTCCATGACAGCCCGGGGAGGATGGTCATGAGGGCAACCACTGGGTCCCCTCAGCCTGGCTCCAGCCTCTGCACGTTAAACACCCACCCCTCCCTGTTCAGATTGCATTCTGCAGGTGCACAAGAACATTGTTACCAGTCATATGGGGTAGGACATTTTTGAAACATTGTTGCTCAAACTTTCCCTAAATAGTACCACTCATGACCCTATGTGTGTCATCGTAGAACTGTGCTCCATAAGGAAAACTTCCTTTACTTCTCCTTATTCTCTATCCCTGTCCCTTTCTAAATTAAAAGCATTTTTTTACTTTTTAGTTGAAGTATAATGTATACAGAGAAAAGTGAGGTTGTAAATTTACAGCCCAATGAATTTTCACAAAATGAAAACACCACTCAGATAAGGAAACAGAACAGTACCAGCACTCCAGAAGAACCCCCTCCTGAACTTTCTCACCAAAGATAATATCATCCTAACTTCCATCACTACAAGCTAGCTTTGCCTATTTTGAACTTTATATGAATGGAATCATATAGTATTATTCTTATGTGTTAGACTTCTTTTGTTCAAAATTTCATTTGGGAAGATTCATCCACACTCTTGCATATAGCTCTGTTGTTGTTAGATGCCGTCGAGTCTGTTCCGACTCATAGCGACCTTATGCACAGCAGAACGAAACACTGCCTGGTCCTGCGCCATCCTCACAATCGTTGTTATGCTTGAGCCCATTGTTGCAGCCACTGTGTCAGTCCATCTCGTTGAGGGTCTTCTTCTTTTTTGTTGACCCTCTACTTTCCCGAGCATGATGTCCTTCTGCAGGGACTGGTCCCTCCTGATAACATGTCCAAAGTGTGTGAGACGAAGTCTAGCCATCCTTGCTTCTAAGGAGCATTCTGGCAGTACCTCTTTTAAGACAGATTTGTTCGTTCTTTTTGGCAGTCCATGGTATATTCAATATTCTTCACCAACACCATAATTCAAAGGCATCAATTCTTCAGTCTTCCTTATTCATTGCCTAGCTTTTGCATGCATATGAGGCGATTAAAAACACCATGGCTTGGGTCAGGAGCACCTTAGTATTCAAGGTAACGTCTTTGGTTTTTAACACTTTAAAGAGGTCTCTTGCAGCAGATTTGCCCAATGCAATGCATCATTTGATTTCTTGACTACTGCTTCCATGGTTGTTGATTGTGGATCCAAGTAAAATGAAATTCTTGACAACTTCAATCTTTTCTCCGTTTATCATGATGTTGCTTATTGGTCCAGTTGTGAGGATTTTTGTTTTCTT
>NW_004443989.1:11332336-11369899 GCF_000243295.1 Trichechus manatus latirostris
ATGTTGCTTATTGGTCCAGTTGTGAGGATTTTTGTTTTCTTTATGTTGAGGTGTAATCCATACTGAAGGCTGTGGTCTTTGATCTTCATCAGTAAGTCCTTGAAGTCTTCACTTTCAGCAAGCAAAGTTGTGTCATCTGCATATCACAGGTTTTTCATGAGTCTTCCTCCAATCCTGATGCCACATTCTTCATACAGTCTAGCTTCTCAGGTTATTTGCTCAACATACAGATTGAATAAGTATGGTGATAGGATACAGCCCTGATGCACACTTTTCCTGATTTTAAACCACACAGTATCCCCTTGTTGTGTTCAAAAGACTGCCTCTTGGTCTATGTACAGGTTCCTCACGAGCGCAATTAAGTGTTCTGGAATTCCCCATTCTTCGCAATGTTATCCATAATTGGTTATGATCCACAGAGTTGAATGCCTTTGCATAGTCAATAAAACACAGGTAAACATCTTTCTGGTATTCTCTGCTTTTAGCCAGGATCCATCTGACATCAGCAATGATATCCCTCATTCCACGTCCTCTTCTGAATCCAGCTTGAATTTCTGGCAGTTCCCTGTCAATGTACTGGTGCAACCACTTTTGAATGACCTTCAGCAAAATTTTACTTGTGTGTGATATTAATGATACTATTCAATAATTTCCTCATTTGATTGGATCACCTTTCTTTGGAATAGACATAAATATGGATCTCTTCCAGTCAGTTGGCCAGGTAGCTGTCTCCCAAATTTCTTGGCATAGACGAATGAGCACTTCCAGCTCTGCATCCATATGTTGAAACATCTCAATTGGAATTCAGTCAATTCCTGGAGCCTTGTTTTTCACCAGTGTCTTTGGTGCAGCCTGGACTTCTTCCTTCAGTACCGTTGGTTCTGGAACATATGCTACCTCCTGAAATGGTTGAACATTGACCAGTTCTTTTTGGTACAGTGACTGTGTATTCCTTCCATCTTCTTTTGATGTTTCCTGCGTTGCTCAGTATTTTGCCGGTAGAATCCTTCAGTATTGCAACTCAAGGCTTGAATTTTTTCTTCATTTCTTTTGGCTTGAGAAATACTGAGCGTGTTCTTACCTTTGGTTTTCTAACTCCAGGTCTTTCAACATTTCATTATAATATTTTACTTTGTCTTCTCAAGCCACCCTTTGAAATCTTCTGTTCAGCTCTTTTACTTCATCGTTTCTTCCATTCACTTTAGCTATTCAATGTTCAACAGCAAGTTTAAGAGTCTCTTCTGACATCCATTCTGGTCTTTTCTTTCTTTCTGGTCTTTTTAACGAACTTTTGCTTTCTTCATATATGATGTCCTTGATGTCACCACAACTCATCAGGTCTTCCGTCATTAGTGTTCGGTGCGTCAAATCTATTCTTGAAATGGTCTCCAAATTCAGGTGGGATATATAAATTACGTGAATATAAAACAGTGCACTTATCCATTCTGTTATTGATAAATGTGTTTATCTTGCTTAGGCTACATAGAGATTCTTAGATCTGTAAATTATTATTGTCCACCAAGTCTGGGAGAATTTCTGCCCTTATTTCTTCAAATATTTTTTGTCCCTTTATCTCTCTCTCTCTCTCTCTCTCTCTCTCTCTCTCTCTCTTCTCCTTCTGGGACTCCAGTTATACATATGTTGGACTGGTCACTATTACTACATAAGTTTCTGATGCTCTGTTCTTTTTCTCTTCTGTGTTTTTTACCTCCATTTTTCAAATTAGATAATTTTTATTGATCTATTTTCAAGTTCACTTAATCTTCCTTCTTCCACCTCCAATCTGTTTTTGAGCCTATCTAGTGAATTTTTTAAATTTCAGTGAAAGTACCTTTAAGCTCTAGATTTTCCATGTGTCTGTCTTGTTTCTATTTCTCTGGTAAAGTTCCGTATCATTTTGGTTCATTAATGTTACATTTTTCTTCAATCCTTTTAACATGTTTATAATATCTGATTTGAAATCTTTGTATGATGAAATGTTGGCCAGCTAGGAATCTTTTTCTATTGACTTCCTTTGTTCCTGAGCATGGGTCACACTCTCCTGTTTTGTTGAATGGCAGTTAATTTCTGGACACTGTAGATAATACATTGCAGCAGCTCTGGAATCTGTTGTGTTCTTCTGAGAATTGTTGGTTTTGTTTTATTTTGTTTTGTTTTGTTTGTTTTTTTTTGCTTGTTTTGTTTTGGTAGACATTCACTTATCTAGACTCTAACTGTAAACTTTACTTTTCCCATGGTAAGCAGCAGCTAATATCTCTGCACTTTACTTATGGATTTCAGTTGCTGCTTTTTTTAGCCTGGTTCCTGGGGATCTTCCCTGTACCTGTGCAGTTGAGCAGTGAGCCAAAGATTTAGGCTAAAATTATACTCATTTTGGGTCTCACCCTCTCTGTGGTTCCCTAGCTTCTAGACACCACCACCCCCCCACCCCAATTTCCAGCTGCTCTACTGGACTTGGTCTCTGTCCTCTGGCATGTCAAGCTTAAATACGTCTTCATGTTTCTGCCACTTGAGTTGCAAATGGCTAGGGGGATGCACTCAGCTAAAACAGCAGCAAAAACACAGACTTTGCCCCTATACAACTCCATCCTTCAGGAACAATTCCTCTCTGGTCTCTGCCTGCATTTTCATAAGCCTTCTGGCGTTTCCCTTGAATATGGATGGTCCAATAGTCTAGCTGTCAACCAGGGGTTTGGGCAGAGTTTATCCTCAGATGTGGGGTTTTGCTCCTTCTGCAGTATTCTGACTGCCAGGATTTTCCCTTTATGTTCCCAGTTGCTTTCCCAGTCCTGAATCTCATCTCTGGCACCTGGAGCTAGTCAGGTCGTGGTTTTCCATCACAGCTTTCCACCGCCATAGCCATGCTCTCGAGCCAGAAAGCCACAAACTCACAATTCTTACCACCTCCAGTTACAGTTGTTTCGAGAGTCAGCCCTCCTCTGGTTTCTTTCTGCTTTTAGTCTCTTTATAGTCTGTTTAAATAGTTGTTGTTTTCATTTCATCAGTGGTTTGGAGTTGTTTCCTGCAGGAAGGTTTGTACAACCACTGTACTCTGCCGCCATCACCATAAGTTTAAGGTCTCTTTTTTTAAAACGAGTATCTATTGATATTGATATCTGTATAGTCTGTATATATGTATATATGTATGTATGTATATGTGTTTCTATTACTGAAGTATAATTTATATACACTAAAAAGCACGTACCTTAAGTGTATGACTTGATGAGTTTTGATAAATGTGCGCCCCAGGTAATCAGCACTCAAATGAAGATATAGAACATTTCCTTCACCCCCGAAAGTTCTCTTGTGTTCCTTCGCAGTTAGTTCCCACCAACATGCCCTAGTCACAGCCACGCTTCTAATTTCTATAACTTTAATTTTGCCTGTTCTTGAACTTCATTCAAATGGAATCGTATTGTATGTGCTCTTCTATATCTGATGTTTTTTGCTCAGCATAGTGTTTCTGAGGTTAATCTATGTTGTTGCATGTTTCCCTAGCTCCCTCCTTTTATTGCTAAGCAGTATTCCATTGGATGAATATACCACAATCTGTGTGTTCATTAACCTTTTGATGAATATTTGAGTTGTTTTGGGGGTTTTGACTATCATGAATAAAGTTGTTATCAGCATTCTTGTACCTTCTTTCTCTCCTTCCTTCCTTCCTTCATGCCCACAAAGCAAAAGATAGTTTCAGTGATAAAACTGTTTAAGTTTAGACCCCATGGCCACCCACTGACTTGTGAATGGAAACCTTCTGAGATTTCCTTTTGAACAGCGGCAAACAGGCCTCCTCCAAGCAGGCTCCAGAACAGTCCTTGGGTGGATCAGGGCGGCAAGTCAGGTCCATGGACATCTCCCTGCCTATCTCCCCGCCCCACCAGCACCCCGCATAGCAACCCCACCCCCACCCCCACCAGGAAACCCTCCAGGGGAAAGTAAACAATGGCTGATGGAGGAGTCTGTGAGACAAAACTGCCTTTGTTTCTGCTCAAACTGCTTTCAGGAAGAGCAACAGGTTTTTCTACTTTGGGCCTTCATAGTTTTCCATATGCTGTGTGCTTTCCATCCACACACAAAGAGTTGGGTTCTTTTGTTCATTTGGGAGGAAGTGCTCTTACAGAAGTGAACTTTTATACTGGCAGCCATTCATCTGAGGGCCACAGCAGCTGAGGGTCTTTCCTCACCTGAAGGCAGCCGTGCCCGTGGAACCCCAGAAGAGCACCACAGCCCCAGCCTCAGAAAGTGTTTTGTCCCCTCAGATCTATGTCCCTCACTTCCCTACTCTCTCCCACCTTCGCTGCCCTCAGCTTACACCCATTTCCCATGTCCCCAAACACACTTGCCCTGCCTAGAGGGTCCTTTCCAAGCCCCTTCACCCTCAATGCTTTCCCCTTCAAATGACAGGGACCCTCAGTCCAGGCGGGAGCGGGCAGGGCACTCTGGCTCCAGCTGCAGCTTGGATAGAATGGGCCAGCTTCCCACCAGGCTGTCAGTACTTCAAGATGTCTGCCTCTTCCTGGAGCACAAGCCCCAGAGGGCAGGGACTGGGGCATGCTTTCTTCACTGCCTGGCATAAAGTAGTCACTCAAAAATAGCTGGCTACTCAAAGTATAAAATACATATCCATGAATCCACACTGATACAAATAGATGATGGAATCAAGAAATAAATGGGGGAGAAGAGATCAGTCTCCATACAGAGAATTCCCAATAATTCATGTAGACACTCCGCCCTCACAGAGGTGGGCATCACCCTGCTCCTTAGTGTGGGCTGCACATGGTGACTTCCTTCAAAGAGGATAGGACGGAAGAGGAGAAGCAGAATAACTTCACAGTGGAAACATCTGACAGACACACCTTAGCCAGGTGGTCGAGGCCAACATCCGCAGCAATGAGTCAGGTTGAGAACGTGCACCCCAGACATGATGTGATGAGAAGAGTACTTCACCTCTATGGTCTTCCTCCCAAAAACCATCACCCCAGTCTAATCATGAGAAATACATCAGATAAACCCAAAAATGAGGGACATTCTACAAAATACCTAACCAGTGTGATCATGGAGGCAAAGATTGGAGTGATGTAGCCACAAGCCAAGGAACATCTGGCGCCACCAGAAGCTGGGAGAGACAAGGAAGGATCCTCACCTAGAGTCTTCAGAGGGATCACAGCCCTGCTGACACTTTGATTTCAGACTTCTGGCTTCCAGAACTGTGAGAGAATACATTTCTGTTATTTTAAGCTACCCAGTTTGGGGTACTGTGTTACGAAGGCCATTGAAAACTCATACAGCATATTTAAAACATGCCCCTTTAGGGAGAGAAGTCCCTGTATGGTGCAAATGATTAAGCACTTGGCTGCTAACAGAAAGGTTGGAGGTTCGAGTCCACCCAGAAGCACCTCCGAAGGAAGGACTGGTGATCTACTTCTAAAAAACCAGCCATTGAAAACCCTATGAAACACAGTTCTACTCTGACACATATGGGGTTGTCATGAGTCAGAACCAACTCAGCGGCAACTAGTGGTTCCAGGGAGGAATCCTTAAGATGACCACTTTGTGAAATTTTGTGATCTTTGGATGACAGTTGGGTTTTGGGGGTCCCTGCCAGCTGTAAGGAGGCTTTGGTGTGGGCCCTAAGGTAGTGCAGGGGGACGAGTATGTGGGGGCCCACTCCCCAGGCAGGGAAAGCCTCACAGCCCGAGCGTGCTACAGAACAGTAGCCCGAATGCCATCCTGAGCTTTCCCCTCTGGGATCACTAGCGCTCCTGAACTAGCATCCTCAAGCTCAGCCCTGACCTATCTGTAAATCACCAACAGTCGTCACAGCCACTGAGTGGGCGACCTCGTGCTGGCGTGTCTAACTGCCCCTCAACAGCCGCCACCACATTCTTTGGGATCATATAGGCTATTTCTGCCCAAAACCACACTCTGCTTTATTTAAGTAGTCAGATTCTTGGGATTACGGGAATTAGCTGGACGAGGTCTTTTCCATCCCGGTGGTAACAGAAATTGAAATCTATACTAGAAATAAAACAACCTGAAATAACAAAAGAGCTGGGCATGTTCCAAAGTGTTTTTGGAGAAAACGTTACAAAAAGTGAGAGGGGATGCTGGGTCCTCGGAAGAGCCAGTGTGGGGGTCCTATATCTGAGGGGGCTGGGAGGGGCCACTCTGGGCAGCTGGGTGGGTGAGTGGCTTTTATGGGGCAGGGAGAGCAGATGCATGTCTCGATCCGCATTTTGAAAGCCAGGGGTGGCTGAGAAGCTTCTCATAAAGGATGGAGGAATGAGACCACTCCCCATAGCTGTGCAGGGCCCAGAAGAATCCCGGAAAAGGCAGCCACCAAGTGTGGCCAAAGGCAGGGAGGCTACGGAGTCCCAGCAGGGGCCCCTCCTCCACTCTGCGGGTTAAGGCTTCCAATCAGGGGGTCCTCTGCCCCTGGGCTCAGACCCTGCAGACCAAGGACAGCTGCTTCCAGAAACCCCATCTCCAAGTGATAGTGGCTGGGGAAGAAGAGGCTTCATGAGTTCTAAACACTCTCAGCGATCAAAGGCTAGCGTAAACAAAGGCCTAAGTGCTTACGGGGAGGCTCCCGATGGTTTATCTTGGGAGATTCCTCAAAGCGCAATAAAGCAGGGCCTTCTGTCCAGCTGGGCTTGTGTCCTGTGGTGTTGTGAGGGACATAGACAGCTAGGATTGCCCAGCCTTGGCCTCGGACTGGCTGGAGCTCAAGGTCACAGAGCATAGGTCATTAGAGACACCAGGTCATCGTTCTCCATGGACATGAAGGTGTGGCCCCCGGCAGAATCAGACCTATGAAAATCTGACCTTCAAAAGCAGAGAAAACAACCAAGACTATGTAAGGACTAAAGTCCTTTGGAGAGGGCAGTGCTGATTCAGTGGTGGAATTCTCACTTTCCATGCAGGAGACCTGGGTTCAATTCCCAACCAATGCTCTTCATGTGCAGCCACCACCTGTCAGTGGTGACTTGCATGTTGCTGTGATGCTGAACGGGTTTCAGCGGAGCTTCCAAACTAAGACAGAGTAGGAAGAAAGGCCTGGTGATCCACTTCCAAAAACCAGCCAGTGAAAACCCTATGGATCACAACTGTCTGATCCACAACTAATCATGGGAATGGCACAGGACAAGGCAGCATTTCACTCTGTTGTGCATAGGGTCACCACGAGTTGGGGGCCAACTTGATGGCAGCTAACAACAATGACAGAAGTCTTTTTAAAGGGTTCACGTTAGAATTTTCTAAGTGAACGATTTTGTTGCTCCAGCAGCTGGGAACCACTTAAAAGTTTCAAGGAGTGAAGCAGACAACCTAACAGTCATCTTTCCAGGAGTGGGTCTGGACTCTGTCAGCACACCCTGTAATCCCATCCAGCAGAGTCTGACGGGCACCACTCATGTGAAGGGCCCCCCGACACAGCCGTCTCATCCCTCTGCGTGTGGCCAGAGTCTCCTGGGAGGCACAAAACAAAACAAAAAACCAAACTAGTTGCTGTAGAATCAGCTCCGACTCATGGCGCCCCCATGTGTTACAGAGTAGAACTGTGTTCCATGGAGTTTTAGGGCTATGATCTTTAGGAAGTAGATCACCAGGACTTTCTTCCGAGTGACCTCTGGGTGGGTTTGAACTGCCAAGCTTTTGGTTAGTAGCTGAGTGCTTAACCGTCTACGCCAGCCAGGGACAGTGGCTCAAAACAACAGAAATTTATTCTCTTAACAGTTCTGGAGGCCAAAAGTCCAAAATCAAGGTATCAAATGGATTGGTTCCTTCTGGAAGCTCTGAGGGATAATCTGCTCCATGCTTGTCTCCCAGCTCCTGGTGGTTACTGACCATCCTTAGCATTCCTTGGCATGTAGATACATCACTTCACATGGCCTTCTCTTGTGTATGTCTGTGTCCAAATCTCCCCCTTCTTATAAGTACACCAGTCATATTGGATTTAGGGCCACCCTGCTCCAATACGACCTCATCTTAACTTGATTACATCTGCAAACACACCATTTCCAAATAAGGTTGCATTCTGAGGTTCTGGGTAGATGTGAATTTTGGGGAGACATGATTCAGCCCAGTAGAGACAGGAAAACACATAAGCTGATCTTTCCATGTGAGTTTTGTTTTGTTTATAGTGTGGGCTTTATTCTGGAGTATGCAATGCGTCTTTGTAGTTTGGGTTTTCATGTTGCTTCACTTCCTTGAAGGAAATCTTGAGTTAAAGATACATTTCAATAGTAGAGACTTCTGATATTTACTAAAGACAAACATCCCCCTTCCTCCCCCCTCCCCGCCCCCGCCACCCCGTGGCCCGTCTTCCTTCTCTTTCCTTTCTTTTAAACAGCTTTGTTGGGGTATAATTTACATACCATAAATCTGCCTGTTGTAAGTGTGCCATTCAATGTTTGGAGTACATTTATGGAGTTTTGCCACCATTACCACAACACAGTTCTAAAGCATTTCCATCACCCCAAAAAGTTCCCTCCCATCCATTTGCAGCCCATCCTACTCCCACCCCAGTCCCAGGAGATCACTGAACTGCTTTCTGTTTATAAGATTTATTTGGCTTTTCTGGAAAATTCCTGTAAATGGGAATCATACAGTATGCAGTCTTTTGTGACCGGCGTCTTTCACTTAGAATAATGTTTCGGGGGTTCATCCATGTGGTAGTGTGTATCAGAAGTTTGTTCCTTTTTAATGCTCCTATCATTCCAATTTATTCCATCACGTGGGTGGACCACATTTTGTTGATCCATTCACCAGGTGATGGACATTTGGGTTGTTTCCAGTTTTGGGCTATTATGAATAATGCTGATATGAATATTCACAGACAAATTTTTGTGTGGATGTATGTTTCCCTTCTCTTGGGTAGATTCCTAGGAGCAGAATCGCTGGGTCCTAAGTAAGTCTAGATTTAACTTCTGACACACAACCAGACCATTTTCCACAGCAGCTGCACCATTGTTCACTTCCACCAGCAACACATGAGGGTCTCCTTTCTCCAAGTTCTTGCCAACGCCAGTACCGTCAGCCTCTTTGTACGGCCAGTCTAGCAGGTATCAAGTGGGACCTCACTGAGGTTTTTACTTGCATTTCCCTGGTGATCAATGATGTTGAGCACCTTTTCAAGTGCTTATCAGCCATTCATATATCTTCTTTGGTGAAATGTCCATACAAGTCATTTGCTTTTTTTTGTACACGAACTTTTTTTTATCTTGGAATAATTTTAGATTTAGAAAAAAGTTGCAAAGATAGTGCAGAGAGGTCCCGTGTACCCGTCACTCAGTGTCCTCAAATATTGACGTTTTATGTCACCGTGGTACAGTCATCAAAACCAGCGTTGGTCTATTACTGTGAATTCAGCGCCAGACTTTATTCAGATTTCAGTCATTTTCCCCTCACGCCCTTTTTCCGTCCTGGTATCCCACTCAGGACAACATGTTTGTTATATTTTGTCATCGTGTCTCCTTAAGCTCCTCTTGGCTGTGACTATTTCTCAGACATTCCTTGTTTTTGATGACTCCAACAGTTTTGAGGAGTGCTGGCCAGGTATTTTGTAGACTGTCCTTCCTTTTGGGGTTTCTCTGATGTGTTTCTTATGATTAGACTGGGGTGATGGTTTTCAGGAGGGAGACCACCAAGGTGACGTGCCCTCCTCGTCACACCATGTCAGGGCCACATGCTTTCAACATGACTCACCACTGCAGATGCTGACCTCAATCACCTGGCTGAGGTGTGTCTGTCAGGTGTCTCCACTGTAGCGTTGCCTCTCCCCCCTCCCACTTTCCATACTCTGATCTCTGGAAGTGAGTCACCCAGTGTAGCCCGCACTCAGAAGGTTAATCCTGCCTCCTGGGGGAGAGATAGCTACACAAATTATTTGGATTTGGGGGAGCTTTGGAGAAGTCCACAGGAGAGGAAGGGGGGTCTGTGTCTGCTCAGCCCCTTCCCCTTCTTGTTTCCAGTGGGTTGAGGTGGATGCTATGGGGAGGGAACATCCATCACTTCAGGGTGTCACTGCTCCCTTCCAGGGCCCCTCACAAAACCAGAGGAGTGGTATTGCATCCAAACTTGGAAATATCAGCAACTTAGTGCAGGTGGGGAGCTGCCCAAGAGAGAAAAGGACAGAGGCAGAGTCTGAGAAAATGTCCAAGGTTTGGGTCCCACGTGGCTGCCCCTTCTTACCCGTGAATTAACTTGTGTATTCTTGGTGCATGGATTCCCTGGTTGGTGCAAACAGTTAATGTGCATGGCTGTTAACCATAAGGCTGGAGGTTCAAGTCCACCCAGAGGCACC
Source organism: Trichechus manatus latirostris (assembly GCF_000243295.1). Taxonomy (NCBI): domain Eukaryota; kingdom Metazoa; phylum Chordata; class Mammalia; order Sirenia; family Trichechidae; genus Trichechus; species Trichechus manatus. The sequence goes on from NW_004443989.1 coordinate 11,342,640, forward strand.
TCAGAAGAAAGGCCTGGTGATCTACTTCTGAAAAATCAGCCACCAAATACCCTGTGGAGCACAGTTCTACTCTGACACACATGGAGTTGCCACCAGTCGGGGTCCACTTGACAGGAAATGGTTTTGATCTCATTGCACAGCCCTCTTGTTTCCATGCTTAGGTATATCACAGGCAATTTTCTCAGCAAAAAGTACTGGGAACTCTGGGCCGTATAATGTGCCTTTCCTTCATTGTGCTCAACAACCTTGATTTCCACACCTACTTCAACTGTCCCGGCAAAATGGAACTGTGTATTGTTTATGAAACATTCTACCACCCTGGGCTGGAGCAGCCCCCAAAGCCCTCTAGCCCAATGTGATCATTCTACATCCTGGGAAACCAAGGCCCAGTGGGTGGAGGGGCTTTGACCGAGTGTCACTTGACCGTTCCAGGCTCCGAGAGCCAGTGGACTTCAGACAACATGGTCATGTGGGGCCTCTCTTCTGTGCGCCCAGACCCTTCCCCACTTGTCTCCACCTCAGGCACTGGGTGGGGGTGGTCTCCTGGGGCGAGCCCACACACTGCTTCAGTCTACACACACATGTGTCATTCCAGGGTCGGCCTGGGCGGCTGAGAAGGAGGGTGGCCTGCATGAGACCAGCCATCTCCTGGAGCGGATGCATCACTGTGACTGGACTGCAAAGGTAGGAGCGTGACTTGGCGTCACATCTACCTTGTTTTACTTAAGCTTATTGTCACGGGTTAGTGCCGCGTTGGCATGGGTGCACAGGTTAGTTTTTGAGCTGATGTGGGCACACGGGTTAGTACTGTGCTGACGTTGGTGCATAGGTTCGTGTTGTGCTGACATTGGTGCACGGGTTAGTTATTGTGCTGACTTTGGTGCACAGGTTAGTGTTGTGCTGACGTTGGTGCACAGGGTAGCATTATGCTGACACCAGTGCATGGGTTAGTTATTGTGCTGCTTTGGGCACATGGGTTAGTTATCGAGCTGACATTGGTGAACGCATAGCATTACACTGATGTTGGTGCATGGGTTAATACTGTGCTGACATTGGTGTACAGGTAAGTTATTGTGCTGATGTTGGTGCGCCGGTTAGCATTCAACTGATGTTGGTGCACAGGTTAGTACTGTATTGATGTTGGTACATGAGTTAGCATTACACTGACATTGCTGTACTTTGGGGTTGTCATGAACACAGAGAAGTGGTCCTAACAATCTGGTGGTTCTCAGAATGACCGAAGGCAGGACAGCTGTGTTCAAGCTCGAGGTGTTTGATGGAAGATGCTCAGGAAGTGCCATGGCTCTGTTCATCGAGGGCAGCAGGCAGAACTGGGGGATGGTTGTGTGCTACAGAGGGTGGGTAAGAAATAGCACTTCCAGGTCTGCGTCCCAAGCTCTGTGCTGGAGGCTGAAGAGTAGGCTCAGGTCAAAGGTCAGTCTGAGCTCCCAGAGGTGGCTCTGGAGCCATGTCGAGAGGTCACCAGGTCATCCTTGGGCTGGGCAGGAGAGCAGTGACTGTGTGGCAGAAGCTGTGCTTTCATGCTGGCACCCTGCCCTCACCTGTATGTCCTCTCTGGGAGGGAATCACTCTTCTGATGCCCCCGCTGAGAAGATGGGAGCCATCTGGAGCCAGTGTGTCCAGATGGGAACATGTGTCAGAGGTGGGGAGCCTGCCCCTGTCCATTCATAGCCGCACAGCCATCACCTCCCTGAACAGCCTGGAGATGCCAAATCCCAAATGCAAAGACTCAGCAGCAGGGTCCTCGGTCGGCGACCTGCCTGCAAAATCTGGCAGACCCCACAGAGAGGGAGGGCTGCCTGCAGATCCGCAAACCTCTGTTACATGCAGTGGGGATCCTGCTGCAGGAACGAGAACATTCCAGGTCCTCACCAGGGCAGACCTGACCATTTGTGACTTCTGTGAACCCCAGCTGTGCTAATCCAGCTCTCTGGGTTGTTTCTAGTTATGGTATACCAGGGTAGTGGAATGTTCCCAGAGTGCAGGGCTTCCTGGCGGCTCCTGGGTCTGGTGATGGGATTTGTAGAATCCAAGGCTTCTTGACATGTAGCTGAAAGAGGCAGGGGTACTCTGCCATCTCTCGGGACTGCAGCCCACATGAGATGTCATGGAATTTGCCAGCACACCAGACGGCCATTTGTGATCGTTCACGACACTGCTGCCCAAACGGTTTATGTTGGCCCATGACATTTACTGGAGCAGAGTCTGGGGAGTACATAGTGGCTGGGTTGGGGTTGGGGGCTGGCTGGGAAGGGGGAGAAGAGAACTTTCTGGGGTCATGGAAATGGTCACTGTCTGTTACCTAGTGCTACCGTAACAAAAACTGCCACACATGGGTGGCTTTAAGGAGCAGAAGATTATCTCCTCACAGCTCAGTAGGCTAAAAGTCCAAATCAGGGTCTCAGCCGTGTCGATTCCTTCTGGGACCTCTCTCCTGGTTCCTGGCTTCTGCCGGCGATCCTTGGTGTTCTATGCTTGTAGACGGGCAGAGGACTTATAGAGGGTGTGGCAGGGAGGACCCATGACCCCAGAGGTGGGTGGGGAGCTGTATGGGTCTCCTGCAGCTGCCAAAACAAAGTACCACAAACTGGGTGGCTTATAAGAAGAGAAAGTTCTTGGCTTCCAGTTCTGGAGGCTGGGGGTTCAAATTCAGGGTGTGGACAGGGCTGTGCTGTCTCCAGTGGCTCTAGGGGAAGATCCTTGTCTCTCTCAGCTTCTGGAGCCCCAGATGTTCCTTGGCTTGCAGCTGCAACATAACTCCTCGGTCATAGGGCATCTTCCCTCTGTGCTCCTTTTTTATGGGACTCCAGTCTGATGGGATGAGGACCCACCCTACTCTGCTATGATTTCATGTGAACCTAACTGATAACATCTTCAAAGACCCTGTTTCCAAACAAGGTCACATTCATAGGTGCAGGGGTCAGGACTTTGGTATATCTTTTGGGAGGACACGACTCAGCCCATCACAGGAGCAGACCAACTGGTGGTCATTGGCCGTCTCCTCCTCTGAACAAAGGGGCAGATGGGGTTAGAGTCGGTGAGAGGGTTGGCGAGCTGGCCCAGCAAGTGTCTGACAAATACTGGCTGGGGTGCCACCCTGCACACTGCAGCAAGCCACCTTTATCTTTGTCCCTGCTTCTGAAAACACTCTTCCCGACCTTCCAAAGTGTTGCACATCCATTCGGGGCTGAACGTCCCATCTGGGGCTCCGGCTGGAGACTGAAGCTTCCACAGGGTCTTGTCAGGTGGGGCTGGTGAGCAGTGTCTTTATCTTATTTCCTCCATCACCGCAGGAAATGGCAGGCCTGGCCCTGGGCCAATGGGGTCTCAGCTCCAGGAGTGGAGAGGCGAGGAGGGCTGTGTTCACAGCTTTGAGGGGTGGTTGGGGAGCATGCAGCTTCACTCTGTCTTCCTGTGACTGGAGCGTCTCTGAGCTTTCCCCCTGGAGGCATGAAGTGTCTACTGGGACAGGCTCCATTTCCTTCTTCAGCCCCCTCTAAACAAGTGGGGCAGAGGCGGCTTGTGGGGTTTAACTGGCTTTCACACTGTGTGTTGGAGCCAAAGTGGCATTAAACCCGTTGCCATCAAGTAGATTCCGACTCATGGCGACCCCGTGTGTTACAGAGTAGAACTGCCCTATGGGGTTTTCTTGGCTGTAATCTTAATAGAAACAGATTGCCAGGTCTTTCTTCAGTGGAGCCGCTGGGTGGGTTCAAACTGCTAACTTTTTGGTTAATAATCAAGGGCAAACCATTTGCACCACCCAGGGGCCTCAAAGTGGTATCACATACGTCTAAACCGCTGTACCTCGAGAGAGAGTTATCTTTCCTGCCCCTTTTTCTTTTCCTTTGTTGTCTTATTCCAAGTTCAAAGAGGCTATTTTGAGTAAACCCAGATAACAATTATATTCACAGACTGTTAGACTTGGGAGAGTCTCTTATGGACTGATGGACTCTGCCAAGTCCAGAGACTGGTTGACACTGGCCAAGTCTCAAACAGAGCTGGGGCTGGACTCCAGACCGTCTGGCTTCTCGGCCCAGTGCATCAACTAGTTGGTTCTGAGCAACAGAAACCCTGCCCCCTCCCCACCCCAAGCTGGCTTGGGCAGCAGAGCAGTTTAGGGAGTCACATAACTGAACTGCCCAAGGCTCAGGTACTGCCAGATTCTGAGGTCAAACAATGCTATTGGGATTTGGCTTTTCTCTGTCTCCTACCTCTGCCTTTTGCTTGGGCTTCCCTGGGGCCCACGAGTCACAACACAAGGTCCAGGTGGAAAGGCAGTGTGCCTGTCTCGAGTAACCCCAGACCAGGCGGGCAGAGGACACTATCCAGCTGAGCTGAGGTTGTGTGCCACTCCTGCATTGGGGCGGGGTTGGCCTCACGAACCACAGGGTTCAAAGGTCAGGTGGGAAGGGCCCTCAAACAATAATTCCCCCAAGCCTGTAAACCCAAGAAGGGCCACAGGTGCAGATGTCTCTAGCGAAGGCTCCTAATCTGGCAGACAAAGACCTTCCTGCTGACTCTCCTTGCCAGCTGCTCAACCTGGCACCTTTGGCTCCAGACTCTGGGGACTTAGGTGCCTTGAACATCAGCATTTAATTTCTTTCTGAACTGTCTGAATGCACTCATGCCCATGGTATCTGCCAGGGATGGAAGACTGTCCTAGGAGGGACACGCTGTTGGCCCTTGGGGTCTTGCTCTTCCTGTTCCCCCTGGCATGGATGAACTCCACCAAGTCGGGCCCCCCAGTTCTTCTCTAAGAAGCCCCTATACCTTTCTTCCACAGAACTTTAACAGATTAAGACTCCCAGGGTTCAGTAGCAGTGGGATCAATTTGCAGTGCAGTTTGTGCAGTGGAATCAATTTGCTTCTTGGAGTTCAGTAATGGGGACTGCGGTCCCGGTTGGTCCCGTTTGCCATTATCAGAGGGCTAATTGCCCAAGGGGTCGTGGGGCTTTCTGCACCTGCCTATTTGCTGAGAGCTACACGTAGGGAGGACTCCCCGGCACATTCCTCTCCCTCCCTCTCCTTCTGCCTGTCGGCAATGGCAAGGGCAGGTAGTCACAGCCTTCACATTTGTCTGCAGGATGCTTTCCCACAGGCTCTGGCGGCTTGGCAGGTGTGGGGCTTCGGGTCGGGCTACTTGCTGGTGGGAGGGGACATGGCCTGTCCTCTCCCTCCCCCTGCCCGGGTTCTGTCTGGAGTAGGCGTGGGATGTGGAGGGCAGGGAGCATCACTCAGCTGGGGCTGGACTGGAAGAGATACCTACATGCAGGTGAGCGGCAGGGGTTTGAGAGGGAATTGAGAAAATACCTGTCCTCCCCGGCGCTGCATGTGGCTGCCTGGATGGCATGTTGCCCGGCTGCCTTTCCTGGCCAGGCCAGCCTCTTCGTCTATAATGCTACACAGGGAAGGGAGCCCAGGAAGGTTCTGAGACCTGAGCTCTGGAGAGGCATAACGGAGAGGAAATGCTGTGAGGCACTGTAAGGGGGAGCACCATGCAGGCAGAACAGGAGATGAGGGGGAAGGGCCCAGCTGCACATCTGAATGTTCCAGGGGAGGGCTCACCCTTCTTGAAGCTCCACTGAGAGCTGGGCCATTTCCACCCATTCTCATGATGGTATACTTGATGCATTCGAATGAACATATGCAAAGCACAGGAGAGCTATGGAGCATAAGAGCAAGTCCACCCCTGCTAGCCCACCACCCACCCAAGAAATAGAACCTTTGCAACCCCACTGCAGCTCATATACTCCCTAAACAATAAGTTTTTTCTTGTTTGTTTTGAATTTTACTACAATGGTATCAAACAGGATGCTATTATTCCGTGGCCTGCTTTGTTTCACTGAATATTTTGTTTCTGCAATTCATCTGGGTTGTTGTCTGTAGCTGAGGGTCGTTGGTTTTACTGTGCATAACATCCCCTTGTGTGAATGTACCGTATTTGTTTACTCCGTTCTCCTGTTGATGGGTGTGGTGTGAAGGATATACCCAGTGTTTGCCGTCACCAGCAAAGCTGCTGTGCACACCCCTGAGTCTCCCAATGTCACTGTGCAAAGTTTTCTCCAGGTGTAAATGTGCACATGGATGCTGGGTTGTAGAGGATGTTTATGCTCACCTGTACCAGCAAAGCCAGGCTATTTCTGAAGGAGTGGTACCACTCTACACCCTACCGGAAGACTGCCATAGTTCCAGTGGCTCCACACCTCCATGTCCATTATGGTAATGATAATGGTGATAATGGTGATGGTGGTGTTGATGATAGTGGCGATGATGGTAATGATGTTGATGGTGGTAGTGATGATGGTGATGATGGTTATAATACTGGTGATGATGGTGATGATGATGGTGGTGATGGTGGTGATGGTGATGATGGTGATAATGGTGATAGTGGTACTGGTGATGGTGGTTATAATAGTGGTGATGATGGTGATGATGGTGGTGGTGGTGATGGGGATGATGGGACAGCGATGATGGTTATAATAGTGGTGATGATGGTGACGGTAGTGGTAGTAGTGGTGTTGGGATGTTGATGGTGGCAATAATGTTTGTGGTGATGATGATGGCAATGATGACGGTGACAATAATGGTGATAGTGGTAGTGGTGATGGTGGTTATAATAGTGGTGATGACAGTGATGATGATGGTGGTGGTGATGGTGGTGATGGGATGGTGATGGTGGCAATAATGTTTATGGTGATGATGATGGCAATGATGATAGTGGTGATGAAAATAATAACACAAACAACACCAACCATGGTGACCACAAGTTCTTGAGTACCTGTGCTCTGCCAACTGTAGTGAGTGCTAAGGACTCCACCTGAATTGGCTCACTTATCCCCACCCCTACTCCATGAAAGGCGAGTGTTATTTTACTCATTTTACAAATGAAGAAACTGAGTCAAAGAGAAATAAGTGGTTTGTAAGTGGTGGGGCTGGGGTTTGCTCCAGGTAGCCCAACTCTGAGTGTGTTTCTGAGCTCTCTTGGTCCGCGTGCCTCAGATCTTGGTAGCAGACATTGGAAATGTGCATACCAGCTGAGGTTCACATCAGGATTTAGGGACCAAATATGCAACCTCCTGAAGCGTGCATCTGTTGCATGTTTCTTATGGTAGGGAGGGGATCCCTTGCAACATTACCTAACCAGGCTGTCTTGATCATCTAGTACTGCTATAAGAGAAATACTGCAAGTGGATGGCCTTATCAAACAGAAGTTTATTCTTTCACAGTCTAGTAAGCTAGAAGTCTGAATTCAGGACGCCAGCGCTAGGGGAGGGCTTTCTCTCTCTGTCGGCTCTGTAGGAAAGTCCTTGTCATCAATCTTCCCCTGGACTAGGAGCTTCTCCACACAGGAACCCCAGGTCCAAAGGTTGCCCTCTGCTCCTGGAGCTGCTTTCTTGGTGGTGTGATGTCCCCATGTCTCTCTTCTTGCTTCTCTTTTTCATATCTCAAAAGAGATTGGCTCAAGACACAATCCAATCTTGTAGATTGAATCCTGCCTAATTAACATAACTGCTGCTAATCCCATCTCATCAACAGCATAGAGATAGGATTTACAACACATAGGAAAATCACATCAGATAACAAAATGATGGACAGTTCACACAATATTGGGAGTCATGGCCTAGCCAAGTTGACAGATATTTTTTGGGGACACAATTCAATCCATAACACAGGCCCAGAAAACATGTCTTGTCATTTAGGGTGATGGGAATTCCCGAGAGTCCAGATCCTGGGGCTGTGTCAATACAGAGGACACAGACTCCTGGACATCTTGGGAAACTGCTTGCTCCCAAGTTGCAACTGGGAAACAGCTTGTCTCCCACTGAGCTCAAACCATGACAGTTACAAGGGACATGCAGATGGGCTACCTGTGGGGCAGCCTCACCCCAGAGAAATGAAACATTTACACAGAGGGGCCAGGCTCACCCACACAGCAAGTGTGCACATGGACACCAAGCTTCTGAGGTACTGCCAGGCCGGGGCTGTACTTCGCAGGAGATGGATTTTCAGCTGAAAGGCAAAATTTCTGGTGTCCTTGATCCCAAAGTTGTCTCTTGGCTACTTCCCACTTCCTCTTACGCTGTGTGCATAAAGGGATGGATAAAGATAACTTTTTGCAGAAAAGGGGTGGTTGTTGGAAGTTCTTTGAACAACCTGCTTCCGACAAGGTAGTTGATGCCCCCTTCCATAAATGGACTTGTTTTCTCAGCCAGCGTTAGGGCCGTGAGATTTCGGGGCCATGTTCAGGTTCATACAATCAGCCAGCAGGATATGGTTCTAAGAGGCCCAGTCAACACTGCATTCCAGATGTTAGTCCTTTGGTGGACTGGTGTGGTTACTTTAGATCTGTCTTTCCTGTTTTCTCCCCTCCCAGCTTGGCCTCAGTGGGGGGTCCGTACGCCCATGGAAGGGGTTTGGGACAAGGGACATGAGGTCCACATTCTAGGATAGAACACGCTTGGGAAGCAAAGCTTTGGCCTCAGGTTCAAGAAGGAGTGTAGAAAACATGAACGGGATCTGGGCACGGGGCCCACACTAAGGGCGAGGAAATGCATGGCAGGTGTGGGGAGTGCAGCAGAGTGGGATCCAGAGGAAGAGAGGGCTGAGAAGAGGGGGGCCTTTAAGGGATGAGGAGCCTGTGGTGGCTACGAGGGGCATGAGTTGGCTGGCTAAGCCTGACCCTGGTGGGTGCTGTGCCCAGACAGTGGTCAATGCACAGGACCCCAGCAGCTGGGCCATCCCATCTCCAGATAGGGTGGGATGACCCTGACATCCAACGGCGCAGGAGGGAGGACGCTGGGCAGTGAGGGCCTGAATTATGAGTCCCAGTTGTAACCCAGACTAACGATTTAGTATCCTGCACCTCAGCTATCCCATATGTGAAATGGGGCTGTGGTGGGAAGTCAGGTGGTTAGTACGTGTGAGAATTCTTAACTGGACAGCACTGTGGCAGAAGTGAGACCGACAAAGGGCCATAAAATGGATCAGATCACCGCAAATGCTTAAGCGAGGAAAGAATAGCTATGCTGAAATTGGGGACTGGAACTCGGGAGTGGATGGGTGGCAGCCAGGTCTCGGGGTGCATGTGGTTGGAAGTGGTCAGACCATTGCTGAGCTTTTCTCTGCTGCAGGCTGATGGGTCATGTCACTACTTGTCTGTAAACTTTTCCAAACTTCTCCAGTCACTGCCTTAAGTCATTTTTTCCATATATTAGCTGTTCCCAGCCTGTATTGTAAAAAGAAAAAAATTCTAGCTGAGTTTGAGTTACAACCAACCCATTCTGGATTTTAACCCTTGTGTCCTGGAATCTTCATCCGACACTGGTCCATAAGACACAGTCTCTGTGAGGGGCAAAGTCTGAGTCATGCCCTTGGAGGGAGGCACTGGGGTCTCCCTCATCCTTCACGCAGAAAGATGGTGTCTTAGTTATTTAGTGCTGCTGTAACAAAAATACCACAAGTGGATGGCTTTAACAAACAGAAATTTATTCTCTCACAGTCTAGTAGGCTAGAAGTCTGAATTCAGGATGCCAGCCCCACTGGAAGGCTTTCTCTCTCTGTCTGCTCTGGGGGATGGTCCTTGTCATCAATCTTCCCCTAATCTAGGAGCTTCTCAGCACAGGGACCCCAGGTCCAAAGGACACACTATTCTCCTGGCTCTTGTTTCTTGATGGTATGAGGTCCCCATGTCTCTCTGCTCACTTTTCTCTTTTATATCTCAAAAGAGACTGGCTTAAGGCACAACCTAATCTTATAGGTTGAGTCCTGCCTCATTAACATAACTGCCTCTAATCCTACCTCTTTAACATCAAAGAGGTAGGATTTACAGCACATAGGAAAATCACATCAGGTGACAAAATGGTGGACCTTCACATAATACTGGGAATCATGGACTAGTCAAGTTGGCACATATTTTAGGGGGACACAATTCAATCCATAACAGATAGTGACCAATGGCAGGGCCATACAAGCAGCCAGAAACATGAGCCCACTTCCCTTCCATTCTCTGGCATTGATTGAGGCCGCCTGTCAGTGGACAGACAAATAGGTGGATGGGTGGATGGATAGATGGATAAATGATGGATGGAGGGGTGATGGTAGATGAATAGATGGGTGGTTGGATGGATGGATGGATGATGGATGGGTGAGTGGATGGATGGATGGATGGATGGATGGATGGATGGATGGATGGATGGATGGATGGATGGGTGGATAGGTGGGTAGTCAGGTAGGTGGACAGGTAACTGGATTGATAGGTGGATGGATGAATGGACTGATTAACTAAACAGACAGGGAAATGATTATCTGTCACCTGCCAAATCTTGACATTTGGCCAGGCATTTCACGGAAAGACAGACACTTAGAGTGTTTGACTGGAAAAATGTCAAGGCCGGGACTTTTTAAACTGTAAGTTTCAAGAATGCCTAGTGGCAGGAGCTACTTTTCTTCAGCCCCTTGTGTCCTCACTCCCAGCAATGTGGGCTTCCTTGTTGGATCAGGCCCACCCACATCTAGGGAGATATGATTGCCTTTTGATGGTGCAGACACTGTGTCCTGGCCTGGGGTGTCCCTGGTCTTTGGCTGGCCCCCCACCCTCTACTTCCCAGTCTGGGACACACTCACAGTCTTTCTGGCCCTCAAATGTGGTAAGATGTTCCCACCTCAGGCCTCTGAACTGGCCGTTTCCAGTATTCCAGCAATACTTCCCCTAAAGCTTCATAAGGCTGTGTTGTTTCCATCTCAGCTAAATGTCACCTCTTTCAAGAGCCTTCCCCTGACCCCATAGGAAGACCAGCATTAAATAAATGAACCTTCAAATACATCCACAATTACGGGTTGGGACGAGGGTCATGAAGGAGAAGACTTGGGCTATAAGACATTTATGGGCAGGAAGGGGCCTAATTTTGGTAGGGTGGTCAGGGAAGGCTTCCCTGAGCCTTAGTCTTGGTCCTAAAGCAAGAGTCATGCCAAGAGGTGAGGGACAAGTGATCCAGGCAGAGGGAACAGCATGCACAGAGGTCAGGAGGCCTTAACCTGAACTGAGGTCAGCGTGCTCTTCTCACCAGGCTCAGGGTGCTGGGGCTCTGCATAGCATCTGACCAGAGGCTTCAAGTATGGAAACTTGACACCACAGATGAGCTCGATGACTTCAGTAAGACACGGGCAGTATCTTCCACACTGTCCCAGGAAACCTCTGGCTTAAGTCTCTTTGTGACCAAACACTGCTGATGGCTGGGCCAGTAAGGAGGGCCAGTAGAAACTGTCGTCAGACTAAAATGTTGATGAGAATCAACCATGTAGACCCACTGGCCCCCACACCCCACTACGCCCAGGACAGCCCCAGGCCACCTTGTATTCTGCCTGATTGGGCTCTGAAAGCTAAATCTGGCGTTCGTTCATTCATCTGTCCATCCACCCACCCACCACCCAGCCAGCCAGCCAGCCCATGTTCACTTAGTGCTGTCTGTTGCTTCCCCTCTGATTTGGGTCCTGTGGGTTTTGTCTCCCCATGTCATATTGCACACCCTCTTAGTCAACATCCATCACATGATGTTTTTTGTCAGGCACTTCTCTAGGCTCTGAGCCTAAGCTGAAGACAAGGCCTGGCCCCTGCCCTGCAGAGCTCTCAGGCCAGCCAAGGAGACACAAACACATGCTACTGCGTACAAGTTCTTTGAAGGAAGAGCCTGCCAGAAGCCTTTCCAGGGGAAACCAGCCACTTCCCCCTGAACACCCCTGGGTCCTGGCACCAAAAGCAAAACTTCTGCTTCCTCTCCCTGGACAGTCACCCCTCAAGCCTGGCTCTCATCTGTCTTTATAGACTGGTACTTAATATGCAGTCAGTGCTTAATAAATCCATGTTTATTCAATGAAAGAGTGAGTAAATAGATATATCGAAGAAGACTGAAGGCATCAGAGAGAAGACAGGAATTAGCATTTAAAGGTAAACACCAGATCTTTGTAAGAACTGAGGAATTATTTTCTATCCAGCATGGCCCATACTGGGCACAAGTTACCAGTGTGTGAAATGCTGCAGCTTCTCCATCCCTGGGGCTGAGCCCCTGTGGGGGAATGCCAAGCCCCTGCTAATGGGTGGGGTTGTGGCGCCACATTGCTTGTGGGTTTGCTCAGAGTAGCTGCCCAAAGTGTTGCTCTGTGATGGAGCCATCTGACTGTACGATTGACAGCACACCTTACTTTCCTTAATGTGCACGTGGAGAGGGGAGCACGGAGTGGCACCCAGAAGATGCTAGAGCGGAGTGACCAAGGCTGGCCCATCACTGTGCTTTGTGGAGCTGAGGTGGCTACATTCTAGAAAAATCCTTTCTCCAGAAGAGATGTGATGTGTATGTCTGCTCTCCTGGCACACAGCAGTACACAGCAACAGGTACTGTCTCGTCAATGCACAGATGACATTTGTCATGCATCTTTTAACCAGCATCCAGTCTGCTCCAGAAATCTGGAAGCCAGCTGTGCAGGAGTCCCGTCAGCTCACATGCAATGCTGGGTGGAATGGTCCCAGATGCTGCTCTATCCTGCTGGGACACCTGCCTTTGACGAGCATCGCCCTCGGGCTCCCTGCTCTGTAGAGGATATTGCCACCCCTCCTCACATGCAATTTCCCTTCAGTGGCTGGCACAGTCCTAATGTGTGCAGTAAGCCCTGAGGCCACAGACAGGTGTCCCTTACTGCTCCCAGACACCAGGCCAGGATGGGGAGTGAGCCAGCTCGGTGGGGACACTTCCAAGAGCTCAGTCCTGGGCTCAAGGGCAGGAAGCTTTAGCTGTCTGGGGGTTGGAGGCTGACTCAACCCCTCTGTCTCAGGCTAGATTCTCTAGAGAAGCAAAACCAGTTGTTTTAGTCATCTAGTGCTGCTACAACAGAAATACCACAAGTGGATGGCTTTAACAAACAGAAATTTATTCTCTCACAGTCTAGTAGGCTAGAAGTCCGAATTCAGGGCACCAACTCCCAGGGAAGGCTTTCTCTCTCTGTTGGCTCTGGGGGAAGGTCCTTTGATCAAGCTTACCCTGGTCAAGGAGCTTCTTAGCACAGGAACCCCAGGTCCAAAGGATGCGCTATGTTCCTGGTGCTTCTTTCTTGGTAGTATGAGGTCCCCATGTCTCTCTGCTCACTTCTCTCTTTTATATCTCAAAAGAGACTGGCTTAAGACACAACCTAATCTTGTAGTTTGAGCCCTGCCTCATTAACATAACTGCCACTAATGCCATCTCATTAACATCATAGAGATAGGATTTACAAAACATAGGAAAATTGCATCAGATGACAAAACGGTAGACAATCACACAATATTGGGAATTGTGGCCTAGCCAAGTTCAAGTTGACAGATATTTTGAAGGGACACAATTCAATCTATGATACCAGTGAAGCATATATATGTGTGTGTGTGTGTGTGTGTATATATATATATATATAATATACACACACACATAGAGAGAGAGAGATTTATATCAAGGAGATGGCTCACGTGGTTGCGAGGCTAGAAAGTCCCAAGACCGTGGGTTAGGCTGGAGGCTTCTCCTGAGTCACATAGCTGAAGAGGCTGGCGAACCCAAGATCAGCAGGTCAGACAGCAGGCCACTGGCTCACAGGCTGCAGAGACAGACAAATCCTAAGATCAGCAGGTAAGCTACTAGCTCAGGTTCCAAGAACTGGAGGTCAGATAAGGATCCAGAGCAAGTAAAAGCCAGTGAGCTTTGCCAGAAAGTCCACATAGATTGGATGCAGGCCACACCCACAAGGAAACTCCCTTTCAGCTGATTGGCCGCTCATAGCAGATCTTATCATGGAGATGATTACATTATATCAGATCTCATCATGGAGGTGATTATATCATTATATTGCTGCCAAACTACATCATAACTGCCAAACCACTGAGAATCATGGCCCAGCCAAGTTGACACAACCTTAACCATCACCCCCCACCCCCTTCAAAGGGACAGAATGGGTACGGCCACTCTATACACAGGCAAAATGATGGCCCAGGAGTGGCTGGCCAGAGGAGGCTGTTTTGAGGCAATGACCATTTTGGTGTGGGGTGGCCAGAAGTTAAAAGGACTGCTGTTGAGCACTGGGACAGGATCAACAATGAGGTGGAGACCAGGGCTGGGAGCAGAGTCTGAGGGGCGGGCCATGCGATCATTTTCAAGTTTCCATCCAGACGTGCCTCCTTTGCTTGGCAGAGGCTTTCAAGGGGGCAGTTCACAGACTGTGGGCCGTGTGGGAGCAGGGTTCATCCACTGAACCCTCCCCTCTGCTTCTCCTCCCGGACAGTTCTGTTTGCACTCCACCTCCCCGCCCCCCGCCACTTGGCCTGGCAGTCTTGGCCTGCCTTGGGGACCTCTGCATTTCCCACCACGCATACCGGAGCCCACAGCAGGTGCTCAGCAGGCTCTGTTGAAGTGAGCTGCCCCTTGCCAGGGTCCCCAACTCCCCTGTTTTGGACACTCCTTTGAGAGTTGACGCGCAGATGGTTAGAAATGCACCTACCCCCCTAGAAGGACACTCAGGCTTCGTCCCAGTCGAGGGGACGGGGAGGACAGGGCACAGGGGGCCTGTCTCACTGTCTACTCATCAAGTCCAGTTCTCAGGAGTTGCTTGAAGTGGGCGAAGATGCTCGGGGAAGAAACAAGATCTCCATTAGTCATGTACCTCAAATAACACCAAGCTACATCTCATTCGGAATAACAACAGGCATCTTTTGGGCTCCTCCCCAGACCCCTAGCAGCCATTTATTGTAAAATTTTACAGATATGCACCTGTGACACTTGATGAGCAGATGCCACCACTTCCTGGTGCCAAGCCTGGTGGGGACATGATGCTCAGTAGGTGAGCCTTTGTGCCATGAAATCTGCTCTGGACACCGTGGGCCTGGAGTGACAGAGACACCGATGAGACCTGCCACTGCCCACTCCGCCACCCCCAGGGAATTACTTTGCCAAATGTATTCAGAAGTCCATGGACACCCTCTCTTCAGGCTTGTCTCTTGTCTTGGAAATCCTGCAGTCATGACAGAGAAGGAAAGACAGGGGCCACCCTCAGACCCGCTCGCACCCACATTTTTGAAATGACAGGAATGCTCGAAGATGCGCTACGCGTGGGGAACCCGTGAGCAGATTGCTCAGCAGCTTGGCATCTGTGGAGGTGAGGGGAGGGGTGGGTGGGGCCGAGGAGAGGCAAGGGTGCTCAGTGGACACAGTCCAGCTATGCAGGTCAGGGGTGAGGGCAAAAAGGGGCTCAGCTTTTCCTTAATGTCTTCTTGCCTCATCCCTTCGTTCCCTCCTTCATTCATTCACTCCTGAAGCAAACACTTAAACCAGCACCCATTTTATGCCAGCTACTGTTCTAAGTGGTGGGAACACAGAGGAGAGCAAGACAAAGACCCTGCCTCAAGGAGAGGAGACAGAGAGAGAAGAGAGCATCAGGGTGCCTGGGCTCAGCATACGTGGGGAGAGCGCAGGAGAAGGATCTGGCAGATGGGCAGGGCCAGGGCAGGGCACTGGAGCAAGAATGTTGATCCCACTCCATTCACAGGAGACCAGTAGAGGAGCTCTATCCAGAGCTGCCCCAGTGATGTCTTTAAAAGGGCGCTTGGGCTGCTGTCTGGAGAAGAGCCTCTAGGGGGCGAGAGTGTGTATAGGGAGACCAGTTAGCTGGATACTCATCCCCCTCCCTGCCTCCTACAACTATTCTTGGGCATACATGTTGGCTCACTAGCCACACTGCCCCTTCTCCTTCCACTCAGTCCCCCTTCACCTCCTCCCACCACATCTGCCAGCCCCTCCCCCTGTATCTACAGGGAGGCACACAGAATCCTTGGAGGTTAGGAGGAAAGGGCTTGATCAGCTTCCTGCAGCTACTGTTAACAAATGACCACAAATGGGGTAGCTTAAAACAGCAGAAATGTATCCTCTCATAGTTCTGGAGGGCAGAAGTCTGAAATCAAGGTGTCAGCAGGGCTGTGCTCCCTCTGAAGGCTCCAGGGGAGGATCCTTCCTTGTCTCTCCCAGCTTCTGGCGGCCCCAGGCATTCCTTGGCTTGTGGCTGCATCACTCCAATCTCTGCTTCTGTGTTCACATGGTCTCCTCTCCCTTGTGTCAAATCTCCCTCTGCCTCTCTCTTATTAAGGACACATCTGATTGCATTTAGGGCCCACCAGAGAATACCAGATAAGTAATCTCCCCATCTCGAGATTCTTAGCTTAATCTCATCTGCAGAGAACTTTTTGCCAAGTAAGGTAACACTGACAAGATCCAGGGATTAGGAACTGATGTCTTTGGGAAGGACATATTTTGCCCACTACAAGGGTCCTGTCTTGTTCTCAGCACTGAGGTCTCTATGAAGTGACAGCTGCCACCGTCAATGTCTGGAAGGAGGTTTCCCACACCCCCACACCTTTGTTCTTTGAGGTGTGGCTTCAATGACTGTTTCCCCGCAAGTCCTGCCACGTAGACATCAAGTCCTTCTCCATCTTTTCAGATTTAGACATCATCCAAGTTATTTAAAACCACAATTGCAAACATAAAACTCTTTCCTCTTCTTGGCCATTCCCCACCCCACCCTGCCACGGCCCACAGGGTAGGGTGGGGTGGCAGACACTGCATTCTAAGCACTTGGGTCCCCTCCCCTGGTCCCATCACCACTTCCATCAGCAGTTGCGAAGATGGTGCTCTGAGCCTGTGGCTCTACACTCCCAGAAATCAGCTGCCGTCTGACCACTACCTTCTCCTTGGGTGGCGGGGACGGGGAGGAACCAGGGCCATCCGGGCCAAGAAGAGCCTTCGAGAGTGACTGTGGCAAGAAAGACCTGCTAGAAGTTTCTTCTTCCTTGGAAGCCAAAACCCGTCTCTCATCTTTGGGAAACGGTCTGGAGCGAGCATATAGCACCAAAAAAGGTAACACTCTGCGGCCGCTGGTCTGCTGTGGCCTGATGTCTTTGGGGACATCAGCACCACCCAAGGGGAGGTTCTATTTGGAGCAAGGCTGGCAGCGGCGGCAGGTTCAAGGCAGCCCGGCTGAGGCAGAGGAAGGCAAGACCAGGAAACGTCTCCTGTTGTTTTTAACTTTTCCTCCTAGGAAAATCTAATGAGGCACAGACAGGACATGGAAACGCTTACGCTCTGATTATTTTCAGATTTATACATTCCTGTGCTGGGGCCGTGTGCTAAAGAGATTTGGCCCTGGGACTCGAGCGAGGCAGCCCTCGGGAAGGCCAGAGTGTCTGCCTCCCCACAGTCAGGCCTTCTCCCTCCGCCCCGCTAAGTGGTTGTCCAGGCTGAGTGTGAACCCTTCGGAGACAGGCGCTCACTAGCCGTGCGGGTATGTAAATGGTCCGGCTTTAAATAGAGGCCATCTATAAGTTTCTTCCACCTTGCAGCAAAACCCACACCCTGTAGGGTCCACCCAGTTGGCCCAGTTCCCCCCTTTGAGGGCAACCCCTCTTCTTCAACATGGCGGTCCTCTGACATTGGGTTTTGACTGCAAGCTTCTGGAGAGCAAGCTCTGTGGCCAGGATGGAGCAGACACACAGCATGTGTTTGCCGAGTAGGAGGGGCCATCCCTCCTCCAGGAGTTCTCAGCCCAGAGAGAGGGCAAAGGAGCCAATGTGGGGAGAAACCCTGCAAGCTGGGGTGGGGTTGGGTGCCATAGGAGACTTTGAGAAGGAGGGGGGCTTGAAGCGTGAGGGGTCAGACAGGCTGGAGGGGTGTTGCTCCAGGGGCTGGCAAAGACTGTTCTTGGAGAAAGGAGCTGGGTAGCAGGGAATCATAAAAGTACAGGCAGTTTTACGGACAACTCGCATTTTCACTTTAATGTTATGTAAATTTGCCTTCACTCTGAAGTAATTGAACTAACAAAGTCTTCATCACAATCACCTTCAGCTGCATGTGCAGTTTTTAAATCATTGAAAAGGCTTTGAGCCTTTTCTTGTGCTACCGAAAACCAAATCCTCTGCCGTCGAGTAGATTCCAACTCACAGGGACCCTGCCCCATAGGGTTTCCAAGGAGCAGCTGATGGATTCCAACTGCCGACCTTTTGGTTAGCAACCGCAGCTCTTAACCACTGGGCCACCAGGGCTCCTTCTTGTGCTACAGTAAGGCTAAATAAGAACCATAGGTACCTCTTCCAACTGACCTACAAATTTGACTTAAAGACAGTTAGGAATGGATCTCATTCATATCCTGGGGACTGCTTCTATCAAAAGGCTCATCTCCAGGTTTGAGACTGCAACTTCTTGGGGCCATGGACTGCCCCCGGTGAAGATTTGAATATGAGTTTAGAAGGTGGGGATCTGAGCAGAGGGTCTTCACAGCAGAGGCAGGCAGGTTCTCTGCTCCTAGGCAGTGGGTGGGTTAGATCTTGCAGGAACCCCCGCTAGGTGCAACCTCCCCAAACCAGGCTCTTCCAGGCCTTCAGGGCACTGGGTGGACTCTGCCCCAGTCCCACAGGGTCCACTCAGCTCCCATCATGCTTCCCCTGGGCAAGGTGGAGGGGCAGGCCTCTCTGCTTCCCGGGGACTCATCAGCCAGATGTCCCATTTCTGAGCTGTGCAAGTGTTTCCACCATGGCTTCAAACTAGTTCATTCAGGTTTGAACCCCTGTGAAGAATTTGCATTTCTACCAAGCTCCCTGCTGAGAATTTGCATTTCTAACAAGTTTCCAGGAAGTTATGCATAAGAAGTACCTGGGGATCTTGTTAAAATGTAGATTCTGATTCAGTATATCTGGGGTGGAAATGCAAATTCCACCAGAGGCCTGAGTAGCCCTGGCTGCAGTTCCACTCCCTGGGTTTATAAGGTCACCAGGTTGGAATTGCAGCAGCACCCCAGGTGTTGTCAGAGGAGGGATCCTGTGGGGATATATGCTATTTAAACATGGCTGCACTATTGACAGCTACAGCCCCCACAGGCCTCTATGCTGTATACGACATGCTGGAGACTTGCCAGCGATAAGAAAGAGATTAGGCACGACTTGTTTTCCCAAACCTATTGTCCTGTTACTGATTGGCTTGTTTACCTGAATTCCTTCTCCCTTGCCCGAAACTTATTGTTACTCACCCAAAGCCCATTGTTCTGTTATTTGCTTCACTGCTTGCTGTATCGACTATAAATAAACTCCTGGGACTGGAGCCAGGGTTCGACTCCTCAGAGTGACCCTCCTGGCCCCACTTCTCTGTAAGAGTTGTGGAATTGGTTATTGTCTCCGCCACCCCGACATTCGCCGCCGCTGCGACAGATGGTGCCCCGTGTGAGGGGCTGCGACAGGATCCTATCTTTCTGTGCAGTTTTTACAATTGTTTCTCTGCCAGGTTTCTTTCTGTGCAGCCTGCTCTTGTGTGGCAGTGCTGGTGGCATGGCTGGTGTGGGCTTCCCTGACGGCATTCTCAGAGCAGAAAGGACCTGGTGGGCCTTGGAGGCCTGCAGACTAGCTCTGAGCTATTGGGCTTAAGCCATCTGACCTTGGTTTCTTGAGCTGGGAAAAAGAAATTGGACCTGCTCAGCTCTCTGGGGATCAGGGCAGCATCCCCTGGTCAGAAGTGCACTTTGATTTCATCAAAATTGATTCTACTCCAAGAGTGCTGAGTCCTCTGGATACTTGTCCACTGCTATCCCAAAGTAGTCCTTCCTTTAGGGGTACATGAAAAGATGTTCTGGGCCGCCATAACACAGCACCACACGCTGGGTAGCTAAAAATAATCAGAAATTTATTCTCTCACAGTTCTGGAGGCCAGCAGTCCAAAATCAGGGTGTCAGCAGGATTGGTTCCTTCTGAGAGCACTGAGGGAGAAACCAGCCCATGCCTCTCTCCCAGCTTCTGGTGGCTGTCAACAATCCTTAGTATTCCTTGGCTTGTGGCTGCATCACTCCAATCTCTGCCTCCATCTTCACATGACTGTCTTCCCTCTATGTCCCCTCTCCTCTTTTGTAAGGACATCAGCCAGCCTGGATCAGAATCTACCCTACTGCAGTATGATCTCATGTTAACTGATAACATCTTTAGAGACCCAATTTCCAAACATGGTCACATCCACAAGTACCAGGGGTTATGACTTCAACATGTCTTTTGGAAGGACACAGTTCAACCCGTAACAGTGTCACTGGATAGACACTGGATTTACAGTCGAGAGACCTGAGTTCTGAGCCAGGCTCCACCCCTCAACCAGTAGTTTTAGCATTTTCAGTCCAGGTTGTTGGAGATAGGATACCATTTCTTCTTTGATTGAGCTAGAGCCTATGTGGAGTGGCTGCACGAGTACCCCTGTGAACTGGTACAGCACTCTTGGACTCGTGACTGATGCTGCGTTAGATACTTTATCCTAAGCCAGGAGACCCGGCCACCTCACCATAGGATATGATTTGCCCAATGGCTTCACTTATTGTACATGAAGAGAGCTTTAAGGGTCTGCACGCAGTTGTACCTAACATCTGCACGGAGGACATGATTCCCCAGGAATAATTAATAAATATGTCTTCAGTGGTCGGCCATTTTTAAAAGCCAGTCCCCAGAAGAAGCCTCTATGATGACCCCAAATTCTCCCAGGCCACCATGTCTCCCCTAAGAGCCCTCGTTCAGAGCAAATCAATTGGGAGCGTACCTCGTGATGTGAGACTCTTGATAACTCACCTGTGTCCCACTTTCCTAAGGGATGGCTTCTTGAAGAAGCCCCTCCCTTGCACCCAGTGAGGTTCTGGGCCCAGGGGGTGGACACCCCTCTGTGCAGCCCCTTCTGGAGCCTTCAGGACGGTGGGAAAGATGCACATTGCCCAATTATTCTGGTTGAGAACACCCAGGAGCGTCGGAGAGCACTGTTGGAGTATTCCCATTGTGATCTGTTGTACTAATTCTGCAGCATGTGGCTTGGAGAAGCTGCTGGTCTCTAGCAGCTGTGTGTGGGGCGAGGCTGGAGGCTGGCTTTGTCTCTGCCTACCTCATTCATCACCTCTTCCTGTGTGGGCATCTTCTTTGTGGGTTCACAGGAAATAGATCTCACCCTTCTGTCCCCCACTTCTGGTCTCAGGATGGGACCTCAGCATCCCAGGCTGGCATGCAGGCAGGTTGTAACTGTTAAGATGACAACCCTGACTGTTGTTGAGTCCAGGCCCCTCCTCACTCCTAATCCTCACAGTAACACACATGACATGGACATTCTTGTGTCCACTTTAAAGACCAGGAAATGGAGGCTTAGTGAAGCCCACAGTGCCACTGGACTAGAATCACAGGTGCCTCACTCTCACTCCATTCTAGCCAGCTCCCACAAAGACCAAATGTCTCTGGGAGCAGCTTGTGCAGCCTCCATCAGGAGGGTGGTCCTGGCCTCCCTTGACGGTGAGAGACCCAAGAAGGAGCTGACACTAGGGGGGGACACAAGAAAAGGCAAGGGGAGTGCAAGTCTAGTCATCTGCAGTCTGACCTATTGTCTTGTTGCTGTGTTGAAGGGCTCAACCTCTTACAAAACAAACATGAGCCCAGAAGGCATTAATAGTAAAAATATTTCATCTCTGAGTTTGGCTGGCGGAGTCTCTCAAGATAAAATTCCTTCCTTCCTTTTTTTTTTTTTTAAAGAGCAAATACATTTAAATTTGGTGCGTTATGTGTCTTAAAAATTAATTTCAGTGGTTTCTTCCTTTGGCCAAATAAGTGTAGCCCACCCTGCCTGATTCCCAGCACTTGGTTTCTCAGCTTTCTTCCAATGAAAGGAAAGTATCTCCTCCACCTCCCTTGCTCACAGCTGCTTGTGCTTACTTGGGTCTGTGGATTTCCCTGAGGAATACTTGGGAAGGTTCTCCATCGTCCTTATGAGGGAGAAGACACTGGGTCAATGCTGGACATACAGAAGGCACTTCATAGATGTTTGCTGGGTGGATGAATGGACGTTAGGAGGAAGACTCACATCTTCTCTTTCCCATCTGAAACTAACTTCCTGTTGGTCTCAGGGTCTCCTGTCCCTGCCTGCTGCTTCTCAGGACTCTCTGCCTGTCTACTTTTCTAAGGGTGCCAGCTCTCTGCCCTCCAATTTCTCTCATCTACCTCCCAGCTCAACTCAATGCTATAGGGATGGAAGGTGAGGGGACTCTGCCATAGAATCCCTCGACCTCAGCCTGCTACGGGGCCACCGTAAAAGGGAGGCTTAGCAGCAACCTCAGAACAAGGCAGAAAAGACAAACAGGGTGTGAAGGGCTTAGAACCCAATGGTGCCAATCTGGGCCCTTAGCACACTGTCCCTAGCATTGTGGGTGGAGTTCCAGCCGCAACATCATTTGTCCTTCAGGGTGTGAGTCCCTTAGGGTTAAACCCACACCTGATAGTCAAAAGAAGAGTTTTCCTATTCCCTCAGTTTCCATCCGTCAGCCCAAAACGTCAATCCACCAGTGAGCTCTGGGCTTGATAATGAAGTGTGAGATATGTCTGAGGATTTGGAGTTCACAGCATGCCATCTTCAGAATACTCCAGAGCTGCACTCTCCAATGTGGCAGCCACTATCCACAGGTGATGATTTACATATACATAATTAATTAAAATAAAAAATCCAATTCCTCAGTCACACTAGCCACCATTCAAGGGCATCATTACAGGAAGTTCTTCTGGGCAGCTCTGGCTGGAGGCTTAGAGATGTTGCTTTCCTACTCTGTCCCCTTGCTAGTGCTGTTTGCTCAATGGGGCCCCTCTGACCCTGAATCTCTACCTGTCCCCTTGTACCCAACCTTCCAGAGCACCTCGTCCTCCCTCCTCTGTACCCCACCACCACCTGCTGTGGCTCTCCCTGTTCTCCCTTCCACAGAATTTCACAGAATGCCAGTATGTTCCAGGTGCATCAGGGTCGGTTCCACCCCTCCAGATGAGTGCCTTCCAGCAGAATTTATGCCTCCATTTTACTTTGACGTCTTTTTGTTTTAACTAGTCTCCCCAGCCAGACTCTAATTTCATTAAGAGCTTAGACTCTTGTTGGGTCCCGAGCCTCCCTCTTAGGAGCTGTGTGATCACAGCATCAGGTTGCTCATCTGGAGAATGAGAATAAGAATAGCCCCCGTCCTGTGGGTTTGTTGTGGGGATTAAGTGAGATAATGGTGTATAACGCATGCCTTGAGCTGCCACATGGCACACACTCACTGGGTGTCACCACTCTTAATAAAGTTGGAGACATCTACAAGCTGCCCAGTTCCTCTTGGAGAGATGCCTTTGCAAGATCCTGCCTGTGGGCTGCTGGCCAGGGGCAGCTTTCCAGGGGTGATGGGGCTCCTGAACCCTCCTCACACAGACTGGAGCACTCGAAGGAGGCTTTGTTCTGGAAAAGGTTTTGCTGACCTTTGTGGTCAGGCCGGGATATAGGACTCTTGCATATCCAGCTGCCCAGATTCCTTTCTGGAGGCACTTTCCAGCAGAAAGCACTGTCCCAGGGTTGGTGGAGGCCCTGGAAGGAAGTGAGGCGATGGGATTTATGGCCTGCTTATCTTATCTGGGAGGCCACCGATGCCCTGGGAGCCAAGTGGTATGAATGCTCCTACACCAGTGACTCAACGCAGATGGAATCCACACAAGCCCCTCACACCACGGGCCCCTCCCATGGATCTTCATATCAGCGAGACAGCCCAGAACCATCTGGAAATGGGACCCTGAAGGAACCAGGGCAAGGAATCTGGGCTGGGCCAGGCCTCTGTCCCAACCACCCTTTCCAGAAGAGTTGAGAGAGCTGCAATCAATCCCCCTTGCAGTGAGGGCATTTTGACTTGTGGTGACTGAGTCACCTGCCATTCAGCGACGGGGACTGTGTGTTCCTATATTCACTCACTCCACTTAGGAATTTGCATATCAGGGATTTTGCCTAGCTGCTTCTGGTCTCTGTGGCATTTGTCAACCACAAAGTCCTGGAAGCCAAGAAACATAAAAGGCAAGCACCAACTCAGGGTATTCTTCCCTCTCTTTCTTGTGTTCCTCCCCAAAGCATCTGCCCCAGATGTTGCAAGATCAGATTCAGGCACTGGACTGGTTCTTTGTGAAATTGCATTGTCTTATCCAGCTCAGGAGGAAAACATAATGATGTGTTGTCAACAAAGGAAAGGATGGTGGTGCTGCCCATGCCCTGGAGGCCAGCGGACGTGCTTCTCTTGCAGGAGTTTGGGGGCTGGGTCAGTTCCTCCCCTCCTGGATGTTCTGAACTCTGGGCTCTCTGAACCACACCCATGTCCCACCCCCGCCCCAAGCAGCTAGATGATCTAGGGAGCTCCAAGATGCCAGGGCAGCACGAGCCAACCTGGGCAGAGGGCAGCCCGGGTGAACCCAGGGAGGCAAGTGTGACGCTGCAAGATGTCCTGGAGGAAACCCTCACAGTCCTTCCAAGGGCTTCTGACATCATGCCTGGCACTGGGCAGCCAAGCCGACGGGATCCCTGAATGTCCAGGAAATGTGGGTGGATGTGCACACACGCATGTGCATGCAGTTATGCACAGTTGTACACATATGTCCAAACACACCCTCACACACATGTCTATACATTCTCATACATACATGCACTCACATGTGCCCACAACACTCATGCATGCACACACATGAAAACACACTCATACACAGGCCCGTATACACTCATGCACATACACACACTCACACACATATCCGTACACACTCACACACATATCCATACACTCATACACATGAACATACTCATACACTCATGCTCATGCACACGTGCACAAACTCTCACACACTTACACACACATGCATGTACACTCACACAAGTGACAGCTGGGGACCCTCTTGGAGAAAGAAGCACACATAAAATTCCAAAGCTCACCTGTTACCAAGCTCCAAACTGACAGCCCCCAGCCTATGCTCGGTGCTCATCTGCTTTCCTGGAGGGGCAATGCTTAACCCAAGTCAACAAACCCTGGTCGCTGGATGAGCACCAAACCCTGTTACAGAGGTCTTTTATTTCCCCCTCTAGTTTCCAGCTACATCGGTCTTTCAGCCTCCTTCTCCTTGACCATTAGGCAGTTCCAAGGAGTAACAGGAATCCTTCCAAAATTCTCCCCTTTATCTCCCAGAGCCCATCTGGTTGTGTTTAAGGATTCACTGCGCTTCCTCCTATGTTCTGGGCCGTTGGGCCGGCCTGTCTCCAAGTTCAGCCTCGTCTGGGGCAGCTGTAGACCTGGATTTTGCTGCTGCAGTGGGGCGGCCCCTCTGTGCTGAGTGTTCTCGGGGGTTGTCTCTTGGCTCAAGGGGCTGCTTTCTTTCTCCAGCTGCTCTGGTTGCCATTATCCCCTTTCCTTCCGCTCCTTACCCCAGTTTCGTCCCCAAATCTACTATCCCTTGATCACAGGTTATTTATGGCCACAGACTCCGTCATCAAACACGAGTCCCTCATGTGATCAGAGACCTTTTATCCCAGGAAGCCTCTGACTCCGCAGCCTTCCAGCTTCCATGGGGTGATGGCAGCCCCAGCCCTGCTGTGCCGAGCCCTGGGGCAGGGGAGGGGTCGGTCTGTTGGGGATATTCCCACAGGTGAAGCTGCAGCCTGTTAAGATCAGCAATGAACTGTGTTGTTAGCTGCCGTGGAGTCAGCCCCTACGGCGCCCCCACGCACAATGGAACAAAACGCTGCCCATCCTGCCCATCTCCACGAACTGATGCAGGTCGGACCCTTGTGATCCATAGGTTTTCACTGGCTGATTTTCAGACCTCCCGACCTTTCTTCTTAGTCTTAGTCTGAAAGCTCTTGCTGTCCTCCTGACCTTGGTGCCGCTGTATCCAGGAGAGCAGATGTACCCATGGTCATCCTAGTAGCTGCGGCGCCTTCTGAACCGGGCTTACCTGACACGGGGCATCAGTTAGCTGGGGCTGTCTCCACTCAGCCACCTGGGGGGAGGCAACTCCCCTTGGAGCTTTCTGGGCCCCTAGTGCTCTCTCCCAGTGTGTCAGGACCACCCATCTTGTGTGCAATTGGAAGAAAACAAGCTTATCTCCATGGCTTCCCAGGCCTCGGGCATCAGGGTCCTAGACCCTGCCCTGCAGACTTTTATGGCAGTGAGAACTGGCCCTGGGGCTTCCCCAGATAAACTGACTCCACTCTCCCTTTTCCAGCTTCTCCAGTGGATGGCACTTCAAGATGAAAGAGAGCAGGGTCAGACTTTGAACTTCTAATTCAGAAGAAGCGACCCCCTCCCCACCGGCTTTGGCCTCCCTGAAAATGACTAAGTGCTGTCAAAAATAGAAAACCTCTCCTTCAGTTCTACAACTTTCTAGCCTTGTTTTGAATCATGTCAACCCCCATTTCCTAATCTCACGTCTTCTGTGTCTCTCTGAACTGCAGCCAGGTGCCAAGGTGGATCCATCTTTGCCCCCGAGGAAAGAGGCCAAGGAAGGACTCCTCCTCTTCAAAGAGAGCAGCCCAGTGCTGGGGATGGGGGAGTTTCCCTTGGGAGGAACAGCACAGTTCTTTCAGGCCGTTGCCTGGCTGGGTGGTTGTGAGTGGGAAGCGCTTGGGATTCCAAATCCTCTCAAAACTTGTCCCAGTGAGGTCTGAGTCTCACCAAAACAGCCCTGGCCGTAGACTCTTACCTGCCAGAGCAGAAGCCTGGATGCCCAGGGGAGGCCCTGGCCACCAGAGGGCCCCCTCGCGCAGGCCCAGGGCTAAGGCTGTCCACACTGGCCCAGGTGGGGCTCGAAGGCCACTGCCTGTCCTGGAATTTTGCACCCTTGTTGGCCAGCCAGGGCCAAATTGTAGCTGCCAGAGTTCAGCATCCACGTTCTAAGATCCAAAATGTCTGTGGTGACAAGGTCGAGGGTCAAAATAGGAAGTCCCTCTGAGACTGGCAAACAAGCCCCTTGCTTTATAGACGAGGAAACAAAAAATCCTGTGTAGACAGATGGTGTCATCATTGCTAATGTTTATTACTGAAAAGTGCTAGTTGTGCTAAATAGAAAAGCAAAGCCCTAGAAGATGTTCCAAGCAGCAGCATTTATATAGGGAAGGAAGGGAGACACCTCCATGCCCAGCAATAGGGAATGACTCAGAGTGCTGTCCTGCCGACACTCGGGGGGAATATTACAAAGTCATTCAGAAGCAGTTAGGAAGCTTGTGCAGTGTCGTGGGGAAGTGCATTTGATATAATAAGTGAAAAAGGCTGAAGGCGTGCAATTCGTGTTCAGTAAGGGGATTGCTGGATCAATGCCATGTACTCCAAGGGAAATTAATGGTTGAAAATGTTGTTTTCAAAATGTTTCT
>NW_004443989.1:11370096-11376598 GCF_000243295.1 Trichechus manatus latirostris
AGGAATTTTTGTTGATGCAGTCCATTTCTGTGATCATTTTTTAAACATTGATCGTGGAATTCTTAGCAGGGATATGCTGGACTTGAATGTGGGCATGCTGGCTGGAGACCAGATGTCACACGCATTCACATCCATGTTTTCTAAATGGGTGCCTGTGGCCACAAACTACCAAGTACCTGATAGGAAGAAAGTGATTCTTCGGGTTGGGGTGGGTGCGCTAGTGCTACCTCTGGTCTTCTTTAGAAAAACCACAACAGTAAAACGGTGAACTCACCAAGCAGCCCCCCGCCTAGGGAATGTTGCCAGACGGCCTTGTGAGTTACCTGAGGGAGCTGACTCCCTTGATTTGATTTTGGGCTGTTACGCCCAACGTGAGCAAAGAGTGGGGCGTGATTCGCACAGCAGGGCTTTGCAAATGGAAGGAGTCCACAGCTACAGGTAGAGTGAGCAGGTGTGCAGGAATGAATGGACGAATGAATTAATGACTGAACAAAGGAAGAACAAGGAAATGACACCATGACTTCCATCTGAGGCTGCCTTGTGGCTGTGAAGGGGTGGGCCCCGGACGAAGATGTGAGGGTCCTCCTCGCTCTGTCCCGGACTTACCAGCTGGAGAGCGGGGCCAACCTCAGGCGCTGGGCCCTGGAGACCACTGGCAGATGGGCATGGGAACAGAGGGTCAGCAGGGCAGTGGGGGCTGAGTCAAGCGAAACAGTTGTAGGAACCAGAAGGTTTGCAGTAAAAAGAGATACATCCTCGTCTTCAGACTCACAGGGGGCTGTCCTGTGAGAAGGAGGTTTGAGGGCCCCCAGCAGCCCAGGCAGGATGATGGAGACCAAGTGGGCATCAGTGCTAGGACCCCCCTCCTCCTGTGGTCTATCTCCAGTGAGGAGATTCCAGGTGAAGGGGAGGACGGCAGTCCTTGCCTCAGCGCTGGCCTTGGGGGCACTGTCCCTCAGGTCCTGCCACACCCAGCATCCAGACGCCTCCTCGGCAAACTCCCAGGCTGGGCTTGAAGCCACTAGGTGACATTTACCCTTCAAGTCACCACGGATAGAGCTGGACATGGCATGCCCACTCCAACCCTCCACAGGCCTGAGATTTTCGTCTCTAGCTTCCAGATGGCATCGGGAAGGTCAGAAAACCTGTGAGCTGGAGGCTTTTAGTCCAGCCCCCCAATTTTACACACAAAACCAAGGCAGGGAGGCTGACTCTCCTGGCCTCCAGCGGCCCCTCCCTGTGTCGCAAGGCCAGCAGGGGCAGTGGTATATTATCCACAATTCCCACTCTCTGCCTTCTCACATAATTATTTCAGGCATATTAATTCTGACAGCATCTTGGTGGAAGCTGCCCAAAGCTGCCCTCATTAACGGTTTATGCTAATGGAAATTTTCTCCATATCAGATCATGTTTGGTGACTCCGGCCCCAGATGGCAGGAGCAGTAGTGAGCAAGTCCAGTTATGCTGGGGAGACGTTTTATGAGGAGAGTTTGTGCAGAGAGGTGGCTCAAGGCCTGTCCCACTGGCTACCCCCAGAGAGGGGCTCTGGAACCCGGGGGCCCTGACCCCTATCAGAGGAATCCCCAATTGGCCCAAGTCCCCACCTAGCT
This sequence comes from Trichechus manatus latirostris, assembly GCF_000243295.1. Classification (NCBI taxonomy): domain Eukaryota; kingdom Metazoa; phylum Chordata; class Mammalia; order Sirenia; family Trichechidae; genus Trichechus; species Trichechus manatus. The sequence goes on from NW_004443989.1 coordinate 11,371,707, forward strand.
CCAGATGCTTGTGCAAGGCACCTCCCTCACCTGAGTTCTGGGACTATCGGGACATGCGTGAGGTCACTTGCAGTGACTGCTGCCCCCCACTCCCCTTCTGTGTCCACCCCATCCCCCAAGTCTTCAGTAAACTGAAAAATGCCAATCCCGCTATGTTCTTTATAAACTGAAAAGTGCCAAGGCCACTAAGTTCTCTGTAAGCTGTAAATTGCCACGCCCACTAAGTTCTTGTACACTGTACAGTGCTAAGCCCTTGGGAAGCTGAGGTCATCCCCTCCTTCTTTGTTGCCTCAGCCAGGCTGTCCTCCCACGACCACTGTGTGGCCAGATCCCTGATACCCTCACAGGCCTCCCAAAAGACCAGTAAGCCCATAGCTATGCAAACTGCCACCTGCTTCAAGTGAAAGATAACAGCGACTTGAAGTGCTCATGGGCCTGGCTTCCACCCACCGCCCTGTCCCTCTTGCAGGGCGGACCTCTGCTCAGCAGGCTTTCCCGGTGCTGCCCATCGGGAAGCCCTTCTGGTGTGCTTTGGTGGGTGCCAAGAGGCTGTTTCCCTGCATGCCTGGTTCAGCTCAAGATGAATCCATCAGCAGGTGTCTCAGTGACACCACAGGGGTGGGAGTCCTGTCAGCAGGTCCCACAGAGCCCCCTGGAAAGGATGGCATGCCACCATCAGAAACCCCCTGGGGTGGCTGCCCCTGTGGATGTAATAATTGTAAGACTTGACAAGACCTTTCCCAAGATTCACTTGGGCCTTGACCTACAGCCGGGTTGTCTCCACGAGGCCTAGTGAACATCCCTCCCCTCAAGCCCAGGAAGAGAGCACAGGTCGGTAGCTGGACTGGTGTTTTGAACCAACATTCCCCTCATGCCCAGGGAGGGAGCCTGGGTCTGTAGCTGGACAGGGTGTTTCAAGGGCTGACTGGTGGCAGCATGGGAGCTGGGAGGGTGGAGAGCAAAGTCCCGGGGCACCTACCCAGGCCTGAAGTAACCCTCTGCCCCGGGCGGGTGGCAGGAGGGTGACAATGATTGCCTGGGGCACAGCTGGCACCGGGCTGGCGTGTCGACTTCTGGTTCCCATTAAGTCATTTGTCACAATTTCAACATGAACACGCATCCGTGGAAGGCATCACGCCATGGTGACCAGCCGCAGAGCAGCATGGCCTCCCCTCTGGCCTTGTGCCAGGGGGACACAGAGTGCTGTTTTCCCAAGGGCAAGACCTGGAAGGAGGGCCCTTCCCAAGGCCCTGGCCGGTGTCCCCTCATGCGTGTGACATTGCCCCGCTCCATGACATCGCTTGTCCATCCAGGGACTCATTGGTCAGGGCCAGACGGACAGCCTCATTTCACAGACAAGGAGACTGAGCTTCGGAATGATGGAGGTCCTTGCCCAAAGCTCTTATCTGTTGATGAGTAAGAAATCCAGTCAGATGCTCACCTGTCAGTCTGGACTGTGGTCTTCCCGATGACACATCTTCTACGGCTGTGTTGTCCAGTACACAGCTGCTATTCTGTGTGACTGTGTAGATTTAAATGTATTTAAAGTTCGTAAAATTAAAGATCTAGTTCCTCAGTCGCCAGGCCACATTTCAAGTGCCTAACGGCCACACATGGCTGGTGGCAGCCGTATGGGACAGAGTGGCTCTAGAACATTCCATCACCAAAGAGGGTTCTAGAGGACAGCAGCCCTGCGACACTGCATGATCACTGCTGACACGACCTCCGTGTCCATCAAGGGCGGAAATTGTGCCCAGCCTTCTCCCATCAGAGCCAGTTTCTGGCTCCACGCTTCCACCTTGGGAAATGCACTTGTAGCAGTTTTCATTTCTGTTTAGCGCCCACTTACTGCATTGTGTACATGGCCTCCTCAAGTCCTCAAAAATATGCTTCTGATAGGCATTATTGACCAGCTTCCATGATGGGGAAACTGAGGTCTTCCAAAGCCACAGCACTAGAAAGCAGTAGGGCTGGGATTCAGGTCCGGGACCTCTCCTATCTGCACACAGCGGGAGACAGGAGCTTTCACTCAGAACACCCTGATTCTCAGCGTACGCCTCAATGGCAGGGTCACCTTGTCCCAGCCTGATGCCGCTTTGTCCTATGAGGCAGTCTTCAGGGGAGCTGGGAGCCCAGGATCCATGGGACCCAGGGGTGGCGGGAAGGTCCAGCCCCACAGTCGGCCACCAGGGGGCGCAATGGATGGCAGCACCGGTTCTCCCCGCCAGAGTGATGTGTGCAGGGCAAGGGTCCAAGGGTGTGAGAGCTGCTGGCCCTACCCTGTATGCAGGACTCTTGTGTGCAGCCCACAGGCCCAGGAGGCCAGGGAGGAGTGAGACTTGCCCAGGACCACTGACTGGGTGCAGCAAAGCCAGGACTGCCCTGGGTCTCCATCCATCTGTCCCTCCATCTGTCTGTCCCTCTGGGCCCTTCCTGCTAAGCGCTGCTCCCCCTGGCTGGACATTTGGGCTGGCCAATGTCTTCCAGATTGTCCTGCCTTCCCATGGCTGGGCGAGCCGAGCCCCTCAGAAGAGTCTTAGCGTTTCCCACAGGGAACATTTCCCACCATCCACGCTCTCCATCGGCATGGGGACCAGGGCCTGGACACACTTCTATCCAAGTCGTGCTCAGGGTCCACCAGGTCCTCAACTCCAAGCTTTGCTGAAAACTCATAGGATGCCATCCCTACAGAGCCTGCCCTGGAAGCGGGCCTTGATGTGCCATTACACACGCTCTCTCTCCTTGTCCCTAACCCAGGCACTTAGACAGAAGTGTGCTCCATCTCACCAAGCCCACATCCTTTAGCCAGAAAGTAGAAACATCTAGATGTCAAAGCACATCCCGTGAGTGAGGAGATGGAAGGTCAAGCCCTGGAGCGGCCCCTCTCTGCCCCCCTCCGCACCCAGCCTGTGCCTTTACACCCCCTGCACATGGGACCCTGCACCCCCTAGTAGCTCCTGTCTGTGAACGGGGTCACCCCCCACATGGAGACTATGCAGAAATTCAGAGTCCACACATAGAACGGCTGACAGCAGCTTGGCAACAGCACTTGACACCCCAGAACAGGGTTAGGGGCTCATCTGGTGAGCTGGTGTGTTCCCGAGGGTCAGCACATGGTTACATGCCTCCACCAGAAGCTCGAGTCACTGATCTACCCCTTCCGAGTTAGACCCTGGATGTGAAGGCAGAGGGCTGGATCATCAACGCCCTCACCCAGGACGTGTCACACACAGCCAACTTGATAGATGCCTTAACAGAGGTGGGAGAAAGGCCTGACTGAGTGAATGAATGAATGAAGCTCATGGCCCCTGTTTTCTGTCCCCACCGCTGGGCATCTGCGCCTGACCCATCAAAGCCCCCTGCCTCGTGGACCTGCCAAGGAGTTGAAGTCTTCCCACCCCACTCCCACTCATTCCTCAAGTTCATGCTAATTCAGGGAGGGTGGGGCAGGGCCCTGTCCTTTATCTTCCTTATTAAATTCACTCTGGGTAAGCACCATGCTCATTCCCTCTTCCAGGCTGGTGGCCCTTCATTAGATGGTACATGGGGTACAGGACTCAAGATGTCAGTGACAGCTGTGTGGAGTGCTGAGGGCCCGGAGAAGGGCTGTCCCAGCAGCCTGTGCAAAGCACGGTTCAGAGCCAGCTCAGTGAGTTCTAGGAGGCCACCTGAGAGGCCCTGGGTTCTCACCTGCAAAGGGGAGGCTGCCCACTTCCCCCTTGCAACGCTCTCCGCGTGTTTATGAGCTAGAGATCAGAGAAACATCAGAGACCACCTGCATCCAAATTTCCTGTGGTTTTTGTAAAAATGCAGATTCCTGGGCCTGCCCAGGACCCACTGATCGGAAACCCTGGCAACAGGACTCAGGGATCTGCATGCCAATTAACCATTACTGCTGGTAATAGGTTGGCCATGAGTCGGAATCAACTTGATGGCAATGCAACAACAATGCCGGTAATAGGGAGCCATTGAATGCTGGTAAACTGGGCAGTGGCCCAGTTACCGCTGTTCATAGCCTGGTCTGGAGGGATTTGTAGATGGGCTGCAGAGGAAGGAGCAAGGCCCAAGGGTCTGGCTTTCCATGAGGCCTCTGCTTCCTGATGTTCTGAGAACTCACAGAAATGCTGGCCAGAGGGAACGCCTGGTTAGCACTGATGCAGTTGTGGAAACAGCTGGCAGATAAGAGGAAGGATCAATGGCTCTGATTTAGTCCTCACTGACCACTCATCTCACCCAGCGGGATGCTCTCTCTGGGAGCTCTGAAGTGCCTGTGGGTCCAGCAGTCGACCGTGGGGAGCCAGCGCCCTGCCGAGCCAGGTCAGAGAGCCAGCACCCATGCTGATCCTCTAAGAAAGGGCTGTGGTGAGCCCTGGCCCTGCATCCTCAGGGGTCTCGCCATTCCGTCACACCCGCAGGGGTAACCAACGACCCCGTTTGCCAGGACTGTTAGTGTCCCTGGATACCCTCAGTGCCGACCAGCTGGACAGTTGGTCACCCTAGCTGAGAATTGGTTCTTTTTGACAATACTAAAAAAGTCTTTTAATATTTTAAAATAAGGTGGCTCAAGGAGGCAGTTCTTGGACTTTGAGCTAAAGATTTCTTGAGAGCTCGGAAGGTGGGCAACCTAGGCCAGGAGAGGAGCTGTCATAATGCACCACTAGCCACTAGGTGGCAGCAACCCCAGCATCTTTCCACAGGTGAAGGGGTAAAACGTGGACCAGCCACAGGACGGAATGTTACCCAGCCAACCAGAAGGCATGAAGCGCTGATACAGGCTACATCCCAGGTGAACCTGAAACAAATGATGCTCATGTGGGGACCATGGTCTCGGGGAACATCTAGCTCAATTGGCATAGCACAGTTTATAAAGACAATGTTCTACATTCTACCTT
>NW_004443989.1:11377218-11479103 GCF_000243295.1 Trichechus manatus latirostris
GTTGACATGTTGTGGGGTTGTTAACCAATGTCATAAAACAATATGTGTACTGACTGTTTAATGAGAAACTATTTGGTCTGTGAACCTTCACCTAAAGTACAATTAAAAAAAAAAAATGATGCTCAGTGAAGAAAGCCATACACAGAAGGCCACATTGTATATGATTCCATGTGTATGGAATGTCCAGAATACGCTAATCCACGGAGATAGATGAGTGGTTGTCAGGCGCAGCGAGAGCGGAGAATAGGGAGTGACTGCTAATGGGTGAGGGATCTCTTCTGGGCTGATGAAACTGTTCTGGAATTAGATAAAGGTGATGGTTGCACAGCTCTGTGAGTGCACTAAATGTCACTGAATTGTGCACTTTAAATGAGAGAAGTGTACAGTGGGTTAATTGTATCTCTTTAAAGAGCATAACAAAAACAGCACATCCTGCTCAGGTCTGGAAGGTCCTGTGCTGCTATCCCGTGAGCTGCAGGATCTCTGGAGAGCGCCCAGGTAGGCCGAGCCTCTCCGTTTCCAGAAGGCCACGCCCCCCAGGCACAGCTCTGCCTTCCAGGACTTGGCTGTGAGGAATGAGGCCAGACCCTCAGCTTCCCAAACCTTCCTCAGAAGCGAAGTATTTCTTTTGTGATTAGGAGGCATTCGAGGTTTCAAGAGTTGTAAAAACTAAAATGATAATAATAAGCCCTAAACTGTCGACAGTGGTTACCTCTGGTAGTCGGGGGGAAAGCATCGTTTTCTGTAATGTTGACTTTTTCTTGCATCAAATATGCATCACTTTGTTCCTTTCTAAAATGTAAAATAAATTGAAAAAGTTTCAGCAGAAGAATACCCTCTGACATCCCAACTTCAGCTTCCGTCTGAGCCTGGAGCTTTCAGGGTGGCCCCACTCGTGGGGGTGAGAAGGATGCGGAGCCCCCACCCAGGTACTTCCAGGGTGGGGGACGACGGGGGCCCCTGCCTTCCCTTTGACTCTTTGCTTTGGCAATGGAATAGGAATTCTACTGGAAGCAGGGAATTCAAAGAATTTAGGAATTTCCAGTCCAAATCCTGTTAATGCCTTTCCGTATTCCTGGTAAGTGGCTCTGGGCCTGCAGGGGAGTGTCCACCTGGAGTAGGGATCTCAGAGTGAGCGAGCAGGGCGGTGGGCAGAGGAGGGGCTTCATCTCCTAGGGCTGCCGTGACAAAAACACCACACGTGGGTGGCTTTAAAGAAGACAGATTTATCGTCTCACGGTTCTAGAGGCTGGAAGTCCAAATCAGGGTCTCGGCCATGTCAGTTCCTTCTGGGGACCTCTCTCCTAGTTCCTGGTGTCTGCCGGCAGTTCTTGGCATTCCTTTGCTTGTAGACGATCCTCACATAGGGTCTGTCTTCCTCAGTGTGTGTGTCTGTGTCTACTCTGCTCTTTTTATAGAACACTACTCAGAAGGGGGTCCCTGGGTGGCACAGTTAACCCGCTCGACTGCTAGTTAAAAGGGTGGAGGTTCAAGTTCACCCAGAGGCACCTTGGAAGAAAGACCTGGCAATCTACTTCTGGAAAATCAGCCATTAAAAACACTGTGGAGCACAGTTCTACTCTGACACACATGGGGGCACCGTGAGTTGGAGTTGGCTCAATGGCAACCGGTTTTACTCAGAAGGGATTAGGTTTATGACCCACCCTACTCCAGTATGGCCTCATTAACATAACAGAAGAAATCCCCTATTTCCAAACAGGGTCCCACTCACAGGTTAAGGGGTTAGGGCTTCCACATAACTTTAGGGGGACGGAGGGGTGCAGTGTTTCAGGAGGGCACTGAGGTGAGTCCCCTTCTCTGAGGCCAGCAGGCACAGAGGGTGGTGGTCTTCACCCGGAGGCCACTCAAAGGGGCTGCCTGGAAGGTGCCTGCATACCCCCAGCATGGCACCACCCACCACGCCCAGCCCAGCCCAGGCACCAAGTGCACATGACCAGTGTGCTCCATGCAAGGGGGCCACGCGGGCTCCGCACAGACTCTGACCCAGGGACATGGGGGGTTGCCTGCAATGCATGTCCATTTTCTTTCTTCTCCCTCCGTCCTTCCTTCCTTCCAAGCAGCATGCATTCAGTGCCCAGCATGCTGGCAGAGCCCCCATCCAGGGGCTCAGGGAACAGCTGCTCAGACCAGCAGCAATGGCACCAGTGGCCAGCCAATGTGGGCTATTCCCCTAGAAGCATGTCTCTGCTTTCCCTGACTCCCTCCACCCTCCCTCAGGGCAGCCTCCTGCCACTCAGCCCTTCTCCAGGACAACCTGCCCCAGCCAATGCTCCAAGCTGACCCACTGCTGTCAAGTCGATTCTGACTCATAGCGACCCTATAGGACAGAGTAGAACTGCCCCATAGGGTTTCCAAGGCTCTAAATCTTTACGAAAGCAGACTGTCACATGTTTCTCCTGCAGAGTGGCTGGTAGATTTGAACTGCTGACCTTTTGATTAGCAGCAGAGGGCTCTGACCACTGAACCACAACCCCAAATCCGTCTTTGCAGAGTGACGGCATCTCCGAGCAGCCAGTGGGCTTGCTGATGGCCATGTCCCAGGGGAGCTGTGATTTTGGTTTACGGGTAGCTGGTTTTCTTTTAAAGGGACCACTGCCGGCTTGATCATAAACTGAAGAGGGAATTCTGAGGCCTGGGCAACGAGCCCATGCAAATAGATGAAGAAAGCTCAGGGACGTGGCTAAGATGAGGATTCAGCCCACTGGGTGCCCTGACATCCTCCAAATGTCCACCCGCCCCACGAAGGCAGGCCGAAGCACGAGGATGAGGCAGTGGGGATGCTGGCTGTGGGCGGAAAGCAAACAAGCTTGTCCCTTGTTCCCCACCCATAAAAACCCATTGCCATCAAGTCGATTCTGACTTATAGTGACCCTGTAGGATGGAGTAGAATTGCTCCCATAGGGTTTCCAAGGAGCAGCTGGTGGATTCAAACTGCAGATCTTTTGGTTAGCAGCCAAGCTCTTCATCACTGCACCACCATTGGTCCCAGCTCTGTCCAAACCTCCAGGAGTGAAGACCTGGGGCGGGGGGGGAGGCGCCATAGTGTCCTCACAGCACCCCAGGTGGCCAGGCCAATGCCTCAGAGCTAGGCTTCATCTGTCATCAGGCATCCAAGGGACCCCCCACATCCCAGGACTCCATGTTCTGGGAACCCCCATATCCTGAGAGCCCTGCATCCCAGGACCCCCAAATCCCAGCACCCCTGCACCCCAGGACCCCCCATGTCTTAGGATCCCCATGTCCTGGGAATCCTGCTTCCTGGGCAAACCAGGTTCCTCCCCTGACTCACCTGCAGGTGGAGCCCACCAAGAAGACCCCTACTATGTAAGCCCCTTGGCGGCCCTCGGGGAGAGGCTGGGCCTCCTGCCACAGTATCGGGAAGACTGTTATTAAGCCCCCACTTGTCAGAGATGAGACATTCCAGCCTGCCCCTAAGTGTGCTCTCCAAGCCTGCGATCATCTCTGTGGTTCCATCTGAATCCTCTCCCAGCAGGGCTGGTCCTTCTGCTGGGGATAATGGGGGGCCACCACTGACCCACTGACGCTCCTGCCTAGGAATTTCTCTGCTGGCTTCTGGGAGGGGGTGCTGAGGAGAGGCACAGCCTGTCGGGAAGCCCTCAAGCCGTTTCATTTATTTGTCTCTGCCTGGGCCTTCTCCATCTTGTTTTCGACCACAGCTCCTTTCCCCCAACCAAAAAAGAATTGGCAAAATCATGGAATTAAAAGAGGAATAGTGGCAACATTTGTCTAGGCTGTCAGCAAAGACACCATTCTTGACTCCTTTCTCCCTTAAAATATATACATTTTTTAAATATTAAAGTAATAAAATCTCATTATAATAAATTCAAATTAATAAATTCAAATTCTAGAGAAGGAGGTAATGTAAAAAGTGAAGATACCAGCACCCTCTCCTTCTACAGAAGTAGTCACTTCTGTAGTGAGCACTTTGGTGTGTGACCTTCTGGAACTTTCTATGCTTTGATGGCTAGATGGACATAAAATGTCTTTATTAATTGGATCTTAAAGCATTTTTTTGACGTAATAGACCAGAAGCATTTTCCCATGGCAGTATGCATCAGCCATTGAAAACTCTATGGAGCACAGTTCTACTATGACACATGGGGTCGCCATGAGTCAAGGTTGACTCGAGGGCAACTGGTTTGGTTGGTTTTCTGCATCGACTTTATGTTAGGGAGTTTTTCATCGTGTGGACGTGTGGTGATGTCTTCAGCAAGCCCCTCAACGGCGGATATGAAAGTTGTTGCTTCTTCTTGCCATCACAGACTTTGCTGCAGTGGGTATCCTGTGTACATATAAATATGAACACCCTTGCTACATCTCTGTAGGACAGACTCCTAGAAGTGGAACAGCAGGTCACAGTGCTGCATGTATGAATGTTGAAGCCTGCTGCCATGAAGGTTTCCATAAAGCTGGGCCACTTATGCCCCCTACAAGTGTTGAGAGTGCTTGCCATACCTTCGTTGGCACTGCATATTACCCGTTGCTCACTTGTTTGAACATAAATAGCCTCATCCCCAAAATGGGAACAATATTCCCTATGTTGCAAAGGGGTTTCATGGACTGAGTGAGCATGTCTGAGAAAGCAGTAGGTGCTCAACAAACACATGGCAGGTGCTTTATCATCATCATCACCATTACCATCATCATCATCGTCATCACCATCATCATCACCACCATCATCTTCTCATCATCATCATCACCACCATCAACATCACCACCACTGTCATCATCATCACCACCATCATCATCACCACCATCATCATCACCACCACCATCATCACCACCACCATCATCATCACCACCATCATCATCACCACCATCAACATCACCACCACCGTCATCATCACCACCACCATCACCACCGTCATCATCACCACCACCGTCATCATCACCACCGTCATCATCAGCACCACCGTCATCATCACCACCATCATCATCATCATCACCACCATCATCACAATTATCACCACCATCACCATCACCATCATAATTATCACCACCATCATCATCATCCCCATCATCATATCATCATCATCACCACTGCTACCATCTTCATCACCACCACCATCATCATAACCACCACCACCATCATCATCACTGGTATTCCCCTCTGTGGAGAAATCCATGAGTCCAGGAATCTCAGGATGCATGCTTGAGGCCCATCCCCTCTTTCTTCACAGGTAGACTGAGTCCAAGGGAGGGGAAGGAACTGCCCAGGCCACTCTGCTGAGAGCCGGCTGGGTCTAGCTCTGGGCCTTGGGTCAGGTCCTGCCCCTCTGTGCAGCCTTTTGCTCCCTGAAGTCTCCTTCAGTAGCAGCTTTCCTCACAATCTGGGGGCTGGCTTGGTGGGACAAGGAGTCTCTTGCCGCCCCCTCCTTGTGTTTAATCACCGTCAGCAAAGCCACCGAGAGAACTGCTCATACATAAACAGAATTGCATTTTTGATGGATGAAGGATGGAAAATGACTCAGAGGCAAGCAGCATCCAAGTGCACTGTCCTATTAGGCATTAAGCGGGTCAGGTTTCGGCGAGGGGCCCAAGAATGCTGTGGCTTACTGCAGAGTGATTACACAGTCCACTTGGGGATGGGAAGCGCTGGGCCAGCAGGCAGGCCAGGGAGCTGTGCCTGAGGCCTGGAAGCACCCGTGGGAACCCTCACCATAGGCCGGCCAGACACCAGCCCCCGACCTGGACACTAGCCCCCCATCTGCCTGCTTTCACAGCTGCAGCAGGCGCCTCCACTCTCGGCCACAGCCTCGGAGCTGGCACCTGCCAGAAACAAGGCCCTCGCAGGCATCGCTGGGAGGGGCATGGGGTCTTGGTCTGGTTCTGAGTCTGAGTCACCAGCCTGGGGACTTTTGGAGAGCTACTCAGGGGCAGGCCAGTTCATCAGTAGAACAACCCTTTCTGTGCACCTGCCACAGGCTGCCAGCAGGCCAGCGCCATGGGGAGTGGGCGGTGGGCAAGCACACCCTGATGAGTAAAATGAGGCCTCCTCTGGGAATCTACAGCGCATGGGCTGAGAATCCAGTGGTTGGAGGGAGTGACTCTGGGAACGTGCAGGACCCCACCCCACCCCCAACAGGACAGATTGCTCCTGAAGAACATCATGTCAGCTTTCAGAGGACTTCCCATCGAGAACCTCATCTTACCTGCACAAACAACCCCTGATATGGATGTCATCACTCCATTTTACAGATGAGAAGACTAAGGGAAATGGTTGCCCTTGACTCTGGGCACCTGAGACCCAGGTGCACTGCCTCTCAGCCCAGAGACCTCCCCACTCCCACTCTGAGCAGCGAGCGGTGCCCCTGTTCCCTCTGTGGCACCCAGATTAGTAAGCGATGGTCACACTCTGGCCTGAGACACCACCGCCATCTCCTTGGCTGATGCTCAGTTGTGATTTTGCAGTAAACCTCAGTGGAAGGGAAGGAGCCCTGGTGGTGCAGTGGTTAAAGTGCTTGGCTGCTAACTGAAAGGTTGGTGGCTCAAACCCACCAGCCACTTGACAGGAGAAAGCTTCCATAAAGAGTTATAGCCTTGGAAACCCTACGGGACAGTTCTACTCTGTCCTATAAGGTCGCTATGAGTAGGAATCAACTTGACAGCAACAGGTTGGGTTTTTTGGTTTTCTCAGCGGAAGAGCCCCACCCAGCTGACTCGGACCCACTGGCCGTGAACTCTGGCCTTCCTGGGCAAAACAAGTGCCCTGGAGTCCATGGTCTACCCAGGTTCTAATTGCTCAGGACTCACCTTAAGGAGGCACAGCCTGGCCTGCCCCAGAGGGACACCAGGTCCTGGGGATGGGGCTGGTCCCCAAGCCCAGCAGACATGGCCAGTGGGGGGGTGGTAGTCCACAGGTGACTCCCAGTGATGGTTGAAAATGGGGGGCATTTCCTTCCAGTACAGTAGAGATGGAGCTAGAGACAGAGGCAGTGATGAGAGATAGGACAAGATAACAGATGTTCTCAAAGGATTACTCACAGCCTCCCCCACCTTGAGAGGAAGGAGCTGCTATTATTTCAGCAGTTATAAGCCTGTTACCAAAGATCATGGAGGAAGATAAAAACAGAGAAGCTAAGAGTTTACCCACACTAAGTATGAGAGAGAGGGTGAGGGTGATGTTTGGAGGGGTGGGATGACAGAGACAGCTTCAGGGTGTGTATGTGTCTATCTGTGTGAATGTGTGCATGAGTGTATGTGTATGTGTGTGTGAGACAGTGTGTGTATTTGTGTGTAAAGGTGAAAGAGATAGAAAGTTTAAGAAGTTTTGTTCTGTGTTACAAATACCACCTCCTTTTCTTAAGAGAGTGAAGATGTAAACTATTTCTCGGTTATTTTTCGATGCTGGACTAAGCTTTCGTTGAAGGCACATGAGGCTGAGATGTGGCCTTGAAGCAGCCCCAGCTCCACTCTGATGATATGCACACTGGGATAGTTGTAATTTTCATGCTACATCACCACAGAAACATTTCTGCCAGACCATTAAACAGTGTTCATAAACATAATTCCACAAGCTGCCTAATACGTCACTGAAAAGCATGTACTATCAGTTACCTAAACATTGACCAGATGTGGAATTTTCAGTTGTTTCCAATATTTGCTCTTGTAAGTAACACTGCAGTGAACATCTCTGTGCATAATTGTGTCTGCACTTTGGATTCTCTCCTTAGGATTAGTTGGTGTAGTTCTGAATAATTTACACCAATTGAAACTCAACTTAGCTGTGTAGGAGGGCCTGCAAAGAAAGAAGTGTCAAAGGCTAGAACCATATAGCACGAGGGAGGCAAGGCATGGGACACAGGCAGAGCTAGGTCAACAGCTAAGCTGGGCTGGTAGAATTTGAAAAATTTGCTCCTAAAATGTGCTTCCTGGGGAGAAGGTGACTGCTGAAAGAGTCAGTTCAGCGCATCACACCTTACCTCAGATCCCCCTGTGCCGGGCCTGGAAATAATTTCTGGGGATATGATGGTAAATAAAACACAGTCAAAGGAGTGGAACCTTTGGGTGGAGACACCTACTTAAGAAATCACCAATAAGGCAGCCACTGTGCAAAACAGTCTGGCGGTTCCTCAAAAGGCTAAACATAGAATTAACACATGACTCAGCAATTACACTTCTAGGTATGTACCCAAAGACTTGAAAGCAGGGACTCAAACAGACACATGTATACCAATGTTCATGGCAGCACTGTTCACAATAGGCAAAAAGGTGGAAACAACCCAAGTGTCCATCAACAGATGATGGATAAACAAAATATCGTCTATCCATACACTGGAATATTACTCTGCCATAAAGAAAGATGAAGTTCTGATACATGCTACCATGTGGGTGAAACCTTGAAAATACCATGTTGAATCAAATAAGTCAGACCACAAAAGGACAAATATTGCATGATCCCACTTTTATGAAATATCTAGAATAGGCAAAGGAGTAGAGACCAAAGTGCATCGGTGGTTTTAGGGGCTGAGGGCGGGGGGGAAGGAGGAGAAAGGGTGGACATTATGTAAAAAATTAAAAAGAAATCCTCAACAAGGCAATGTGAGAAGAGCTATCATCCGAGGTGTGCAGATTTCACAGAGCAGAAGTACTTACTCTGTGTCAGGAGGCCGGGGGACCAGGTCATTGGCAGGGAGAAGTTATGGCTGAGGCATGACCAGACATCTTCCCAGGGATTCTCTGACATGCAAAATAAGTCCTAGGATAAGGAAACTGATGAAATTTGCCCGGGGGGCAGCCGAGCCCAGAGCCCACAGACCCGGCAGTCAGCCTTAAAAGCTCTCCCAAGCCCAGCTGGACCACGACGGCTGGTGATGTCGGTGGGCTCTGGGGGTGCTCCCCTTGGGGTTTCCTCCACCACCCGCTGGCTCATCTGGAGTTCCCAGCCCTACCCGTTTGCCTCTAGATATTTATTTAAACGTTTCCCTCCTCCCTTTGATTAGTTCGTTCCGTGGGGTCTTTCTGTTGGTTTAGGGTTCAGTTCTCCTCCATCAGGAAATTCATTCCTATCTGCCACCTGCGCGAGGTCGTGGAGGACAGAGTGTGTTTCTTGGTCCCATTTGTTCTGTTTTAGAGCCTGCCTCTTCAGCCTGGCCAGCGGGACTTTCTGTTCCAAAGGCAGCGATGGGGTGTCAGGATTTTCTGAGCCAAGATGGAGGACTCATTAACCAGTAGGGTGCCAGGTCCTGGGGCCCCCACGCAGGGGGAGTGGTGAGGGGCTTCTGCAGATAGACCAGCATCCTTCTCCCCATGCCAGGGGGTACTTGAGGTGCCCTTCCGCTCCCCAGGTGGCCCACCTTGTTCACTTGGCCTGAGCACTACCTGAGTCACAAGGTAGATACATGTTCCCCTTTGTGCTGCTGTCCTTGCTCCCCACATGGAGGGCCACGGCCCCGGATTAGAAGGGGACAGGAAGGAAGGGCGGGGCTCAGCTGGAGCTTGGACATCTGGCCCCCTGCCCAGCCCTCTCTCCCTGCCCCTAGAGGACTCTCCCTGCCCTCTACACAACCATGTCCCAATTTAGGAGACACAGGGAAATGTCAGCTCCCTGTTGTGAGTAAAGTGGGCTCAGCACAAGCAAGACAGCTCTTCAGTTCCATGTGGTGTTGATGAAGGTTGCTCGGTGTTTTCCAGCTGGTGATGGGCTGGACACGAAGGTCCAGGACGGGATCTATCGCGGGTCCAGTGCCTTGGTGGGACAGCTGGGAGGCTGGGCCCAGCTGGGACTGTTGAAGGAAGCTCCCACACAAGGCCACTCCAGCATGACAGTATTGGGGTGGTTGGCTTCCTACCTGGCAGCTCAGGACTCCAAGAACAAGTGTCCCAAGGGGCCCAGGTAGAAGCTACACATCTTCTTATGACCAGTCTTGGAAGTCCCACAGTCTCACTTCTGCCATGTTCCATAGGTCAAACAAGTCACTAAGGCCAGCCCTGACTCAGGAGATGGTATCAGACTCTGCTTCTCGATGGGAGGAGCAGCAAAGGGTTGGCATTTGTCTCAGATCTACCCTCTGATTTGTAGGGTGGGTAAATAGGGGAGCTTAGATCTCCCTATTACTGTCTTTCACCTGGTTGATGTGGGAGAGAGTCCTGCTGGAGAGGAAGTCTCAGAGTCTCAGAAAGAGTGACAGGTGATGACAGAATGTGACAGAGATCTTTCCCTAAGTCTTCCAGACTAGAAGTTCTGGGGGGCCAGATCCAACTTATCTGTCTGCTTCACACCAACCTAGCACAGAGCTTTCAAAGAGGGGATGTTGACAAGTGTTGGATGGATGGACGGATGGATGGATGGATGGGTGGGTGTGTGTGTGGGTGGGTGGATGGATGGATGGATGGTTGGTGAATGGTGGGTGAATGGATGAATGGATGGGTGGTAGGTGGATGGGTGGATGGTGGATAGATGATGAATGGGGTAGATTGATGGATGGTGGATGGATGGTGGATGGATGGTGGGTGGATGGTGGATGGGTTGACTTGATGGATGGATCAAGTTTTTTTTAGATATAATTCACGTACCATACAATTTATCCATTTAAAGTGTACAATTTAGTGGGTTTTTTTTTTTTTAGTATACTCACAAAGTTGTTCAAACACCAACTCGATCTAATTCCAGAACATTTTCATCATCCCCAAAACAAACTCCATACCCATCAAGCAGTCACTTCCCATCTCCCCTCCCCCCAGCCCTTGACAAACAATAATCTACTTTCTGTCTCTATGGATTTGCCTATTCTGAACATTTCAAATAAAGGAATCATACAATATTTATTCTTTTGTGTCTAGCTTATTTCATTTGGCCTCATGTTTTCAAGGTTCATCCAGGTATTAGAACTTTATTTATTTTCATTGCTGAATAATGTTCTATTGTATGGATAGACCACATTGTGTTTATCCATTCATCAGGTGACGGACACTTGGGTTGTTTCCATCTTTTGGCTATTGTGAATAGTGCTGCTGTGAACATGAATGTACTAGTTTTCGTGTGGATATATGTCTTCATTTCTCTTGAAATATACCTAGGAGTGAAATTGCTGGGTGTATGGTAACTCTGTTTACTATTTTGTGGAACTGCTAAGATGTTTTCCACAGTGGCTGTGCCATTTTACATCCCCAAAAGCAATGGATGCGGGTTCTAATTTCTTCATATCCTCTCCAACACTTGTTATCATCTGTCTTTTTTATTATTACCACTCTAGTGGGTATAAAGTGATACCTTATTGTAGTTTTTATTTGCATTTCTCTCAAAAGATGTCGAGCATCTTTTCCTGTGCTTATTGGCCATTTGTGTATCTTCTTTGGAGAAAACTCCATCCGAGTTCTTTGCCCTTTTTATTGAGTTATAAGAGTTCTTTGTAAATTCTGGAAATAGACCCTTATCAGATATCTGACTTGCAAATATTTTCTCCTATTCTGTGAGTTGTCTTTTCACTTTCTTGGTGGTGTCCTTTGAAGAACAAAAATTTTAATTTTGAGGAAGTTCAGTTTGTCTATCTTTTCTTTGGTTGTTGTGCTTTAAGTATCTAAGAAGAATAACTGGCATTTGACCTGTGACCTCCACCTTGGAATTCTCCTAGTGCCCCAGGACATCCACTGGCCGTGAGAAAGCTTTCTTACCACCCTTTGCAATGCTCTGAGTGGTCCCTTGAGTTCCTCTGGCTAAGGGGGGAGAGAGCCCCTGGCTCCAAGAAGGCAAGAGTCCCACCGTAGGGGGTGACTGATGCCTGCAGTGCTGTAATGAGCAAGGATTCTGAGCTGATCCAGGCCTGTGGGAAAGTGCTCTGTGATCTACTAGTAATATGTGCCCTGGCGTGCAATGGGTCATGCAACCTGTGTGCCACCTGTTCCCGTGGTCTCTTCTGGCACAGTGGAACCATGTCCCTGACCAATGAAGTTAATAGCTGGGGCTCTGTTCCCACTCAGAGCATTGTTCTACCTTTTGTAGACATTCTAGAGCACCCATGATATCTTGTAGCTATTCCAAGAAGGGACGCAGAGCCACTGAAGAGGAAACAAGTCAAAGCTATGCTGTGGCACCTGACAATGTGTCTGAACTGGAGTGTCAGGGACACCATGAGTTGGACTTCTCCCAGGGGCTGCATCCTAACAGAGGGGGAGCACTCACCCTGAGTGAACAGATTGCTCTGGGGAGTCCAGGCCCCGGCAGGCCCTTGGGTTTGAGCAGTGTTCCTGCCTTCATAGGTTCTCCCCTCACTGTCTCTTCCTCTTCTGTAGCATGCACCCCTACGGATGGCCTCTAATCCCTGCCTGCACTCGGCCTTTGAGGCTCCCAGGGTGTGACCGTGCTTGTGTGGCCACCATTAAACCCCAGGGCCTGTAGCAATGATAGGTGGAATGACTAAATCGCTGGCAGTTAGAATGAGCCTTGAGGCCTCACTCATGTGGGGCATGACAAAGGGGTCAGAGACTCTTCTTTCCTGAGAGTGAGCAGAGACACCATGGGAAGGTCCCTGCCCCAGCCCCCAATAAAGCTTGCAGGGGCCGGAGGGAGAGAGGATATAAACCTGTGTTTTGGGGAGTCACAAGCCAGGCTGTTTCACACATGGGCTTGCGTGCTGTGGTTCGACCCAACGAATGAGGTGCGGCCACAAGTTTGCTCAGCAGGCACTCAGATGGGCTTCTGGGCAGGTGCTGGGTTCAGAGGTTAAACACACGTCCCTGCCCACAGGCACTCAGTCCAGCACAGGAGATGGACACGCCAGTACAGGTCCCTGTGGCAGTGTGGTGGGGGCAGCCTCAATGTGTGCATCGGCCCTGGCAACCCAGGGAGGCCACAGAGGGCTTCCTGGAAGAAGGGGTGAGCTGGCTAGAAGTGACAAATAGGCCCCAGGTACCTGCTGTCACTCATTCTGCCCAGGGAGTGGGCGTTAGGCAGAACATGCAGACCCCAGCTGGAGCCTGGCAGAGCTGGGGAGAGTCCTTGTGTTTAGAGTCTTCTGTGCAGAACATTCCAGTGCACCTTACTGACCACTATTGAGCTGACGACCCTGAGGCCAAGAGAAGGGACGTGACTCAGCAGGGCCCACAGCCGTCACTGGCAGGGCTGGGCTGAGACTCGGGGTCCTGGGTCCCCAGCCAGGCGCTCCCCTGTACCACACTGACATCTCAACAGAAAGCCACGTGTGCCTCGGGGACTGGCAGGGTCCCATCTGGCCCAGGACCCCTCAGGCCATTTCCACGCAGCCTAGGGCCTCTTATCCAGGATGGGGATCGGTGGGGAGCCTCGACACGCTGCACTGCCCTAGCCATGTCTGGTCAGCCTTGGACACTGAGCTGGAAAGTTCCAGAGCCCGCTCCCCTCACAGTCACCCAGCAAGCCAGGTGTCATCAGAACCCCAGGTCTGTGGGCGGACTTCATGCCCCATGGCCCATGGCAGTGGGGTCCTGGTAACACCCAGAAGAGCCAGGTTGGCACCAAAGTGTTTTTCCTTCCTCAGTGCTTTCTGCTGCCAAGAACGAGGGAGGTAATGTGTCCCCGAGGCTAATGCGCTATGTAGGGAAACATTATTTCTT
Source organism: Trichechus manatus latirostris (assembly GCF_000243295.1). NCBI lineage: Eukaryota > Metazoa > Chordata > Mammalia > Sirenia > Trichechidae > Trichechus > Trichechus manatus. The sequence goes on from NW_004443989.1 coordinate 11,390,791, forward strand.
CCTAATGACTTGGGGGGAGGCAGGCAAGGGCGCAGGCAGGGTGAGGGGCCTTTTCCGGTTTGTTCCCAGTGGGGGATGACTCTGGGCCACCCTCCAGGTTTCCTTAGGCCACATCACCCTCCTCACTCATCAGCCTCTCCCTTTGCCCTGGAAACAGACACCTGTACTCTGGTCCCAAATCTGGCAGCCAGACAGGAAGGCCACCCTGCTGAGGAGCAGGGCAGGTGACATCAGCATCCCCCTCTGAAGGAGCCGACTGTGCAGCCTGGCACTCTGTAAATGCTCCCCTCCTGCCTTATCTGCCCCAAGGCTGGGTCTGGAGCCGGCCAGCACCAACAAGATTCCCATGCCTCTGGCTGGACATCGTCCCCGTGACCCTCTGCCCAGGGAGCTGGGACTCACAGTACCACCCCAGGTGCCACCCTGTCATGGACCCTCACTGGTGAGAGGCCTTATGCGGCAGCCCACCAAATAATCCAACTGTGAGCCTCCAGGCCTAAGGGCTCTGCTTGCAAGGGCAGCCGGCCCTGGCACGGGGGATACTTACAAACCTGCCACCCTCCCCCAGGTCCTGGGGTCGTCACTGGGTAGAGACCTAGGCCCAGGCTGTACCACTACCCACTCCCACCTAATGAATCTAGTGAAGTCTGAGTAAGGTACGGAAGCTTCATTCATAGGATCATATCCATGCTGGTTCCTTAGTTGTGACAAGTGTACCATGGGGACATGAGATGTTAACATTGGGGGAACTGGGTGTGGGGCATACAGCCACCTTCTGCACCATCTGCTCCACTTCTCTGTAAACTTACAACCATCCTGCAATGAAGTCTTCACGGATGACAGTGCCAGCACACAGCGTGGGTCAGCCTCAATAGAAGGAAGGCATGGGGGGGCGTTAGTAGGGGTAAGTGTGGACTAGGAGGTCTGAGAACTTGCTCTGCCCTCACCACTGTGTGTCCTCTGGCCATGCTCACATCCTTTCTGGGCCTCTGAGAGCGCAGCTGTGTAGGGAACATGGCAGCAACTCCATGGGTCTAGGATCCAGCTAGAAGGTCCCCAAACCTTCTGAGCTAAGGGAATGAATGTCCGAGGCCCCAAGATGGGCCTTTGTGGATGTGAGCTTTAGACAGGACATGCAGAGATAAAATAAGATGATAATCGTGAGAGCCTGGTATGCCGAAAGCACTCTGTAGACTTAAACTCACTCCACTCCTAACCCTCATCCTCATCCTGTCTTCTCTCTAGCTCCACCAGACTTCAAGCTGTTATCAGTCCGCTATTGCTGCGTAACCAGTAACCCCAGCATCTCAGTGGCATGCAGCCATAGGTGTTCTCTCTCTCACTCTTCTGCAGGTCAGCTGGGCTCCATCTGATCAGAGCTGTGCTCAGCCAAGCTTGGCTCCAGGCTGTGGGGTCACCTCAGGTCTGCCCCAAATGAGTCTCTTTCTTCTTGGTCCAGTGGGACACCCAGGGCTTGCTCTTTTCAGGCAAGGTCAGGAGCTCCCAGAGGGCAAGTAGAAAGACGGACCACTTCTTGAGCCTGAGGCTCAGACCCATACATCATCATTTTCACCCATGTTGGATTGGCTAAGGCCAACATCAGCAGAGCAGGGATGGATAATCCCCCCGCCACACACACACACACACACACACAGAGGTTGGGGAGGAAAGAATGAGTATTTGCTGAAACTCTTAACTTCCATACAAGCTTCTGTTGGTGAATGCCACAGGTTTAGGTTTCTTCATAGTAAACATTGGTGTCAGCTGGGAGGCGAGAGGAACTCACAGTGAGGAGACCTGAGCTGAGGCCACCCCTGTAATGACTTTGCACATGACTGGGCTCACTGCTGCCCCTCGGCCTTGGACTCCCCGTTTTAAAATGAGAGAGGGGTCTAGTGGCTCTCCTAGGACCCTCTAGGCCTGACATTTCAGAATCTAGTTTCAGTGCATGTGGAGACCATTTCAGAGTATGTTTTTTACAAATTCACATAGAACTGCACTGCTCACAGTTCCATTAAGGGTCATTTTCCAAAAGGCCTTACTGGAACGTTGGCTTAGGTCCCCACATGCTGATGAAACACTGAGCCCTGGAAAGAAGGTGGTTTCGTGAGAGAGTAACTGGTCAGCTTGTTGGCGGGAGAACGCCTGGCCAGCCAATTCCGCCTGGGCACGATGTCCATTCTGTGCACCCCACCACCTCTGCTGGCCCCAGGGTGACCTGGCAGCACCACTGCTGGTTTCACTCTTGTCCACCTGGCCTGGTCTTTCTTAATCCTGAGTGATCTTGATTTGCACCCTGATCTAATATCATCATAATGATCTGGCATCGTGACGCCCTGGAAGGGCCACAAGAAAATGGCGCCTTCTGTTCCCATTATTCTTGGACGAGGCCAGCGTGCGAAAGGCAGGGTCTTGGAACTGATCGCAGCATGAGCGCACTGCTCAGATTTCTGGCTAAAGTGCTGAACTTAGCAGCCGAGAGCCTGAAAAAAGAATTTTTATTCCATTTCTACTCTTTCTTCTCTGGTGCCCATTCAAGTCTCTGGGGATAGACATTCCGGGCTCCGTACCAGGCGCATTTAGCCCAACAACTCCCCATCCGAGGCCCCACGGCTGCCACCTCAGGCATGCCAGGGACGCCACTAAAGGGGCCAGGCAAGGGGAGGGCAAGTCTTTGTGACCCATTCACTAGAGGGGTGCTTTGGAGACGTGCTGCCATGCTAAGCTGCGGGATCCAGGTGCACTCTCCACTAATCCACAGACCCGAGGCTTTCGGTCTCTGCTGCGGTTAAACTGTGTCCTCCAAAAAGATATGTTGATGTCCTACCCCCGTATTTGGAGATAGGGTCTTTGCAGATGTAATTAATTAAGATGAGGTCACACTGGAGTAGGGTGGGCCCTGATCCAAGAGAAGAAACAGACACACACAGGAGAAGTCCATGTGACGACGGAGGCAGAGATTGGAGTGACATGGCCACAAGCTCAGGAACACCAAGGATTGCCAGGAGCCACCGGAAACTGGAAGACACGAGGAAGAATTCTCCCCTAGAGCCTTTAGTGGGAGCATGGCCCTGACCACACCTTGATTTCGGATGTCTGACCTCCAGAACTGTGAGAGAATGAACTTCTGTCACTTGAAGCCGCCAAATTTGTGGTCATTTGTCACTGCAGCCCTGGAACACTCATGCACTAACGAAGCTGATAACATGACAAGGTCATGATTGGGTTTTTTTAGTTTTCATGGAGCATGGCTGGGGGCCTTCCTGTCCCCTCTCCACCTACCTGCATGGATCCACAACCCTAAGGTTCATTCCCAAAGCAACTTCTGGGGGGCTTCCTGATTCCTGGGAGGAGGCCCCAACATACAGAGCCCAAGGAAGGTCTGCCTCCCCCTCCCCATTTCACAGGGAGGAAGCCGAGGCTACCTGCCTTACCCCACCTCACCTTCGGGCCTCCCACATGCTGTTCCTTCCACGCTGGCCCAGCCACCCACGCATCCCCAAGTAAATACTGTTCAGAAGGACCAAGTCAGCAGGCAAGGGGAGGCGCTGAGCCACCCAGGACCAGCGTGCAGACCAGCCCAGCCTACCCCTCACCTCTCCAGCACCCAAAGCCCCAAGGCGGATGTGATGCTCTCAAGGTGCCGTCTAGGGTCCGGGCCTGTGGGGATGCGGACAGCCTGCATAAGCATCCCAACTGCCCAGGCCCTGACACTCCAGGTGAGGACCCCTCCTCTCAGCCCTGTAGCTGTTGGAGGCCACCTCACAGGATCCCACAGGCCCTGGACATCACACGTGGGCATGCATTTTTTGGGGCGTGGGGCTTGAATGGGCACGCAGCCTCTCCCCAGGCAGAGGCCCAGCAGCCCCTGCATGAGGCTGGCTTGCAGCCAGGGCCGTGGGATAACCTGGAGTCTCCCACCTCCAGCCCCACTAACCCCAGTTTCCATCACTTCACTTGGAAAGATCTGAGGTGTGGAGATGCTCCAGAGGCCCAGCACCACAGCCAGCACGGCTCCACCAGAGGAGGACGCGTCCAGCTCTGGAAAAAGAAGGGAGCACCACCAGCTTGTTCCAGCCAACACTTGATTCCAGACTCACAAGCCAGCGAACAACACTTCACCCCACTGTACAGACAGGGAGACTGAGGCCGGGAGAAACATGGCCCAGGGCACACAGCTCATCAAAGCAAAGCACAGCCTCCCCAGTATAGTGGGACACGTGGAACCACCACACACGTGCGCAGAGGCACACCACAGATGCTACATACACACACTATATCCACCCACTACATACATGTACACACACCACACACATTACATACACACAGACTACTACATGCACAAACACACAGAGGCACACCACACACACTACATGCACACACTATATACACACAGTACATACATGTGCACACGACCACACACACACACACACACGACTACATGCACAACACACACCACATGCATTCGTGCACACAGAGGCACACCACACATACTACATACACACACACTTGCACACACTAATACGTGCATGCACACACACCGCACACAGACACACTGTACACACACACATACACCACACACGCGGACTCACACACACAGACATAACACACACTGACAGATACACACACACAATCAGGCCACCTGGCTGAGGTCTGGACAACTCAGTGTAATAGAACAGAGTCAGCCGAAGGCCTAGCTTGTGTCCCCTCCCTCCTGCTGGTCCAGTGACCCTTTAGCACGGGACCTCAGTCACCCCATCTGTAAAAAGTGGCGTTGATGTGGTGATTTTTCCAGATTCCTCTCTGCTCGTCAGACTCCCTTTACTTCCTCTCTGGTACCTGTGGGTTGTCGTCAGCAAAACTTAACTCAAAGGACAAGCTTCAGACAGAGCCCAGCCCCTGCATGTGTTGCACTGTGGGCTCTGCCTCCCCGGGAAGGTTGGGCGCCTGCTGCTGCAGCTCTCAGTCTCTCTGTCTGCACAACCCAGTGGCTAGCTGTGGCAGTTGCACCTGGAATGTGACCTGCAGGTCCGAGAGCCCTCAGGGGAGCCCCCAGCGGCAAGCCCTTGCCCCCAGGACCCTCCCCGGCCAGACAGAGGGAGACAGCTGCCAGGGAACCCCTGCTGGGGAGTTGGAAGGTGGCAGCCGTGAGGCTGCCCAACCCAGGGTGTCCGTCTCAGCCCTGGCCTGGGTCTCACCCGCTCTCGCTCACAACTCACCACCAGCTCCCTCTCTTCTCCTCTGGGCTGTGAAATGGAAGCCCAAGAAGCTCGCTCCATTGTAAGGATTTGTGGCTTCATCTTTCTTGGTAACACTTAGCGCCTGTACTGGGTTAGATGACATCCCCCCAAAATTCACATCCACCTGGAACCTCAGAATGTGACTTTATTTGGAAATAGGGTCTTTGCAGATGTAATTAAGTTAAGGATCTTGGGATAACTCCATCTCAGATTTAGGGTGGGCCCAAGATCCAGTGACTGGCATCATTATAAGAAGAGAAGACGCAGACACAGGGAAGACGGCCAGGTGAAGATGGAGCAGAGGCTGGAGTGATGCCTGGGGCCACCAGGAGCTGGAGGAGACAAGGAAAGATCCTCCCCTGGAGCCTCTGGAGGGACCGGGGCCTTTCCGACACCTTGATTTTGGACTTCAGACCTGCAGACTATGAGAGAACAAATTCCTATTATTTAAAACCCGCTAGTTTGTGTCCTTTATTTACGGTAGCCCCAGGAAATGAGTACGCGCCCCGACTGTGTGACATCCACTCGCTTATGAACCCTCACAACTAGAATGTATGCCCCTGTGGTCAGGGCCCTGTTCCAGTGGCTGCAGCTGTATTCTCAGCATTTGGACAGTGCTTAGCACATAACAAGAGCTCAATAAATATGTGTGGATTCAGTCGTTGAATGATTGAATCAATCAAAAACCAAGGCAGCTCTGTGCGGTGTCCTCTGCCCCCTGTCAACCCAAAGAAGCCCTTCTGTGGGGGTGGGAGAGAGAAGTTAGTTGAAGGGTCAGTGGAGACCAGAGCTCTGGACAAGAGCCTTGGGAGCTGCCTGTGCCAGACCACCCCCCACCCCGTCCACAGCCCTTAAGGGAGCAGGGAGAATCCCAAGGGAAGAGGCCCACATCCTGGGGCCAGCTGCCACCACCACAAAGCCAGCTGCTCACAGGCCTTTATAGGCCGTCCTGGCTTCCTGACTGCTCTTTGGAACTCTCAGGAACCCAGGCTGAGGACCTGAGATGGGGTTAGTGTGATTGCAGATGGGGGGTGGGGGGTGTGCGGTGCACAGGCCAGGCTCACATCCCTGCACTGCCACTTATGGCTGTGTAACCTGGGCAGGCCACCTGTGCTCCCTATGCCTCAGGTTCCCGCCTGTCAAGTAGGGACACAAAGCCCATCTAGAACGACATGCTGGGGACTCAGAGGGCTGTGGGAAAGCACTGCACACAGCGCCTGCTCACTAGCACAACTGAAAAGGTGGCTGCGATCCTGAGCCCGCTTTTATCTCAGCCTCCTTGAGCTTATTTCTTCTTTCAGCCCAGACGGCCTCCCGGGGGGGGCCAGGTTCCACAGGGTTCCCCTCGGCCAAATGGAACAGGCTGCCTTTCATCTGTCCTGCACCCACCCATACGCTTCACCGGGGCTCTCGGGTCTAGGATTCCAGGAGCTGATTGGCGGCTGTGATCAAAGCAGGGTGCTGTAAGGAGAGCCAGGATGAGTCAAATTTGGGGCTCTGGCACGGAGGGCACAGGGCTGGAATGATCTTCCCATCCCTGTTCCAGCCCGGCTTATCACCTGGGCCCTTATCTGCCCTGGGCCAAGAACACAGCCCCTCCACCGACCGATATGCAGGGAATGTGGGCCGAGCTGCCCTGTTTCCCTGAAGTCCCAGGCATGCGGAGGGCGGGCAGGGGCACAGGACGAGGGCTGGACAGAGTTGGGTGCCATTCCACCTGGGCCACCCAGTGAGCTGCTTGGCCCCAACAGCCTCAGCTTCTCGGCCATAAACTGGGAACATCACGGCCCCTTGCAGAGCCCCCTGTGAAGCTGTTAAACCCCACAGCTCAGAGCCCTCAAGAGCCAGGCCATCGGATTCCTCATTCCAACCCCAGCGGTGTGGCCTTGGGCAGCCCTCTTGACCCCTGTGAGCCTCAGTTTCCTCCTCTGCAAAACACAGACATCAAAATACGGGCTCTGCAGAGGGGCCTCAGCTCCGCCGTCTGCAGCACCCATCTCCTTGGGCCCTCAACGCCTGCGGACAGAGCAACTTCACCTTCATCTTCCCACTGGACCCTGACGTGACCCGAGGGACTGCAGTGACACACAGGAGAGGAGATTGTCCCTGTTCAGTGCCGACGACCCGCAACAACAGCTTCATCCTCACGACCTCGGGCAGTATCTGCCACCACACCCTGTCAACATCGAGGCCTGGACGTCTGTCCCCTGAGCATCCCTCAGGAAGCTCCCGGAAGACCTGGGCAGGGGCTTAAGTTGAGCAGAGGAGGGGGACCTGCCGGCCACACCCTCTGGGCCAGCAGGACTATGAAGAGACATGGAGGAGGCAGAGGTTCCCAGAGCAGGTGGTGTTTGATCTGAGCCTTGGGGTGCCTGGGAGCCCCCAGCAGGACAAGGATGGGCTCTGGCTGCAGACCTGCCCTCGCTGACCCCTCTTGGCAGAAGCCCCTGAGGCAGGCACCACGGTCCCCCCACACCCTGCATGTCCTGCACAAAGGCTACAGAGGGGGAACTCAAGACAAGCCTCAGCCTGGGAGCCTCAGGGGCGGGCTCCTCCCGGACATGGCCACACTGCCTGAGCCTCTCCCAGATGGAGAGGGCCCTTGGAGCTCGGACCCTGGTCTGCAGAATCTTGTCAAATGCCAGCAGAATGGACTGCCCAGCTTCTGCTGCTTATCTTTACGTCTCTGCATGTTTTCATGAAACCCAAGCCCTGTACGTGACCCCTCACCCAGCTCCCAGCCGAGCTGCCCTGAACCACATGTCCTACTTCTGCTCGTCTGCAGGTGTCAAAGGCAGGGGTGTGGGCAGGGGCCACTCAGAGGTTCAAGGGGCAGTGATTGGGGTCAGATGCTCAGGGGTCAGATCCCACCCTGCCTCATACCAGCTCCTTGTGACCTAGTGCCTCTAAGTTCTCTGAGCCTCAGTGGCTCTCTCAGGAAAGTGAGGGTAAGACTAGACCTGTTTCTAGGGCAGCGGGAAGATGCACAAGATGAACCTCTGGCCCACAGGAAGAGCAGTTTGTGATTATGTACAAGTGTGCATGTATGTGTGCATCTGTGAGTGTGCATGCATGAGCGCGAGTGTGTGTGCATGTATGTGTTCTTGCGTGTGTGCATGTATGTGAGCATGTGCGTGCGTGTGTGCATCTTTGTGTGTCTGTGTGTGCATGTGTGTGCATGTGTGCATGGGTGTATGTGTGTGTGTGTGTGTATGTGTTTACATCAATTACCGTCAAGTCAACCCCGACTCCTGGTGACCCCATGTGTGTCAGTGTAGAACTATGCTCCATAGTGTTTTCAATGACTGATTTTTCAAAAGTAGATCACCAGGCCTTTCTTCCAAGGCACCGCTAGATGGATTCCAACCTCCAACCTTTAAGTTAGCAGCTGAGGGCATTAACTTTGCACCACACAGGGACTCCCCTGTATATATATACATACACATATATACATATATATATATTGTCGGTGGTGGTGGTCGTTGTCAAGTCAGCTCTGACTCATGGAGATCCCATGTGTGCAGAGTAGAACAGCTCCACAAGCTTTCAAAGCTGTGACCTTTCGGAAGCAAATAGCCAGGCCTGTCTCCCACGGCACCTCTGGGTGGGTTCGAACTGCCAACCTTTCAGAAATATGTAAAACAATTGCGTTATTATTATCATTACTATTTACCAGCTGTCAGTGGACCCTGGTCAAAGCTTTCCAGGGGCCATGTGGAGGAAATGCCCTGCTCACCCCCTGCTAGGATCCTGATGCAGCCCGGCATGCAGAGGTGGCGGCCCTGGGCAGCTGTCCAGACTGCCTGTCTGTGCTGTTGGCCTGGAGGCTTCTCAGGGCAGGAGCCGCATCTAGCTCAGTGGAAATAGGTAAGAAGCACCAGGGTGTGGGTCAGTGGGTTTGTGTGGAATACCAGAGCTCCTCCTGATAGCTGGGCAACCTTAGGCTGGGCCATAGAACCTTCTGGTAGCTCAGTTCACTGCACTGTAAGGTGGGGTGGAGTTGTGGTCATTCTCAGCAATGCACTGTGAAGCATCAGAACTTTCCTGGGGGCCATGTGGAGGGAATGCCCTGCCTCCTACACTCGATCACACATGGTAGGTGCCTGGTCACGCTTGTAGGGGAGCCATAGGGCCCCTGGGGAGAGTGTGGGCAGCTTCTCGCCAGCCTAGCCTCCCTCACGGGGTCCCCCCCACCCTCAGCCAAACTGCCCCCCACCTTGGGCCCTGGGCTGGGCTGCCCCTGGACGGACGGATGCTTCCCAGGCTGCCCTCTCCTGGCATCATGGGAGGGGACACCCAGGAGCAGACTTGGGCTCCTTCTGGGGTGCTAGTCAGAGCATAAGGCTGGAAGACTGGGCTTCAAATCCCGCTTCCCCCACTTCCCTGCCCTCAGGCAGCTCTCTGGGCCTCAGTTTTCTCACCTGTGAGATGGGAACCACGACCGTTGCTCGGAGGGTTCGAGGACCACACATCATAAAGAACGTTGGGAGCCACAGAGTCAGGGCCTCTTGTCATTGCAGCGTGTGTGCCAACACCCCACAAGAGTACCATGGTGCCCCTCACCTGCGAATGGAAAACAGTCCTTCAACGCATCACTCCAACCTGAGCCCTGGAAAGTGGCCTCCAATAGCTTCGGGAACATAGGTTGGCATCCCAGCACAGCCCTGAGCCTGGGTGTGTCATCTAGGGAATGGCAGCTGAGCGAAGGCCTCTGCCAGACCCAACGTAGTTTAGTGGCTCAATGTGAACAGGAGGTTGGGCGGCGGCCGGAGAAGAGGGCAACGGGGCACGGGCCAGTGGCCACCGGTGAAGGGAAGTGGCTGGGTGTGGTTTGAATTAGCTATAACTCAACTTAAAGGCACGCCAAGTCTATTTTGGGGCTGCATGGAGTTATCTTATTGCCCATCCACGTTTATGGGAGATCATGATCTAATTAATCCTTTTGTTGCTCGTGCAATGAAAAAAATGTGCAGTGTACTTTAAATGCTTCCCAAACTGTGTTAGTTATTAACTCCATAACTCAGGCCCGAAGGTATAGTCAAGGCAGGCAGGAGGGGTGGGGGTGGCAAGGACTAGGCTTGCCAGAGCAAATGGTCCCCCAGTGCCCACACTCTGGGGCTACTTGGCATGGTGAGCTCTTTCTGGAGCTTTCGCTGGGCCCAGGAGGAAACCGAGGCATAGAAAGAACACTCAAGGTGGCCGCAGCCACACGTCCACATGGGAGATTAAGGCAGGCTGCAGTCCCCACCCCTCGATCCACGCCCCTTGCATGATGGCTTCCATCCCCACATGTGCTGGCCAGGGGGGCCTCCTCTGCCCCCACATCCCTGCCCCTGCATTTCAGCATGCGACGTCAGTCCTGGAGAATAGGGCGGGCTTTGTGCGGAGGCCCAGCTAAGTAAACAGGACTGGGCCCAGGGGCTCGGACCTCTAGCCTCTGACCACCCACTGGAAGGTCCACCGAGTGACGTCTCTAGCCAGGAATCGCCAAGTGAGCACTCTGTGGGCTGGCGCATTTTTCCTGTATTATAGTATCATGTATATACGGAAAACTTACAGAGTGAACCCACCCACCAGGACCACCACCACAATCCAGACACTCCCAGCCCTTAGGAACCTCCCAGTGCCCTCCCAAAGGTGACCACTGTTCTGCCCTCCACACCTTACAGTGGTCTCAGGTGTTTGCATGTCATGTACAAAATCACATAGAATGTGTTCTTTTGTGCCTGGCTTTTTTTTTTTTAACAACATTGTATCTCTGAGATTCATCTGTGTTTTAGAGTCTACCAGCACTTCATTCTTTTTATGGCTGTATAGTATTCCATTGTGTAAATGTACCGCATTTTATTATCCATTCCACTATTGATGGACATTTGGGTCCCTGGGTGGCACAAACAGTTAAGCGCTCAGCTACTAACCGAAAGATTGGTGAGTCGAATCCACCCAGAGGTGGCTTGGAAGAAAGGCCTGGCGATCTACTTCTGAAAGATCACAGGCCTTGAAAACCCTATGAAACACAGTCCTACTCTGCACACATGGGTCGTTAAGAGTCAAAGTCGACTTGACAGCAACTGGTTTGGTTTGGTTTTTGGGTGATGGACATTTGGGCTGTTTCTGGTTTAAAGCTATTCTGAATTGGGCTGCTATGAACATTCTTGAACATATCTTGGGTGCACATGTGTATGCCCATTTCTGTTGGAACTATCCCTAGAAGCACAATTGCTGGGCCACTGGGTAGGTGTATGTTCATCTTTCATAGATGCTCTTAAACAGGTGTCTAGAGTGTTTGTAGCAGGGTGCACTTCCGCCAGCAGTGCACGAGCGCTTGGGTGCCTCCCTGTCCTACCCAATGTTTGGTGCTGTCTGTTTTTATGTTGTGTTTTGTTGTTTTTTGATTTCAGTCATTTTAGTTTGTGTGCAAAGGAACCTCATTGTGTTTTTGTTTTGTTTTTAATTTTTTACTGTGGAAAATATATATATATGTATGTGTATATATATATGTATGTGTGTATGTATATATGTATGTGTATACCTATATATAACCCGTTGCCACTGAGTCGATTCCGACTCATAATGATCCTATAGGACAGAGCAGAACAGCCCCATAGGGTTTCCAAGGAGCGGCTGGTAGATTCGAACTGCGGAATTTTTGGTTAGCAGCTGAGTTTTTAACCGCTGCACCAGCAGGGTTCCATATGTGTGTGTGTGTGCATGCGCATGTGTGTGTGTGTGTGTATGTATATATATACATATATAAGAAAAACAAAAGCATTTGCCATTTCAACATTTTTTACACGTACAATTCAGTGACATTAATTATGTTCATCACGTTGTGCAACCGTCACCACTATCCATTTCCCCTCACTGGGTTTTAATTCACATTTTGCTGTTGACTGAGGACGATGAGAACTTTTTCAAATGTTGCTGACCACTGGCTGTCCTCATTTGTGAAGCGTCTGTTCAAGTCTTTGCCCGTTTATCTAAGAGTTTGTCTTTCTCTTACTGATTTTAGAAGTTTAGAAAAATAGATTCTGGTTGGGAAAAAAAAGCATTGCAAACATTTTCTCTAACTCTGTGACTGCCTTGTATTTTGTTTTTAAATAGCCTTTATTTTTAGAGCAGTTTTAGGTTAACAGAAAAATTGTGCAGAAATTCCAGACATTGTGTGGGATTTCCCAGTAGAGGGGGGCTGCAGCATCATTTCCCCAGCACGTCCACCCCAAAGGCATGTGTGACACATACACAGGGTGGAGGCTGGCCCACCTTGGCAACAGTGTTTCACTCTCAAGGGACATTGTGGGCAGGAGGACCTGGAGGTACCACCAGGGGTCCCCCAAAGTGTGGGAGCTGCTGTCATCCTTTAAAAACAAGTCTGTCCCTCACCTGCAACCAGACTCCACAAGCCATGCCAGCCCCTGAGTCTCTTTGTTTTGGGCTGGATTGGGGATTTCCAAGCTCTTTGCAGCAGGCTTCTTTCCACGGCCCAGGGAAGGCATTCTTGAGGGTACTGTCACCAGCTCACCCTCACCGAGGTCTTCATGACTCCAGCAGCTTAACCGCAGTCCCAGTTTCAGAGATTTGCTTTTTGTTCCGCTGGTAACAGACTCTGGTTTAGCCTCAGCAGGAGGAAGGGCGTTTGAACAGAGGCCTCTAGATGCCTTTGCGGGGGTTCGGTGTGGGCCAGGTGTGAGGGGGCCGCAGTGGCCTGCTGGGGGGGTGCCAGCCTTCAAGGGCAACTACCAAAGCCAAGGTTCTCAGGGGCAGTGAACCATTCCCTCAGGGCATCTGTGGTTGTCCCATGCCTGGAGCACTGCTAGTCTTGGGGGACAGGCTTTTCATAATAGGCTGGTGGTGAACTTCCTCCCCAGCCCAGGCGAGCCACACCTTGCTTCTGGACACCTGGCCCTCCCAACGGTACCGTTTGATGACCCTCGTGGCCAGTAGGTTTGCCCCAGAGAGGGGCAGAGCGAGAGGAAGGCACTGGGCTTGGGGACTGGCCCCTCTGTGAGGCAGCAGTTTCCAACAGCCCTGAGTGAATGCAGCAGTGAGATTGTCAAGCAAAATCGGTCCACCGCACTTCACAAGATGTGTATGCCACAAGCTTGCATGTAGCAGGACCCTGAGCGCACACCACCCTCCACAGTCCTCCTCCTGCACCCAGCCTGGCCACCGGAGCACCTCCTCGGGGTCCTGGCGTGCCCTGATTTCAGAGGGAGTTGAGTTTTATTTGGGGAAGTGCCTATTCTCATTAGCAGTCTCAACACCTGCCTGACATGCAGCATTTATGTGAGCCAAGCTGGGAGTCGCGATCCACCGCAGTGGTTCTCAAACCTGGCAGCACACTGCAGTTACCCGGCAGGTTTGAGGAAATGCTGATGCCCGGGTCCAACCCCCAGAGACTCTTGTTTAATTGGTCTTGGGGTGGCCTGGGCATCTGGATTTTTCCAAGTTCCCGGGGGAGTTGTATTAGTTTTCTAGGGTGGCCATAACAAATTACAAGTAGCTCAAAACAACACATTCTTTCACAATTCTGGAGGCCAGAAGTCTGAAATCAAAGTGTCGGCAGGGCCACACTCCCTCGAGACCTCTAGGAGAGAATCCTTCCTTGTCTCTCCCAGCTTTTGGAGGCCCAGGCATTCCTTGGCTTGTGGTCGCATCACTCCAATCTCTGCCTCCATCTTCACATGGTCTTCTCCTTTGTCTCCAAGTGTCTCTTATAAGGACACTTGTCATTGGATTTAGAATCCACCCGGGGAATCCAGGATGAACTCATCTCAAGATCCTTCACTTAATTACATCTACAAAGACTCTTTTTTCAAATAAGATCACATTCACAGTTTCCAGGTGGACATATCTTTCAAGGGGCCCCATTCAGCCCACTGCAAGCATCTAATATGATGAGGACTCCTTGTTTCAGCCGGTAAGTATTAACCATTTTCCATGACAAAGGGCACAGTGGGGTGCCACACATGCCTTAGCCCAGCTGTGGGTGGGGAGGTAAGGGGTACTTCCTAGAGGAAGTACTGCCTAATGATCCCCGACACTGTTAGTGATGCCATCATCATTACCATCATTACTGTCATCATCACCACCAGCACCATTATCATCACCATCATCATGATCACCATCACCATCATCATCACCATCACCACTACATCATCTTCTCCATCACTATCATCACCATCATCATCACCTCCATTACCATCACCATCGTTACCTCCATCCCATCACCATCACCACCACCATCATCATCACCACCACCATCATCATCACCACCACCATCATCATCACCACCATCACCATGAGCAACAACAGCATTAACATGACCTCTGTCTTCATCACCACCATTATCACTTTCATTACCATCATCATCTTGTTTCCCTTTAGGACAAGATCCAGGTCTTCTACCTCTTTGTGTTCCCTTAGTGCCTACCACAGGGCCTGACTTAAAGTGGGGGCTCAGCAAATGTTTGCTGAGTAGATGAAAGAAACTAGTTAGTGTATTAAGCTCCAACTATATACCATGTTCTTTATTTTAATAATAATAATAGCATCATTTATTGAGTTAGACATTTGGCCCTATACTGCCTCATTCCAATCCTCACTACAATGCTTCAAGGTAAATATTTTGAGCCCATTTTACAGATGAGGGAATCAAGGTACAAGAAGGGATAAACCCAAGGTCACAGAACTAGCAAGTGGTGGAGCTGGGATTTATATCAGATCTGATTAGCTCTGAAGCTATTCATGTAGAATGACCACTGGCCCCTCCCCTAACACATAGGGGCACTGGAACACTCACTGAGATGACAGATATAGAAAGGGCTTTGAGGATTTTGAGGAGAAAGTGCACATCCCAGCACTATGACAAACTAACACAGCATTTAGAAATCAAAGCGCAGTGGCCATGGCCACAGAGAAGGCCACTGTCTCAGTGTTCTTTGTGCCGAGTCCCCCTGGAGTGCACAGGACCACCCACTATGCTCTAGGCACCACCGGCTCCCAGGGGTGCCCTTGAAGCCAGACTCACAGCTGGTCTCCAGCCAGCCCCTGGCTCCATCTCTGGGGCCCAGGGCCCACGACCCCATCCAGAATTCTGAACAATCCGATGAAGAGCCCAACTTTCCAAGAGACATATTTATTAAAAACAAAAGGTCCCCCTCCCAGAGTGGCCGTCATAGCTGGTGACCTTGGGGCCCTGCCAACGTCAGCCGCCTCCGTGGCAAGCACAGAGGCCAGCATTCTTGCGCGCCACGCCGGGAGTCGGCACGTAGGTCCCCAGTGCCCACAGATGAAAGCACCCTCATGCCGGTTTAATTCCGGACAAGCATCCTCCCTCCAAATTATGAGAGAGGAAACTCAATATTATTTTAGGACCTGCCTCTGCATAATAGCCAGCAAGGGCAGAGAGAACAATCCAGCACTTATATCAGACACAAAGAAGCCTGCTCCTCTCCTCGCAGTCGAGGCCTGCCTCTGCCCCAGGAAGGGGAGCAATGCCTTTCTGGACAGCTGGCTGAGCCTCAGAGTCAGGCTCCGGCAGCTTCGATGGAACCTCGAGGAGGGGAAGGAGGGAGGGATGAGAGGTCCGTGTGCATAGGAGGTAAGCCCACAGCAGTTCTCCTGGGGACACAGTCCCTGTCCCAGCAGCAGAGGACTCGGCCCCTCAAAAGACAGGGTGCCTGTGGGGACCTGCCGAGGGGCAGGCTCTGTCACTCCTCTCTGCAGGCTTTTGGTGTTTTCTGGGCTCTGCTTCTCTGGGGTTGGAGCTCACTCACTGGGCAGCCGTGGCAGCCACGAGTGTGGTTGGGCAGCCTTTTCCTCCATTAGTCTGGTATGCAAATGTATGCAAATAAATGCAAATCTGCCTTTCTTTCTGAGGCTCCATGAGCTCTTGGCCCAGCTCAACAGGGGCCTGTGTAGCCCCCTCCTCCTGTTCTCAGGGGCAGGAGGCAACCACTCCATGTGGGGAGATCATCAGAACTAAAGTCAGACAAAGCAGGGATTCATCCCTGCCTGCAGCCGATCGCTGTATGACCTTGGGCAAGTCACTTTGCCTTGCCGAGCCCCAGCTCCCTGAAGTCACAGCTGACACCCACATGGCACCCCAGAAAGCAAGGGACATCCCCTGGCATGAGCCACACGGCCGTTCTGGGGGTGACATTGTCCTTATCACCCGTTCCTCAGATGACAAAGCCCTCATGGGGCTGGGCAGACCAGCTCAGAGGAGGCCTGATCCAGAAGGCCCTGGAGGCTGAGTCACAAGCCGCCAGCCCTGGCTTCCAGGGACTGTCAGCACAGTCACAAAACCTCCCCCCTCCCCGCTCCACCCCCTAGGAAACTGCCTCGTCTGCTTGCCTATCCAGGGGACCTCTCCCTCAAGGCCAGGGCTGTGACTACTCAGGCCCAGGTCACAGATATCAACTGTACTTTTTCCATTTCAAAAATAATACCTGTTGTCTACACAAAGCTTGGGAACCACAGAACACAAACAGGGAAACTCCAAAATTACCCTGCAGCAAGAGGCAGGATCCGAGTCTCCAACCTGCAGCTCTGGACTGTTTCTAGGAGTATCAGTCTCTTGTTTCCATTTTATAAAATTAGTATAGACTCCCTGGTCACCTGTGTTTCACACTTACGCATGAGGACCCAGTTCTTGGGTCACAGTGTTTGGTCCCGAGGACAGAGCTTGGTTGATTTGAGCCGTTCTTCTATTATGGGCTTCAGTAGGTGATTTCCAGGTTTGCATCCTGAGTGATGCAGCCGTAGGCACCATCATACTGTTATCTCTGATTGTATCCCTGTGAGAAATTCGAAGAGTGGAGCGGCTGGAACAGAGTGTACGCTCATTGGAAGGTTGAAGAATATACAGTGTAGAGTTCCCTTGTCCCCCACCCCGGACAGCATTGAGGGTGCACATTTTTGAGTCTTTGGCAGTGCAATGGGGAGAAACAGCACCTTCCGTCAGGTGTGCACCTCGGCTCCTCTGCGTAGACCACTAGCATGCACCACCCTCGGACACCTGGCACTAGGCTGCCCCCTTCCCAGTCCCTGTGTTCATCTCTGGGTGAGTGGGAAGAGAAGTCCCTGCAAAGAGCTGATCACAGGTTGTCTGAGAGCTGCTCCATCAGGCTTGGGAAGGACCAGAGATGAGACCCAGGCCTCAGGTGACTGGTGCAGGGGACTGTTGGGTAGGAGTGGGCCGTGCTGTGTGGGGGAATCCAACAGGCTTGGATAAGAGCCCTCCAGAGCCCAGCTGTCCTCACCATCCCTGGGCTTGGCCCCTCGGGCAGGCACCAGCACGCTGAGTGTCCACTGACATCCAGCATGGGGGCATGGTTCATTGGGCTGGTTCCAATCCCAGACGTTCTGCCCCATAGACAGTGCCCCTGTGTAGGGTTGCAGGCTCCCCCTTCAAAGACCCAAAGAAGGGAACGTCTGATGGCTGAGCCTGGTCCCTGCAGAGTCAGATGGAACGTTGTTTGCGCTGCAGCAGCAGGTGGCAAGGACGGAAGCATGACTCCTCTTTAATGCTCTGAATGGAAGAAGCTGACTTATGTTGGGGCCGGGCTGGGATGGACAAGCTATCGGAGAGAAAACAAGCCTGGAGAAGCAGGCCACATTTTTTCTAGAAAAATGTTGGGGATTTTGGTGGCCAGGTATGGAGAGGGAAGAACTCCGCACACTGCTGGCATTCATGGCGGCGGAGCAGAGTGTGTGCCCAGGTGGGAGAGAAGGACACCTCTTGTTCCTGAGAGGACGGCTCAAAGGGCTGGTTGTCTCAATGCCTTCGCCGGTCACCCCAGCAACCCAAAGCGGCATCAGTGCGCCCTTTGCTGCGCGGCCTTCCCGAACACTGCATGAAGGACGGCGCTGAGCAAGATGTAAATTTG
This sequence comes from Trichechus manatus latirostris, assembly GCF_000243295.1. Taxonomy (NCBI): domain Eukaryota; kingdom Metazoa; phylum Chordata; class Mammalia; order Sirenia; family Trichechidae; genus Trichechus; species Trichechus manatus. Next base: position 11,408,924 of record NW_004443989.1, read on the forward strand.
GTGTTATCCCTCGGAGACATAATTACAGGAAGGAAAACAAGGACAGTGGCTCTGTGGACGGGACGCCTGATTCCTTTCATGTGGCTGGGCCGGACTGGGGAGGCAGGAGGGTAAGGGAGGAGGCCCAGAGGCGAGAGCTGAGGCTGCTGTCCCTGTCCCCTCCTGTCTAGTGCCTGCCGGGCAGTGCCTCCACAGCCAGATCAGCTGCCTCCACCCGGCAGCTGCCCGTGAAAGGGCTCATTCATGCCAGGCTGCCCCTGCGCTGGGCCCCGCTCCCTGGTCCTGTTTTCCTTTCATTAAAGGACTCCCGTTTGGAGCCTGCAAGGGCTGAGTCAGGGATGCTTGGCCTTGGGGGTCTGCAGGGTGGACAGCTGCCCTGGCCAAGCACGTCCACCAGCATGTCCAAGAGGTCGGCCGGCCCCTGGCAGAAGGGGAAACTGAGGCTCCCCCAACCCGTGTGGCTAGCTGACATACAGAGGGGCTCCCAGGGCGACCAGGGGGAGCTTGAATGGGCATGCCTCATGAGAGATGGCAGCGTGTGCTCGGACAGGTAAGGGGCTCCAGGCCCCTCTTTCATAGACGTGTAAGCAGGCCAAGCCCAGCTCAGGGTCTCGGTGAGGGCTGAGGGGGCTCCCGGCCCTCCCTCAGCAGTGAAGGCTTCTGGTCCTTCTTGGGAAGCAACACAGAGAGCAAGGGGTAGAGTTGGGGTTCAAATCCAGGACCTGTTCCCCACCCCTGTGCCTGTGCCCACAGAGAATGCCCCCAGTGAGGGCAGGCAGCCAAGACCCCAGCCAGCAAGAAGCCCTGACATCAAGAGCACAGATGGAGAGGAGGTGGGGAGTGTGCAGGGCAGGAGGGCTGCCTGGAGGAGGAGGTGCTGCATGAGGGTGGAGCTGTGGCTGTTTCTGGAAGGGTCTGCCTGGGAACATGCTGCCCAGACCTGCAGGCTATGGGCTGGCAGCCCAAGCAGGGCAGGTAGCATGAGCTTGTGTGTGTGTGCATGTGTGTGTGCGTGTGCATGCATATGTGTGTATGTGTGCATGTGTGCATGCACGTATGTGTCTATGTGCACATGTGTACATGTGTATGCACATGTGTGTTGTGTCTGTGCATGTGGGTGTGTGTGTGTGGGTGTGCACGTGTGCGTCTGTGTGCATCTGTGTCTTTGTGTGTGTCTGTGTGTGTGTATGTGTGTCTGCGTGAGGGTCACAAGGACACCCCTTTCCTTTCCCTTTTTTTGCTCACAAATGGGGCCATTTGCAGAGAGGGGCAGAGGCTAACCTGCTGGGGTGTCTGAGTCATGTGCCACCATTCCTTTGGAATGTCTCCTTGGAGACCTGCTCCGCTGATGCTCCCTCTGGCTCCAGGAACTTCCTCCAGTCCCCCCAACGTCATTCATTCATTCAAGCACCCCTCCCTCCCTTCGCTCCCTCCTCTCTCCCTCCTTCCTCCCTTTTTTCACTCCCTTTTTCCCCTCCCTCCTTTTTCCCCTCCCTCCCCTCCCTCCCCCTCTCCCTCTTTCCTTTCTTCCCTCCCTCCCCGCAGTCCCTCCCTCCCTCCCTCTCCCATCCCTCTCTCCTTTTTTCCTGGCTCCCTCCCTCCTTCCTCCACCCCATATCACAGTAGACGCATTAAGGAGCACCCACTCCCCTCCCCACATCAAAAATAGGTTCTACGTATAACAAGTTATAGTTAAGCGGTAAAGGAAAAGCTATGCTGTGTAGATAACTTAAATAAAAACGTATTCATTTTGATGTTATAGCTTCCCTTTTGCATTCTGGTGGTGTGTTCTTCCCCTGATATTAGGATAGAAAAGCTCATCAGTCCTGGGCCCTGGACCCAGGTGCCTGAGGCACATAGTGCAAGCCCACCCAGGGATCTCTGAGGCTGAGAGGCTGCCATAGGGACAGATGCAGTTGAAGGACCCTCATATCCCTAGAACCACTTGCTCCTCCTCCTTGGATATCAGGATTGTGTCCAACTGCCCTGAGACCCTGAGAGATGATCCATGTCAGGGGGCTGAGGGGTGCTTCACCAGGGGATCCTGGAGCCCCTTCCCAGATGAGCATGTGGACACTCAGGTTGTCAACATGCCCGGGGACACAGGGCGGGCGAGTGGCCAAGGACACAGGGCAGCCTGCACACCAGACTTCGCCCCTCTGAGCACCCAGACCCCAGTTCACCAATGACAAGTCCTGTAGACATGCACCATGCTCCCAACATGCGTTTCTGGAGCCACTTACTAAAAGCCCTGGATCCACCAGGACATGCCTGCTTGGAAGGTCTCAGGTCCTGTGAACTTCCGCGATGACGATGTGTGTGCATGGAGGGTGCATGAGCCTCAAAGCTCAAAGACATGAAGAAACTAAAGGGTAGTCATGAGCAGGGCCCTCATTCACCGCATGTCCCCACCAGCCAGCCAGACCCCGGGGGAGGAGGCGAGGACCACCCAGAGGCATCTTCTCACCCCACTCTCTCCCTCACCCTCGCCCTGGACTCAGCCAGAATGATGGTGATGGCAGGGTAGCATGGAGGTCAACCCCGGGGACCAGGTAACTCCCTCACTTCCTGGAGACGGGCTCTCTGCCTCCTCCAGCCTCGGTTTTCCCATCTGGAATGTGAGGTTAAGGAGCCAGAGGGAGCCCCAGAGATGACAGATGTGAAATTTGCTTTGGAAGCTCCAGGAGGTGTTGAACCATCAGGCACAGCACACCACAGCCACGGGACTGGTCTGTCTGTGGTCACCGGTCTGTGGTCGAGGGCCTCAGTCTTTCAGGGATCAGGGTCTTTGACGCCTTGGGGGCCCAGCTGTATCTGGCATGAACCTGCATGTAGGGCAAAGGTGTGTGTTGCTTGCAAGAGGGACAGCTGCCTGCACAAACGCTGCGTGTTCACACACAGCCAGACACAGCCACAGTCAGGCGTGAGCGACCATGTGACAATATGTCCCTGGAATTTGCCGGAGCGTTTCCCACTCCTCCCTCCCCTCCTCTGATGTTCGGTAAGCAGTTTCATTTTTGCATCCTGCAAAGGTCAGGGGGATGACTCAGGAGGGACCGGCAGGAACCGGGTGGGGGGGGCGTGGCCAGAGGCAGGGCTGAGCAGCAGAGCTGTGGGCAAGGCAGCTTGCCCCTCTCTGGGCCTGTTTCCTGTGTGGAGCAGAGGTTTGGAGTTCTCTGGGCACCTTCCAGTGTCTTCTAGAGCAGCCGGGTGGGAGACCGTGCCCTGGGCCCACGCCCCTCATAGCGCCCCCTGCAGGTGTCCCGAGCCTACACTCCTCCCAGGAGGGGCAGTTTGGGGACTGTGAGGATAAGGAGAAGGAGGTGCTGCCTGGCCCAGGCCAGGGAGGGGTTGGGATGTAGAGCAGCCTGGACCACAGACCACCCCCACAAGGTTCCCAGCCTCGACTCTGCTGACATTTGAGGCCGCATCCTTCTGTGTCATGGGGACCACCCTGGGCACTGGAGAGTGTGAGCAGCACCCCTCTCTCCACCTACCAGCTGCCAGGAGCACCCCCCACTGCAACAACCTCCTCTCCAGATATTGCCAGATGCCCCCTGGGAGGGCAGGCCACCCTGGGAGGGTGGGAGCGGGGCACAGTTCGGGCTTGGGGGTGGTCCTGGGCAGAGTGCCATTGGTGTGACTGTGGGTATGTCACTGCTAGTGTGGGGGTGTCACTTCTGCCACACTCACGAAATGTGCTAAAAATGTCCCACTGATAGAGGGCATTCAGGTCCACCACGGGCTGTGTGTGTGTGCGCACACACACGCACATACACAGCAGTGAATTTTGAAACTGGCCTTTCTTAGAAAAGAGAAAAAGCCTCAGTAGAAAGGACAAGGAAGGAAACACGTTCTGGGAACTTTGTCTGCAGTGGGGGACCCCTTGGCACAAGAAACTTTAGGAAAACTACGTGATTAAAATCCTGATTAATCTACAAGGTTCTAGTCCTGCCGTGCTGAGGGAAAGAGAGCCCCCAGGACCAGGGCCCCCCCACCCCGCACACCTCTGGAACCTGGGGCAGCAGGGGCCTGGGACCCCAGAACCCCTTCCTCCATTAAAGTTCTCAAGTCACCTCTTGGGAATTCTGGAGCCTCCTTCAGATGCTATGATGAGCAGCCACATGAAAATGGGTGGCAGATTTGCAGCTTAGCTTGCTGCAAACTGGGCATGAAGACTGGCTCGTTTGGCAGCCTGGTGCTGCAGCCCCGAATGCCGGGAGGCAGGGCCTGGCCATTCACAGGTTCCCAAGGCTGGAGGTTAAGCTATACCTCGCTTTGCATAAGAAAGGTGCTCCTAAAAGGGAGTGAAATTTGAACTTCTGTAAGTTAAAGCTTGGAAGGCCCTGGGGGAGCTGGTTGGAAGGAGGAGTTCTCAAAGGTTCCTTTCTGTAAAGTGAAGAATCACCCCCACAGCATTACTTCTTATAGGAGCACTAAATCCACCCTTAAACCCATTGGGGGAAAAAAAAAAACTATTGCCGTTAAGTCGATTCCGACTCATAGCAATCCTACAGGACAGAATAGAACTGCCCCATAGGGTTTCCAAGGAGTAGCTGGTGGATTCGAACTGCCGGCCTTTTGTTAGCAGCCTAATGCTTAACCACTGCACCACCAGGGCTTAGTTCACCCTTAGGCTTGCCTAAAGTCGGGGGGCGGGTGCTTCTGCTGGTGGACGCCACCCATAGGGGCTGCACTCCTGACATTTGTGTCCCATGCCGGGCTCTCCCCACTCAGTAGGCTGGACGCCTGGTCTCTGCAATGTCATTTCCAGCTGTGTGGCCTTGGGTGGGTCCCTGCCTTCTCTAGGCCTGTTTCCTCATCTGTGACATGAAGTGATTGAACAGATAACCCATCCTGCTCTAGGGGCGTGAAGGTTCCAGCTCCCCAGTCTATGTTCCCGGAAAAGTTTCCTCCGGAATTCTTCAGGCCGGCCTCTTAAGGGCAAGGCTCCCTCACCCCACCCCACCATCCCACCCCACCCCTAGATGAGGGGCCAGGGACAAAGGTGCTCAGGTTCAGGGGGTGCCAGGTCCCACCTGCCAGACAGGTGGCCCACGGGCACCTCCTCCCAAGGTGCCTTTGGGGTGCCAGCCTGCGGGGTCTCAAACTGAAATTCCCCAAGCAGATGCCAAGCCACAGTTGTGATGCCCCCCCTTGCCCTCCCCACCGGAAGCAAAGGGGAAAATGTTTAGTGTGTTGGTACCTAAAGAGGGCTGGAGAAGAGGAGGGAGGCGGGGAACACTGAGATAGAGGAGCACTTAGAGACTGCATGGGTAGAGCGAAAGGCGCCCCTTTGGGAAGTTGTGCGGAAGTCCGACGTTTCCATCTGAGCAGCACTGGCTGCCGGGTGGAGGTGGGCTGGCAGTGGCCTGGGGAGGGAACTGGGTCTAAACATCTTCCCCATCAGGGCGCCCCATCTCTGCGGTAAACCCCACGAAACAAACACCTATGAAAGCCGGTGCTAAAACTAGCTGGAGGGGGGGCGGGGGCAGCGAGTCTGTAACCCAAGCGGCCCTGTGGCTCCGGGGGCAGACCCCGCGGGCGGCCGGGGCGGGCACCCGCCTCACTGACCTCCCAGCGGCCGCTGCGAGGCTGTGGGAGCGGACTCGGCCGGAGTCGCGCCTTCCCTGCCCGGCGCGGCCGCCCTGAGAGCGGGTGAGGGCTCCTCCACCCCGCCCGGAGGGCAGAGAGCTGCGCGCGGCGGCAGCTGCGGCGGCTTGGTGCCCGGCGAGCGGGCGGGCCTGCGGTCAGCGATGAGGGCGGCCGCGTTCCTCCGCTGGTCGCCGGCGGCCGCTGCGCCGATTCCGGAAGCTTCTCTGGAGCCGCCAGCGCGGCGAGCGGAGCCGGGCCCTCGGAGCGGGTGAGTGTGGACGCGCCTCTCCCGGCGCGCGCGCCCTGCGCTGGCTTGGCGCCTCCGGAGCAAGTCGGGGCTCCGGGGGTCGGGGGCAGAAGGCGCCCCGCGGAGTGGGTCACCTAGCTGCACCATGCCGCGCCTGAGTCCCCAGCCCGGCCGCCAGTCCCTGGCGCCCTCGGTGGCGCGCCCCGGCCGGGCCCTCGCAGCCCTAGCGGTGCCCGGCGGCGCCCGGCCCGGCTCCCTCGACCTCCCCTGGGGCCCGCTCGCCAGCCAGCCGGGACGCGCTGCGGTGCACACGCGGGGCGGCAGCGGGCCCGACCCTGCCCTGCTGCATTGGCCAAGCTGCGACCAACAACTGGGGCCAGTCTGCGAAGTACAGCCCAAGTGCCCGGAGTCACGTGCCCTCCAGGGGCGCACCGCCGGGGCTGCGGGTAGCCGGGCGGCGAGGAGCCGGAGCGCTGGGCCCAGGGAGCGGGGGTGCCGCGCGGGCTCATTCATTGCTCATCGGAGCAGTTGCTCCCAGGGCCAGGCGCGATAGAGACGCCGGCCGCCTCCTCCTCCGTGCTGCCCACGGGAGTGCTAGCTGCCCTGAGGGCTAGCGGGCGACAACTGCGGCAGCGCCCAGCCGGGGTGGGGGTCTTTCAGGCCGGCCCAAGGGCTCGACACCGCTGGGTGTGGGCGCTGTGGATGCTGCCCCGGAGGTCACGCCGCGCCCCTGCCCCGCCCGTGCGCCCCTTGGCAGCTTCGGGCGCCGAGGGAGATGAGCTGGAGGGACCCACGGGGACGAAGCGCCCCGCGCGGCGGCGGCCGGAAGGGACGGCTAGCCCGACTCGGGAACTTCCCGCGGTCACCCAGGCCCTTGTCCCTGTATCCGGACCGGTGGCGAGGGCGGCGGCAGGAGGGACCAGGCCCGGAGACTGCCAAGGAGGGTTGTAAAGTGGGCTCCTGGGGCCCTGGCCGGGTTGAGGCCCTTCACGCCTTTCCTACTGGTCGCCTCAGCCGGCACCGGGAGAGTGAGAGGGAGGCCCCATGCAGGGAGTGTGCCACGTGTTATGACATTTAATCCTCACTTCTGAGATACGGAGAATCCCATGTCATAGGTGAAGACATCAGTGTTCAGAGAGGTTGGGTAATGGTCAAGGCCACACAGGTAGTAAGTGGCAGAGTCCCGGACGGTCTCTTTCCTTCTGCCAAGATAGGCTCTCATCTGGCTAGATCTGTTCATTGGACAAATGCCATCAAGCCCTCTCTCGGCCCCTCCTTTTGTGGGGCTCTGTTCTGGACAAGACAGGTCATAACCAAGATGAGCAGGTAAAATGCCAGGGTAGTTTTTGACACTGAGTGCTGAGCAGCAAAGGATCAGAAGCTGGTGCCAGTTACAATTTTAGGAAGGGTGGCCGGCAGTATGGCTGAGAAGGTGCCTGGGAAGGAAGTGCCTTTGCTTGTGATGTGCCTAGACTGGCAGATCCCCAGCCAGGGGGCAGAGAGCGCCACAACCTCGCTGTCCTCACCTGTAAATGGGAAGACGAAGGAAGGTGCTCGAGGCTAACAGGAGGGCCAGCAGTCTTGAGGGGAAATGTGGCCCCTGCAGTTTCCGCGGTGTGACTGGACCCCAGGCTGCCGCAGCTGGGCAGTGTGGTAGCCGTGTGGCAGCCCAGGATTTCAGGGCGAAGGAAACTTAGAGGTCATGAATGCCAATCCCTTATCAGTGCTTCAGTCTCTACCAGACCCCCTCCCTCCAGATTACTGACTCTACTTGAATACCTTCAACAACGGGGAACTCACTCTCTATTGCAGCAGTCCCTTCTGTTGTCCCACAGCTGCCTCTGAAGAGTTTTCACTGAGAGATTGTGGCCCCTGTAAGCCTAATCCTCTCTAGCCCTAAACCCTTTCTGACGTGACTTTCCAGGTGAGGCACCATCCTGGCCCCCTCCTCAGGGAGAAATTTAGTTGGTTTCTGCCCCTTCCTCACATTTGCGCCAGAATTAAACCCAGGGCACCAGGGAAGCCTGGAGGAGAGACCACTCTCACCTCCTGTCTTCTGGAATCTTCCACCAGTGATGGTGCCATAGATAGCGTGAGCCCTTTGTCATCCGTTCACACTGTAGACTCATCAGGAGCCCTAAGACTGCTAAGCCACCCCCATACTGGTGTCGATTATATTAATAGTTCCGTTACTCATCTGCTTCCTCATTGAAAACTTGGAGCTGAGAATGATGGGGAAGCGTAGTAGTTAAGAGAATGGGCTCCACAAACAGCTACTTGGGGCTGTGTGGCCTTGGGCAAGTCACCTTACCTCTCTGAAGCTTGGTTTTCCTATCAGGAAAATGGGGAGACCCACAGGATTCGTGCATGAGCTGAGGTGCAGGTGCCCACAGCACAGTCCCACTTCGAGTACTCAGCAGAGACTGACTATGGTGGTCAACACCTGACAGGTGACGGGAAGAGGCCACAGGGTCTGCAGAAGGACTCTGAAGATGCAAACTCTGGGAAGGGGCAGGATGCCTGCTGGGTGCCCAGGGTGAGGCATTGCAGGGAAGGAGATGTGCTGGGCTGCAATGCTGCCCACCAGACTTTTTGGGATGCAGCCTCCTCAGGCCTCCTCCCCACCCGCCTGCCCTCAGCTCTGTCTGTGTGAGTGGGTGGGGAAGAGGATTGTGAAACAGGGGAACAGCCTGCTTCCTGCTCGCCGTGGACAAAGCCCAGGCCAGTGAGTGCACTGTGTGCACCTCTCCGAGGCAGTCCTGGTGGGTCCACCCTAGGGACACTTGCTCTCCCATCCCAGCCCTCCCCCAGCCCCTGCATCCCACCAAAACCAAACCTGTTGCCATGGAGTCAATTCTGACTCATATCGACCCTCAGTATTTATGTATGTCTCCATTTCCCTGCTAGACATCCACCCCTTGAAGGCCAGACCCCATTCCAAGCCCCATCCCCACAGAGCCAGGCCCAAGAACACTCGGCACACAGAGCAGGGCAGGGCGGGCTTAGAGGTTATGCCACCTCCCCCCATCCCATGCCCCTTAGGACTGGCTACCCAGACTTGGGCTTGTCTCATACTGAGACAGACCACCGTTCCGTGGGCGAGCCCATCACCAATAGCTCTGTTCTCTGTCCTCATGACCAGTCCCAGAATAGGCCAGTCATCTTCTCTGATGGGCCTGAACCATTCCTGTCAGGGGGCTGACCTGAGCAGGGGGAGATGCTGGTGGGTGGGGACTGGCCCAGCAGCCCCATGAGCCAGTCTGGATGTGGCTGGGGGCCTGTTTCTTTGGGCTGTCCCTTCCGAGTTTACCCTCGTTGTTGGCCATGGTGGCCACAGTGGGAGTGGCAGATGCTGTCCTCAGGAACTGAGTGAAGTCTTGTCCTTTAGTCCCACCATTGACTCACCTAAAGACCTGCCATTTCCCTGGGTGGGAGGAAGCTGAGCTCTGACCATGGCTGGTCCATAAGGTTTTGCTGGCTGCTCACTGCACAAGCATGCCTAGCTCACCAGGCTCCAGCCACCCATAGCTATGTCCCCTAGGGGAGACCCTTGTTCTGAACACCCATTGCTGCCCTGGGTCAGCCTGCTTTAGACACGTGCCTACATGGGGCTGTTGTCCTTGCTTCTGAGGGCTTCATGCACAACTAACCACGGTGCAGTCTGGAAGCTGTCCCTCAGAGGCCCGGGGAGTGAGGAGGAGCATCCATTTTTGCCTTGGGATTCCCTGCTCCCTCAGGTGCTGTCAACCCTCCAGCTCCACCCTCTACATTCTTCTGGGGTGACGTCACTCTGATAGCCTCCCCCTGGTGCTGGGGGCAACAAGCCAGTGCTGGGGAGGGTAGGGGCTGGCCTCAGAAGGGGCTGGGGGCACTGTGAGTTCCTGCCTCCAGATGTTCTCCAAAGCCCGCCCCGCCCTCGCTGGCTGGCCTGCGGTTGCTCGTATGGAGCCATGACAACCAGAAAGTGAGATCAGCGAAGAAGACACTGGCAGGGGCTTGGGGCGTGACCCGGCATCAAACTATAGGCTTCACACTCATTACTCATCCAAACTCCCTGGGACTGAAGTGGTCTTGGAGAATTACACTGTTGCCTAAATAGAGCTGGCTTGAGGAGGAAGGAGTCCAAGTATAAGCTCCATGTGGGACCCACTGCGGGGATCTGAAGGCAGGTTAGAGGCTGGGCTCGTGGAGGGGGCTGGGGGCTCACCTGGGACACCCTGGCACAGAGGTCCTGGCCCCGCATCCCTGTGACCTGTCACCCAGCACCTGAAGCAAGGGGGCAGCATTGCCCACTCTCATGTTCCCACACTCCCAGCTCCTTCCAGGTCCGGGTGGGGGAGCCCCTTGCATGGAAGGAGCATGAGCTTAGGGGCCTCAGAGCCCTGGCACCTCATCCCACTGTTACAGCTCACACATGTTTACACGTACAGATGGCCCGTGAGGCCCCCCTCGAGATACATGGAGTAGCTGCCTGCCCCACCTGCCCAGCTGTACAGAGGCATCCCCCACCTGGATGTCTCTTTGCGCCCGCCAGGGATGGAGGCCAGGGAAGGCACCCAGAGAAGGACAGAGACTGAGCAAGTGTGAATGAATGAATGAGTGAGTGAGTGGACAGGTGAGTGGATGAAAGGAGGAGAAGGAGCCAGTCTGTGAATGGAGGGGACTGGGAATCCGAGCAGGGGAGCTGGGCCTCCCTGCCCCATCCTCAGCCCTCCTGGCGGGCGGCCGGAGCCCGAGCAGGACAGGGGACATTCCATGCCCTGCTGCCCACTAACAGCTCTGTCCTGTCTCTGGCGGCTCCTGCCGCCGCCCCAGCCAGGGGCCAGACAGAGTCCACATTCATAAGCAGCCATGGAGGTTCTCTGGCTGGGCTTGGCGTGGCAGTGGCTCCTGCAGAATGCGACCGTTGGGAGCGTCCCTGTGCGGCATTTTCTGCATTCCTCCGGGGCTGCTGGCCAAGGGCCCGCGTAAACAGGCTCTCCTCTGGGCCTGGAGGTGGGCAGCTGGGCCCGCCTGCTGGGGCGCTCAGAATTTGGGCTTCTCTGCGCCCCCGCAGGGGCTGGAGCCAGAGGGCAGCCAGGACACCAGACCTGAGAGTGCAGGAAGTAGCCACATCCTAGAGGCTGGGGCGCCAGGCTGACGATGTCCTCTGCACCCATCCACATCAGCCTTGCACACAGAGACCCTTTTTTTGAGATATAACTCACATACAATAATGCTCCCCTGTTTAAGGTGTATAATTCACTGCTTTTTAGTACATTCACAAGGTTGTGCAGCCATCATCTCTGTCTAGTTCCAGAACATTCTCATCACCCCCCAAAAAAACCCCATATCCATTAGCAGTCACTCCCCATTCCTTCTCCCCCTGCCCCTGGCAACCACTATTCTGCTTTCTGTCTGTATGGGTTTGCCTATTCTTGACATTTCATATCCATGGAATCATACAACATGTGGTCTTTTGTGACTGGTTTCTTTCACTTAGCATTATGTTTTCATGTTGTAGCATGTATCAGCACTTCATTCCTTTGTACAGCTGAGTAATATTCCACCATGTGGATGAATTGTATGTATCCATTCATCAGTTGGTGGACACTTCGGTCATTTCCACCTTTTGGCTATTGTGAATAGTGCTGCAGTGAACATGTGTGTACAAGTTTCTGTGTGAACACGTGTTTTCATTTCTCTTGGATAGATACCTGGGGGATTGCTGGTCACATGGTAACTCTACATTGTGAGGAGCTGCTAGGCTGTTTTCCGTAGTGGCTGCACCATCTCCCATTCCCACCAGCACTGTATAGGGGGCAGGAAATTTTACCCAATCCATGGACGAGGAGACCAGGGCACAGGGAGGCCAACACACTGGCCCAGGGCCACACAGTTGGGAAGTGGGATGGGAGAAGCCAGAGCTCTGAGCACACAGATGGGGAAACCGAGGCAAAGAGAGTGGAGGACATGATCCCAAGTCTGTGTCTCAGAGCGATAGCACCCCCCCCCAGACGCTCTGCCCAGCGACCCATGCCCCTGCCCCTCGCTTCTCCTAAGAATATTCATAGCTGCCTCTTATTGACCACTTACTGTGTACCTGGCTCATGTTCCACTCTCTATGCGAATTACCAGTGGTCCTCACAGCATCCATTAAATGAACCCAGTGAGTGAAGGGGAGGCTGTGGCCCCTTAAGGAGAGATTCATTACACTGTCAGAATTCCATACTGCTACTCTTTCTCCCAGCCTTCTCCAAAAGGACCACAAACCTTTTACCAGGGTGCATCGGGCAAAAGGGAATGAATAATCAGACTTCGGGGGATTCCTGGACACTAGCTCTTAGTGGGCACTAATCCCAGAAGACCCAATGTCACTGCTGTCCACCAGTCAGAGCCAGGGTACCAAGGCCCAGAGACCAGACCGTCTCAGCTCAGGTCTGTCTCAAGGGGGTCCCATGGGTGCCCAGGCCCATCCTGTGGTCATTTCCCCAGTTCCAGAATGCACAGTTGGAATAGATATACTCAATAGCTGGCAGGATTTCTACAGTCTTACCCCAAAGCCCACACCACAGGGCAGTGGTAGAGGGTGTCTGAGGGACTCAGATCATGGCTGGCGAGGGCCATGAGCCTCTTCTCACCCAAGCGGGGTGGTCACTCTGCTCTGGGCTCATGGGATACCCTGGATCCCTCCTGGGATTGCCCTGGACCGGAAGCAATGCTACCTCCTCATCTTCCCTCTGGGGCAGGTCAGCTTTTCCTCAGCCATCCCCTATGCATGGAGTGTACATGTGTATGAGTGTGTGTGCACATGCATCTGTGTATGTGTCTTCTTCTCTACCTGAATCATACTTTGGAGGGACAGAGGATGCTAGGTTCAAACAAAGTTCCCTCAGAACTTTGAGGATGTACTCCACCATCTTTTTGCATTCTCTGGTTCCAGCAAGAAGACTGGCATCAATTTCTCATTCTTTTGTATCAGTTTTTGTTTCTTTTTATTCCTGGTGTTCTGGAAGTTTCTACATGTGAGGTGGATTTTAGTTTAGTTTTGTATTGTATTGCTTAGAATTCACTGGGCCCCTTCTTGCTGACAGCTCCTACTTCTCTTCAGCCTTGGGGATTTCAAGCATTATTCCTTAAATACCACCTTCCCTCCATCCTCTGTTTCAGGAACCCCTGTCAGATGGGTAATGGAATATTCAGTCTGTTCTTAACTATTCTGTTACATTTTCCACCTCCATGTTTCTTCGGGCTCTGCTATGGGAGGATTTCTTCGCCAGATCTTCCAGGTCATAGTTCATGTTTTTCAATGTTCATTCTGCTCTTCAGCCCATGTATTGAGTTTTTTATTTCAACAGTTACACTTTTCACTTTCAAAACTTCTGTCTGGTTCTTTTTCATAAGTGCCTATTCTGTTTCATGGCTATGATGTCATCCCTTATCTTTCTGAGATGAATAATTATGATAATGTTTTAAGACCCATTCTGATTGGCTTAATAGTTCTATTTCCTTAGGTGTAAATTCTTCTATCTGTTGAGCTTGGTGTTCATTAAAAATTCTGTGAACTCTTGACTGAGTTTTCATCTCTTTGGTTGCAGTTTTTTCTTAGGGTGTCTGCTGTGTTGGTTTGTGGTGGTAGTGATTGGGGGGAGGTAAATGATACTGCCACAGACTGGGCTCTGGCCAGTTCTCATGGCAGTGGAATATGACGTGAGGAACTGCGGAGGACATCAATGCCATTCTTCCAGATGCTGCCATCTCTCCTCAGCTCCCATCCCAGCTGTTCCTTCTGACTGGAAGCCTCCCACCCCTTCACTGTTACTTGGACCTGGGCCGGGGAGGGCCTCTGTGGAAGGGTCAACCAGCTGATCCTTGTGCACGTTTGACCCAGCCAGTCACCCTGTTGTTGACCCTGAGTCCCTGCTGCCCTGTGCCCACCATTTCTGGGTACTTTGGCAGCATTCCTACCCTTCGTGGCAATCCTCTCCTGGGAGCATTTTGGGCTGTGGTTTCCTTCTTCCATCCACTCTAACCTCGGTTTCCAGATTTGAGAAAAAATGGAGGTCTCTTCCTGGTTTTTAGTATTGTTGTGGATTTTTTTTTTTTTTCTCTTACTTTGGACTTGAATATTAGAAGAGGAGGTGTAATGTGGATTCAATTGACCATCTTCAAACAGGAGCAATTTCAAGATTTCAGTTCTAAAATTATTCTGTCAGAGAGGGGAAGCAAAGTTACAGTCTTTCGATTCTAGGGGCCATACACTGGCCTCATTTAATCCTTGCGACAACCTGTGAGACGTATTTTGTCCCCATTTTGCAGATGAGAAGACCATGGCTCAAGGGATCATGCAGGCTTCTCACAATCAGGCTCCAAGCCTATTCTTTCTCTTGTGCCACACCTCCACCCAGCATCACACACCTTTGCCAAAGGTGCCTCCTGCTGGAGTCTGGAAAACACCACCTTGGTATTTGTGGCATGCCCTGTGGGGCCGTGGCTGCAGCACCTACGGCCAAGAGTTCTTCAGCAGCCCTCACATAAACTCCTCTGCGTAGGCATTGACCCTGAGAACCAGCTTGAGCCAGGCCGTGGGTGTGAATTGCCACCCAGAGGGGCCTGGTCAGCGGCCAGCAGGGCCAGGCCAAGGAAGGCCAGGCTTTGCCCTTTGCCTGAGAGCCAGATGCAGAGACCCTGGCTCTGCACCCATACATGTCCCTTTCTTATTTAAAAAAGTAAAATGTGTTCAAACTAGCTCTACAGTGTCATGGAAAACAACTTTCAAATAATTACTACTCACTATATAAGTACTAGGAGCCCTGGTGTTTCAGTGGTTAAGAGCTTGGCTGCTAAACAAAGGGTCGACAGTTTGAATCCACCAGCCGCTCCTTGGAAATCCGATGGGGCAATAGTACTCTGTCCTATAGGGTCAGTATGAGTCGGAATTGACGCGACAGCAACAGGTTTGGTTTCTGTTTTTATACAAGTGCTAAGGAGCCCTAGTGGCACAATGGTTAAATGCCCAGCTGCTAACCGGAAGTTCAGGAGTTTGAACCCACCCAGCAGCTCTGTGGGAGAAAAGACCTGGTGATCTGCTTCCATAAAGATTATAGCCTAGGAAACCCTATGGGGCAGTTCTACCCTGTCATGTAGGGTCGCTATGAGTTGAAGATCAACTCAACAGCACACAACAACAACAACACAAGTACTACATGAATACACGCTTGCAAAGATTTACTAACTGTTTATTTTGATTTACGCAGGTAATACATTATTGTAAAAAAAAAGTTTAATTTTTACTTTAAATAAATGAACACTTTCTGTATGAAAAATTAAACTTTCCTTTACCTGTCTTACCCCCAGTAGAGCTCATCTGCTTGTCCCTATTATTCCAGCCTTTTTTAGTGCATTTAGATACTTACATATGTTCATAAAACCACATGATAGAGATATAGGTAGATAGCTGCCATCGAGCCAGCCTCGACTCACAGTGACCTTATGTACAACAGAACAAAACATCGCCTGGTCCTGTGTCATCCTCACAATAGACAGCATGTTCGAGTTAATCGTTGTGGCTATTGTGCCTCACCAAGGGTCTCCCTTGCCCTTGCTGGCCCTCTACTTCACCAAACGTAATGTCCTCTTCCAGCAATTGATCCCTCTTAATGATTTGTCCACAGAAAGCAAGTTGGACAGTGTTGTGCTGTGATCCATAAGGTTTTCATTGGCTGATTTTCACAAGTAGATTGCCAGGACTTTCTTCCTAGTCCGTCTTAGTCTGAAAGCTTTGCAGAAACCTCTCCACCATAGGTGACCCTGCTGGTATTTGAAATACTGGTGGCATAGCTTCCAGCATCACAACAACACTTAAACCTCCACCATACAACAAACTGACAGATGGGTGGTAGTGAGAAAATTTAGGATTAATCAAATTAATTTGTGAAGGCCACTGAAATATCTTCCCAACAGAGACTGGGGCATTTCGGGGACTATTTAACAAGACCAGCTTTTGCTGAGTTTTGCTGTATGCTCTCAGGTGCACCAGAAATGAGTCAGAAGCCCAACATGCAGAACGCTTTCCTGGAGGCAACACTATTCCTCCCCCCAGTCACCCCTGGCTCCCTGTTGATCCTGGTTTCATGCCCAAAGCTCCTAGTATGCGGAGTCTGAAGGGGCGGCCCAGTCTGGCACAGGGCCCAGCGTGGATGTGGCTGCTCCAGGCTGCGGCGGTGGCCAGGCCCTCTGCAATCTCAGTAAACATCTGGCCGCAGGGCCTGGCAGGAAGCTGACCTTGTGGGTCCAAGGTTGGCAGCCGTGCCCAGCTATAAATACATGCTAGGCGGCCAGCCCATGTGCATTCCTGCCGGCTGCGCTACCCTCCCAGCGGAAGCACAGCAGCCGGCGGCCCTCTGGCCAGCCACGGGTGCTCACTCACAGGGAGTGGGAGCATGCCCGCCCTCGAAGTCAGCTCGGGGTGCCCACAATCCAATAGTTATCTGAGCTCTCCGCCTGCCCTGCACCCTGGCTGCATTTAGCTCTGGGCCGGCTCCTGCACCAGCCGACAGCGTGCTTTTCTTGGACAGCCAGGCTGTGTTTATGCCGGGCTGGTACCTGGGGAGGGCTCCAGGAGGAGCTGCCTCTGTGTGGCGGTAGGGCCTGGGGCTGAGCTGGGGGATTGCCAGGAGGGCAGAGCCAGGAGCCTGTTGAGTGAGGGCAAACATGGACTTCACCCCAGCGGCAGCTCTGAGCTGAGGCCACTGGGGCCAGAGGCCCGGTCATGTTGGAGATGTGGCAGGAATGGTGTGAGGTCAGCCAGTGGGCTGTGGGACTGTCCAGGGATTCCACTTCCTCGAGCCTCGGTTTCCCCAGCTGTACCGTGACTATCGCACGTCCTGCCTCCCAGGACAGAGGGGGAAGCTGTGCGGCCATCGAGCTGGAGTACTTTGTAGAGTGCCCTGTGTCCGATATCTCTATCGTGCTTTCAGGACACTAGTTAACTAGTTGCTTTTGAGTCGACCCTGTGTATGTCAGAGTAGAACTGTGCTCCATAGGGTTCTCGATGGCTGATTTTTCTGAAGTAGATTGTCAGGCTTTTCTTCCAAGGCACCTCTGGGTGGCCTTGAACCACCAACCACTCAGTTAGCAGCTGAGCACACTGACCATTTGCAGCACCCAAGGACTCCGCTTTCAGGAAAAATGATCAGTAGAGCAGTGAGGGGGCCTCAGAAATAAGGGGCTCCCTGTCTACACAAGCACCACCCAAGGGAAACAGGGCATGAGCCATGTGTGTAATCTCAAATTTTAAAAAAGGAAAAAAAGAAACGTGCGCTTAAGTTTAATGATACATTTTATTTGGCCCAGCATATCCAAAATCGTCTCATTTTGACGTGTGATCAACATATTTAAAAATTATCAGTGAAATGTTTTGCATCCTTATTTTTTGGACCAAGTCTTCTAAGTCTGGTTTGTATTTACACAAGCAGCACATCTTAGCTTTCAAGCACTCAAGAGCCGCGTGCAACATGGGCAGCCAGCGGGGCAGTGCAAGTGTGAGTAGGTGGACCCATGGAAGCCGTGTGCGAGGTGGTGGTGGAGGCACTTTCCTGTGCTGGCAAACACATGTTGATGCTCACTTCCCACAAGTGGCTCCCGTGTGTCCTGCCTGGCACCATCTCCACTGGCTAGCGAGCTCTTTAGATGCAGGTTTATCTTGTTGTTTTGTGTCCCTGGAAGCCAGAGGATGCCCCAGTGGTCTTCAGTTAGTAAATGAATGAGAAACAGGTGCCCAAGAGAAAGAGAAGCTGCCTCAGGAGCTTGGAGCTCAGGAGCACCATGCTGAGGGACTGCCAGAGCCTGATGCATACCCAAGTCCCCATAGACATATCCGATTTCTGTCACTGTGGCTCCTGTGGTGTCTCTCTCCTCATGGTCCCTGCAGGAGCCTGCGCCCACCCCAGGACACCTGAACCTCATTTGGATCTGCTCCCCTTCCCACACCACCCCTCCTCCCTGCTACCCTGAACAACAACTTTACTACGCCTTGTCCTCTACAACAGCTTTGCCTGAATTTGCCTCTCAGCCCTGGGACCTGGGCTTTGCTGCCACATCTTGGCCTGTGCAGCCTCTGGTTGGCTCAGGTGACACCCCCAGGAGTGAAGCAGCTCCGGGCCCTTCCACCTGGAGGCATACTCTGTAGGCAGAGCCTCAGGACGTGGTGGCAGGAGGAAGTTCCTTTTATGGTAGTAGACAGCCATTTAGGAAGCTCCGTAGGTAGGTGGGTGCATGTATATATTACTGAGAGTGCCTACCACATCCTAGATTATCTGGTGTCATCCTCACAGTAACCCATGGGTAGATAATATTATGATCCCTATCTGAGGCTCAAAGGGCTGCCGTAATGTGTCCAAGGGTGCACAACTAGTAAGTGAAAGGACTAGGGTTGGAGCCCAGATGGGTACATTCTAAAGTCTATTTCCTTAGCACCACGTGTAATCATCCTACAGCTCAGGGACTATTGGCATAGACACATCAGTCCCATACTCCAGCTGGGACCAAACAAAAGCACTCGCTTTGTTCAGACACGTTACTTTGTCTGCTCCCTCCACCTTGAAGGCCCTGCCCTCCTCCACCAGTGGACTGGCCAAGCCGTCACCTCCTCCGTGCAGGCCTCTGCAGTCTCCCCCATCCTCGGTTCCTGCGGTGTCAGTATCTCATCACTCATGCTTGTGTGAGTTGGTGGGGACTGGTCTGTAGCGTGGCCCTCCCCTGGCTGTCGGTGCCCAGTGGGCAGAGGACAGGCCTTGAGATAGCCAGGCCTGCGCCCAGTGGGCACTTCAGAGCAGCTGCCTGAGGTAAAGTGTGGGACAGACCCGTCGCCATGTGACATCGCGTTATAGCCAAGCTCCAACATTCCCACAGGGACAAGGGCGCTGTCAGTTGAAGCAGTCAGACGCCTCTTAGGGGTGTCTGCAGGATGAACAGAGAATAGCCAGGTGACTACTCTGATGTCCTCGGGGAGGATACCACTTACAGAGCTGCCAGGCCTCTGGGTGGCCTGGTCTGGTGGGTAGAGGGGCTTCTATTTGGAAGGCAGGCGTGCCTTGCCCGACCTGGGTGTGGACTCAGAAACTGCAGGAGAGAAATCTGAGTGGCCGCAGGAGAGCTCAGTGTGGCCTAGTAACCATGGCTCTGGGCCAGAAGTTGGGTGCCACCAGCTGCCAGGCTGGGCGAGCTACAGGCCACCTCTTGGAGCCTCTCAGAGCCTTCTCCCAGGGTGGTGGGGCTGCAGGAGAGTGCAGGAGTGTAGAAGGAGTAAAAGGTCATGGGGTGGTTGCCAAGGCATTCCTCTCGCACCCTGTGAGCAGTGCCACGGCCCGATGTGCTAGGCCGGGGCAAGGCCACCATGGAAAGCTCTGGGCCTCCCAGGGGATGGTTGGTTTGCCAGAGGGAGCACAGGCATGTGCTGGAGCCCCGGGGGACATAGCTATGTGGGGGTGCCTGGGGGCATCAGGTGGGGAAGCCTGGTGTGCAGCTTAGGGGAGTGGCTAGACAGGAGGCGCACACAGGGACAGGGCTGGGTGGCAGTAGCCAGTGGGACTGCTGACCAGCCAGAGCCCTCTGGGGGTCCAGCATCAGAGCCTGCTACCATCTGTCAAATCCCACTGCCTTGTCCTCTTTCCGCGGGCAGGAGTGGCTCCATCCCTCCCCTGCCACAGAGCCTGCCCTGTCCTGCCCACTCCTGGACTGAGAGGCAGCCTGGCGGGCACTAGGACACCACAGAGCAGGGAGGAGGGAGCACGCTCTCGCCATGACTGGCAGGGAGATCCCTGGAGACAGGTATTCCAGACAGGGCAAGCGTGCTGGGGGCAGTTGAAGAGGGATTTGCCATACATCCATTGGGCTACTTAGATACTTCTGGTCTGACGGTCCCACTCTGTAGAGTGCAGAGTTAGAGCTAGCAGGTCTGCAAAATGAGGCTTCTGGAGGTCAAGGTTCCATGGCTGCACTACCCACCATGGCCGCCTCCGCCACATCATATAAATACAAATCTCAAGGAGTCCCTGGGTGGTTCAAATGGTGAAGCGCTTGACCACTAGCTGAAAGGTTGGCGGTTCAAACCCACAGAGACACCTTGGAAGACAGTTTTCGCGATCTGCTTCCAAAAGGCCACAGCCTTGAAAACCCTATGGAGCAGTTTACTCTGCACACATGGGGTTGCCATAAGTCAGAATCGACTCGACAGCACTCAACATGTATGTATGTATGTATATGTGAAATAGATAGATGTTGTTGTCTTCTGCTGTCAAATTGGCTCCAACTCGTGGTGACCTCATCTACAACAGAATAAAACATTGCCCGGTCTTATGCCATATTCACAGTCTTTGGTATGCTTGAGTCCATTGTTGCCATTGTGTATTTTGAGTGCCTTCCAACCTAGGGGGCTCATCTTCTAGCACTATATCAGATAGTATTCTGTAGTGATCCACAGGGTTTTCATGGGCTAATTTTCAGAAGTAGGTCACCAGACCTTTCTTCCTAGTCTGTCTTAGTCTTGAAGCTCCACTGAAACCTGTCCACCATGGGTGACCCTGCTCGTATTTGAAATACTGGTGGCATAGTTTCCAGCATCATAGCAACATGCCATTTGCAAGTACATAGCAACCATAGTACAACAAACTGACAGACAGGTGGTGAAGATGGATGGATGGATGGATGGATGGATGGATAAATGGATAATAGATAGACAGAGTCTCCTGTGTAAAATTTATTCTGGGCATTTAAACAAAGGTTTCAGTGGCTAAAAGAGTCTGAACTCACCAGCCTAGCTCACCTCAACTTCTGTCCCAGATGTGCTGAAAACATGAGTCTGGGTGGAGAGTTGGGATTGAGAGCAGAACCTGGCACTCGATTTCTGGGCTCCTATCTGGGGCCCAGGCCCCAGGCCCAGGGTCTGGGCAGGGTCTGCTGGTGGCCGTGCCTGGCCCGGAGACGGACCTGAAGGAGCTGGCACCATCCCTGTCAGCCTGGCTGGGCAGGACCTCAGTCAGCCAGTGGACAAAGCAAGGTCAGAGCAAACAGCCCGAACCTCAGAAAGGGTTTTCTGTCCACAAATAAACATATGCAGAGGCAGTACTTCCTCTCCTTCCTGGACTGGCCTTTGATCCTGCCTCCAGCGTGTGGACCGGAAGCTCCCCTGCAGTGTCTGCTCTGGAGAGCAACCGGCTGGAGGGGGTGCTGAGGACGCTGGTTTTCACTCCCTCGATCCTCACCCCACCCATGTGTTAAGAGGAGGATAGAGTGATGAGCCCCAAAGAGTGTGGCAGACGAGTTTGGATTTGGGGGATTTGCAACATCTGAAGCATCTGGGCCAGGATTTATGCCCTGCCGCCAGAGTGGATCTGGATCCAAGTGGTCATCGTAGCAGGTCCAGCCCAAAGCAGATGATGAGAAACTTACAGCCTCAGCGGACGTGCCAGGAGTGTGCCCTGCACCCTCCCCACAACACCCCCAACAGAGTGGGTTGTACTGTCTCCTCATTTAACAGACAGGAAGTCTGAGGCTCAGAGAGCTAAGCTTTGCAGTTGTTAACATACAGCCCCAGACCAAGAGGCTTTCAACAACAATGCCGCTTTATTGTTTGCAGGTCCGCGGACTGCAAGCAGGGCCCTGCTGGTCTCACCTGGTCCACTCACGGTCAACAAGCAGCAGGCTGGTCCCAGACAGCCAGGGTGGGGGAGGTCGGGGTTGGGGGGGCTTTGGCCAGGTGGCTCAGTTCCACCACCCAAAACTGCTTTCTTACTGGTGGTGGAAACTCATGGACCAGAGCTTCACACTCCCATGACGTCACCTCCACCTCCTTCCGCTGGCCAGCGTGGATCAGAGGTCAGCTCAGGTTCAGGGCGGGCAGAGATACCCTCTTCACAGGAGGAGCTACAGGAATACATGGCCGAGTTCTTCCACCCCCTGACCCTCTCTGCCCGCATATACACTAGGACGTGGCTGAGCAGGGATTTGGACCAGCCCCAAGATTGCAAACCGGGGCACCTGTGGGGCTGGGCAGGCCGGACGAGTGAGGCGGGCAGAGCAGGTGTGGGGTGGGGCTGGGCTGAGCAAAGAGCGTCCAGGCATCTGAGAAACCACAAATCTGTATGTGCGAAACCGCCTGATTCCTAAGTGCTGGCAGATAACTCAATTTAAAGACAAACCACTTTAACAGTAGAACACCCTTGGTGGGGGCCAGGTAGGCCTGGACCTCGCAGTTTGATGCTGAGCTCCCCACCTCCGGGCAGGCAGCATAGCCCCCCACTCCTGTCTGGCTCCTTTGCTCACTGCCTCCTCCACATATTTCCGCCGTAATGTAAGGAGCCAGGGTCAACAGCCCAGGCCAGGAGCAGCACTGTGAACAGGGCCAGTTTGGGTGTTTCGAGAGCATCCCAGCCTGGAATTCCTCCCCTGCCTGTCCCCTCCCCAGGGCCAGGCCCAGGGCCGCCCTGTCTGGCAGCTCAAAACCTCTGCTGCAGAATAAGCTGGCAGGGATGATGGCTCCGTTTGCCAGACGGGGAAACTGAGGCCCGGCCAGTTGGCTGAGGAGCCAGGACCACGCTCAGGCCTTCTGGGGCTATTCTGTGGCTCCTGGAGTGCTTCCCACCTAGCTCAGGATGAGGGCCACTGGCTGGGCCAGGGAAGGAGCTTGATCCCAGGCCACTGTGGGTCCTGGAAGCAGTTTGGTCACCCCACTTTCCGGTACCTGCAAGCCGCTGAGCCTGGCGGCCTCCCTGAGACCAGGGACGGAGAGGGAGACATCTCCCATCAGCCCCTCCTCTCAGCTGAGAAAAAAGCAGCAGCAAAAGGGGCTGCCACTGGCTCAGCCCCAGGGCCACGCAGGTCAGCTCCTGGCGGTGTGTGGGCAGTCAGAGATTGTGGCCACCGGCCGTGTCCCAGCCCATCTCCTTGGTGAAACCGGGTAATCTGCCCTGCTCTCGGGACCATGTGGGAGGGTCCTCAGTTTCCCCAGCCTGGTGGGAACAGCCACCAGGATAGAGCAGGGAGTCACAGGGAAGGCAGTAGGCTGGGTGGGCAGGGCCAGAACGTGGCCTAGTGAAGCAAGCAGCCCCTCCGTTTGGGCTGGGATGGGTGGAGCAGCATCCACTTGAGGGGAGAGGACAGCCCTTATCCCTCGCAGGCTTGGCCTGAGGCCCCAGGACCCCATCTCAGTCATATTTAGACAGGGATGCCCAGGTCCCCAGAGCTGACCAGGAGTGAGGAGAGGTGAGGAGACAGGGAGGGGCGTGCCCTTCTCCCAGCCTTGGGACAACACAGCCAGTGACCACTCCAGACATGTCAGGTCCCCTCAGGACAGGGTGCTTGTTCCAGGACATGGAGCTCCTCAGCCCCAGTGAGAGGGGTTGGAATGCAGGACTCCGGCCAAGGCCTGTGTGCTAGTCCCAATGAGGGATGAATAAGTGAATGAGTAAGTGAGTGAATGAATGACCACCATTTGTCAGGCATGGTGCTGAGACCTGCATTCTAGTCCTGGCATGAATGAATGAGTGAGTGACTGAGTGAATGACCACCACATCCCAGGCAGGGTGCCAGCACCTGAGCACAGGGTGGGCTGTCCAGCCAGGCTCTGTCCTCCGGCTCCGCCGTTTAATGCAGGAGATGGATTAAGCCACATCAGCAAGCAGATCAAGGACTTGATCCCAACGCTGCAGTGAGGGTGCCCCGGGTGGACAGGGGGCCATGACAGACATGCAGGGTGTGGGGGAGGAGAGGTGGCCAGGAGAAGGGCCTGGGATGCAGTGGGAGAGGCCCAATGGAGACAGAGGCATCCACCCACAGGGCCTCGCTCCTGCTCTAGGAAGACGGCTCTGGCCGCTCAGCGCACGTCATCCGAGGGTGAGCTGGTCATGCCTGCACCCTTGGGCCTGTGTATCCTTTCCTCCCAGCCTTCTGTCAGAGCTGGGTGTCAGATAGCAGCCGGGACCCATGGCTCCCCCATTCCTCCTGCCACTGTGGCCTCTTTGTCCAACTTTCCCATCTCCCAGTCGACACCCCAGCCAGTTCATTATGGAGGCAGGGAAACTGAGGTTGGGCAGGGCGGCCGCACCAGGCCAGCTCAGCATCCCTGGCCCTGCTGACTGTCAGCTACTGAGCCCGGGGGAACCAGGGATGCCCATAAAAAGGCCACTTACCCCAGGAAGATGAAACAGTGAATGCCAGCACTCAGCCGCACATACCAGAGCTCAGATATGCAGAGATACGGGTAGATCAAGGCACTTGGACTTTTACAGTCCTAGGAGCTTGGGAGGAGGGGAAGGGAGGGGCCAAGGAATCTCAGAAGAATCTCTGATCCTCCAGAATCGAGGAGGCAGAGCTCCCAGACAGGAGGCTCAGGCCTGTTGTGGGGTGTGTCAGTGAGCTTGGCAGAGGAGCTTGCTAGCCGGCTCTCTCCCTGACCCTCCCAGGCACCATCTAACCAAAGCCCCCTTCTAGGGGGATAGGCTGGGCACCCGCCAGTCAAACCAAGGACACTGGGCCCTGCCTGGGGACAGCGAGCGCCTCCAGGATCCGGGGAAACCCTAAGGAGAGGCCTCGGGGGGTGGGGGGGGCGCCAGCCATGCCGGGGCCATGCTGGGACAGTGGGTGGGGGCTGGGGGTGGGGCGGAGCAGCCCCCTGAGAGCAACCTCTTGCCTCTGCCTGCCCAAAAAAATCCAACAGTTTTTCTAAGGATCCCCAGAATGACAAGGGGCTGGTGGGTTGGGTAGGCTCTGGGACTTGTGAGGCTCTGGGCCTTGCGTGTGAATATCTACCCCCATGTGGATTGTACTGACTGAGGAACCTTCTCAAGTGCAATTATTATCACTTACAATTTTGTCTTCTTTTTCACTCTCAAAAATGTCCCACTTTACCTAAATAGGCAATAGATAAGTGGTATCTTGGGTGAAGGGTGAGACAGTACACAATACAGGGGAAACTAGCACAACTTGTACAAGGAAAGTCATGGAAGCCCCATAGACACATCCAAACTAAGTTAGAGGGTTGACATGTCATGGGGTTGTTAACCAATGTCATAAAACAACATGTGTACTACTGTTTCATGAGAAACTATTTGTTCTGTAAGCCTTCACCTGAAGTACAAAAAAAAAAAAATGTCCCACACTAAAACAGGTAGTGGTGATGTTTGCACATGTTGAGCATGATGAATGTCACTGAATTGTACATGTAAAAAATGTTGAAATGGTAGATGTTTTGCACTCTTTCTTTCTATATATAAATTTATATCTATAAATCTACACACACACACATATATATATATGTATTTTTTTTTACCAAAAAGAAAAGTGTCCCAGTTGCACAATACCCTCTGTGGTGAGTCTGAAGGCAGGAGTTCACCATCCTGTGCACTGCCTCACCTGCACCTGTTGGACCTACCTGGCTCGATTCCCACGCTCCTCCTGTGCCCTGGGTGCCCCTCAGCCCTGGTCAGTTAGCAGACGCAGACAGTTACTCTGGGGGTGGGGTGGGAAGAGCCAACAGCCCCCTGTCCGCGCCACTCAGCTCTGAGCTCGGGGCCAGCGCTGCAGAGCATCCCTCCAGAAGCCTTTCCTCCCCAAAAGGGCAGTGCAGACGGAGTCTGTATGGGCCTCCCATGGCCCAGAGCCCGCCTGACTCTCCAGCCCCTTGTTGTTCTGGGAATCCTTAGAAAAACTATTGGAATTTTTTTTTTTTTTTTGGATGGTTGTTGTCAGTTACCCGTTGTTGTCAGACCCCGTGTACAATGGAAGGAAACGTTGCCCAGTCCTGCTCCATCTTTGCGTTTGTGGGCAGGCTGGAGTCCATTGTTGCAGCCACTGTGCATTTTGAGTGCCTTCCAACCTAGGGGGCTCACCTTCCAGTGGTATATCAGATAATATTCTGTTGTGATCCATAGGGTATTCATTGGCTAACTTTCAGAAGTTGATTGCCAGACCTTTCTTCCTAATCTGTCATAGTCTGGAAGCTCTGCAGAAACATGTTCACCATGGGCCACCCTGCTGGTATTTGAAATACTGCTAGCATAGCTTCTAGCATCACAGCAACATGGAAACTGCCACAGTGTGACAAAGTGACAGATGGGTGGTGGTAGTGGGTGTTTTACAGGATAATTGTTTTTACCTTTTTTTTTTATTATGGAAATTTCTAAACACACACAAATGACTCTAGAAAGGCATAACCAACCTTCCCTCACCCCATCACCCAGCTATGGGCAGAGGCTGGCAATCGGCCAGTCTTGCCTCATCCCTCTCCACCACATGCTCATTTTTGCTGAGTTCTTTTAAAGCAAATCACAGATGCTGGGTCCTGTCACTGGTAAATGCCCAACAGTGTGGGTGTCATCGGTGCCCATGTCACCCTGGGAAGGGCTGGGGCTGCTGCCTGGGGCAGTTTGGAAATCTAGGGCATGCAGGGTGATGGGCCAAGCACGTGGCAGAAAGCATCAAGGCTTGCATGCAATCGTGCATGCACGTGGTTTGTCCTCTCTGAGCTGGCAGGGCAGGGAGAGGGCGACTGCAGGAAGGAGGGCACAGAACACTAGGGAGAGAGGAGAAGGGGGACAAGCAGGTCAGAGCGTTGAGTCAGGCCATTAGGACAGCCAGGGACGGAAGTGAGGTGCACCCAGGACAAAGTCAAGGTCTCACAGGATCCTCTGAGCCCCCCCATGGAGGTTAAACTGGTCACAGGGGAGTGCAGTGCAATGCAAAACAGGTGAGGCTGGAAAAAGGCTCTGTTGGCCCATACTGGGGCAGTGCCAGGGTCAACCAGTTTCAGGTATAGCTGGATCCAGGTACTCCAATGATGACATCAAGACTGTCTAACAGGGAAGGGAGGGCCAGCCCCACCGGAACCCACATGGAAGGAGCAGGGGATTGGGGGTAGGGTGGTTCCCCAGATGAAACGAGCACTAGGGAATGGGTGGTGGGCAGGCAGGAAGAAGATGTGCACGCAGAGGGAGGATGCAGCCAGGGACGGTCCAGGGCAGAAACGGAGTATAGCAAGATGGTCCGAGCCCAGACCTGGTGCAGCCACGTGCAGACAGGAGCTGCAGACTGGCAGCCCCCAGGCCAAATCTACCCAGCACATGTGTTTGGTTTGGCCACAGGCTTATTTTAAAACCGTACAAGTTCACACACCTGCCCAAGTTTCTGTTGACA
The DNA here is from genome assembly GCF_000243295.1 of Trichechus manatus latirostris. Lineage (NCBI taxonomy): Eukaryota > Metazoa > Chordata > Mammalia > Sirenia > Trichechidae > Trichechus > Trichechus manatus. The sequence goes on from NW_004443989.1 coordinate 11,435,934, forward strand.
ACCTAAGAGGAGCTGGCACATGGGGCCCGGGAGGTCTCCTAGCAGCAGCTGGCCAGGACAGCAGCTGGCCAGGACAGCAGCTATTGCCCCCTTTAAACAGGCATGCTTTCCCCTGCCTGCCGCAATCTCCACCCCTCCCTGTCGCTCACACTCAGCCCACTGCCTCACTGTGAACCCGCTCGGCCCCTTTGGGCATTGGCTTCTGCACCTAGGGGCTGGAGGGGCCTATGGCAGGGGGAGGCTGGGAGAGATGGGTACAGGTCCTCAGCGAGGCTGGCTAATCGTAAGTGGGAGCAGAGACACCCTGGGGCCTGCAGGCTCTTGAGTCTTCCAGGCCCTCAGGGCCAGCCCCTCTGAAGCACTATGCTGAGGCCACAGTGTTGTCCTGGTCACCTGCCCACTCAGCCCAGCCTGCCCTGTCCCAGGCCAGAAACGTCCTCCAGCCCTGCAGCTCTCGGCTCCAGAAGCAGGAAGCCCCTGCAGTTTAGCAACTCAAGATGTTTTCTGCATCCCCGACCCCCACCCCCAAAGCACACACACACCCCAGAGCATTTTGGCAGCTGGTGAGCGCTAACGTGGCTGAATTGCTTTGGTGGACTTTGAAGAAAACGAATTAAAACCAGCTGAGATGTTAGAAGCTGGAAAGTGGCGGGGAGCCCAGGGACAACTTTCCATAGGGCTGGAGTGGAGCTCACGCAGCTCCGAGCCTCGTGTCCAGCAGGCCCACACCCGCCAACCTGGCTGGAGGTGGACCCGGCCCAGGAAGCCGCCCTCCATGGAGCCCAGAGCTGAGTAAGGGACACAGGGCAGGAGGGCCGAGTTGGCATGTGTGTGTGTGGGAGTGTGTGTCTCTGTATGTGAGTGTACATATGTGTGTGTCTCTATGTGTGTTTGTGCCTCTGTGTGTGGTATGAGTGTGTATGCATGTGTATGTGAATGTGTGTGTGTGTGCATCTGTGTTTGTGTGTGTGTCTCTGTGTATCTGTGTGTGTACCTGTGTGTGTGCATGTGTGTTTCTGTGTCTGTGTGAGTGTGCGTGTGTGTGTGTGTGTCTGTCGCTGTATCTGTCTCTTGTGTCTCCATGTGTCTGTGTCTGTCTGTCTCTGTGTCTGTGTATGTGTCATGGGCAGAGACTACTCACAGCAGTACACTTGGTTCCCTGCCACCAGGGTGGTGGAGGATCACTACTCTGGACCCTAGAGCCAGCCCCTCCCCCCTCTGAGCCTCTGTTTACCCATCTGTCAGAGCATGCCCTGCAAAGCTGTAAAAGCCACAGATTCTTTGCTTCTCCTTCATCAATAAAACCAGTTGCCATTGAGTCAACTCTGACTCGTGACACCCCTATGTGTGTCAGAGTAGAACTGCATTCTGTAGGGTTTTCAGTGGCTGATTTTTTGGAAGTAGATCTCCAGGCCTTTCTTTCAGGGCGCCTCTGCATGGACTCAGACTGCCAACCTCTTTTTTTTTTATTATTATTATTGTTGTAGTTTAAGTGAAAGTTTACAATTCAAGTTAGTCTTTCATACAAAAATTTATACATACATCATTATGTGACCCTAATTGCTCTCCTTATACTGTGACAGCACACTCCTCCTTTCTACCCCTGATTTCCCGTGTCCGTTCAACCAGCTCCTGACCCTCTCTGCCTTCTCATCTCACCTCCGGACAGAAGCTGCCCATTTAGTCTCATGTATCTACTTGAGCTAAGAAGCGCACTCTTCACGAGTATCACTTTTTGTCCCACGTCCAGTCCAATCTTTGTCTAAAGAGTTGGCCTCGGGAATTGTTTTAGTTCCGGGTTGACAGAGAGTCCGGGGGCCATTCTTTCCGGGGTTCCTCCAGTCTTAGTCAGACCATTAAGTCTGGTCTTCTTACTAGAATCTGAGTTCTGCACCCCACCTTTCTCCTGCTCCATCAGGAGCTCCCTGTTGTGTTCCCTGTCAGGGCGGTCATTGGTAGTAGCTGGGCACCATCCAGTTCTTCTGGTCTCAGGCTGATGAAGTCTCTGGTCTATGTGGCCCTTTCTGTCTCTTGGGCTAATACTTCCCTTGTGTCTTTGGTGTTCTTCATTCTCCTTTACTCGAGGTGGGTTGGGACCAATTGATGCATCTTAGATAGCTGCTCACTAGCTTTTAAGACCCCAGACGCCACTTACCAAAGTAGGATGCAGAACATTTTCTTAATTAACTTTGTTATGCCAATTGACCTAGATGTCCCCCAAAACTATGGTCCCCAGACCCCAGCCCCTGATACTCTGTCCCTCGAAGTGTTTGATTGTATTCAGGAAACTTCCTAGCTTTGGTTTAGTCCTGTTGTGCTGACTTCCCCTGTAGTGTGTGCCGTCCTTCCCTTCACCTAAGGTAATTCTTGTCTACTATCTAGTTAGTGAATAACCCTCACCCTCCCTCCCCACCCTTGTAGCCATCAAAGCATGTTTTCTTCTGTGTTTAAACCTTTTCTTGAGTTCTTATAATAGTGGTCTTATAGAATATTTGTCCTTTTGTGACTGACTAAATTCACTCAGCATAATGACCTCTAGATTCCTCCACGTTATGTTTCACGGCTTCATCGTTGTTTTTTATTGTTGCATAGTATTCCATTGTGTGGATATACCATAATTTGTTTGTCCATTCGTCCATAGATGGGCACCTACGTTGTTTCCATCTTTTTGCTATCGTGAACAGTGCTGCAGTGAACGTGGGTGTGCATATATCTATTCATGTGACAGCTCTTATTTCTTTAGGATATATTCCAAGGAGTGGGATTAACTGGATCGTATGGTACTTCTATTTCTAGCTTTTTAAGGAAGCACCAAATCGATTTCCAAAGTAATCCGCCAGCCTTTTAGTTAGCAGTTGAGTGCATCAGCCGTTTGCACTACCCAGGGACTCAGTTAATTTCCATAGCTTGCTAATAATACATTATCATACTGACTTTTGTACTGTTATTGATACTAATTTCTATAGTGGATTTTCATCCATTATCTTATTTAATCTTCATATCATCCCCGTGCAGTGAGTGCCATCCTTGTCCCTATTTTATGAATGGGGAGACTGAGGCACATGGCTGATGCATGGCATAGCCTGTATTCCAAACTTGAACCTAAAATTTGAACTACATTTCAGACAGTCCCCAAGCCCACAGAGGCCCATCCTAGACCCCGGATATAAAATCACCCTGGGGGTGGTGATGTCCCAGACACTAAAACTTTGCGGTCCTGTGGGTGGGAGTGGGGACTTCCTCCTGTCAGAGCCCCTGCTGCTGTCTGCTCTGCCTCGGGGCCTCTGCTTGGCACATTGAGATCACTGCAGGAACAGGGCAGCACCATAGTTACTTGAATCCCCCTCTGCTCAGAGAGAGGACTGGCTGCCTCTGTTCCCTGCTCGCAAGGGGGAGCTGGACTCCCCTGCTGTCACCCTAACCTGCCCCTACTGGCCGCGGCCAAGGTGGGGTCAGGGACATTAGGTGAACTCCCACGGCTGCACACTAGGAGGTGAACAGAGCCCCTGGGCCTCAGTCTTCCAGTCTGTAGAATGGGACACTCTGGAACTCCATGGAGGCTGAGAAGGAGAGCCGCGGGAAGGGAGCGCCTTGGGGACTTTAAAAGAGGAGCTGGTGGAGACAGGGATTGCCTCTTCCCACGGGGCAGGCTGCACTCCTTCCCCAGACAGCAGACCATGCATGGGACGGAGGAGGCACTGGACGTCTCAGGCCTTAGGGCCCTGGTCTGTGACAGCGATGGTCCCAGGAACCACAGTGAGAGAGGGCAGGGTGCAGCATGGGGCCAGTGGGAGGGTTGCTGTCTGGGCTGAAGCTGAGTGTGGATGGACACTGTCAGAGCGTGGGTGTGTGCGTCACTGTTCTTCCCTGCCTGGCGCTCTCCCCAGTCAGGAGCTTCCAAACTGTCTGGGTCTGGAGTAGCCTCTCAGTCTGAGCTGGCAGGGCCTTGTCAGGCCCCATGCTCACGGCCCCCAGACATCTCACTTGGTTTGGAGAGGGACTCTGGGCCGGGTGACTCAGGGCCTTATCGCGCCTCCCAGGCTTGTGGGTAGCTCCCTGTCTGCACGGTCTGCACGAGGTGGGGCTCAGGCAGCTGGTGGTTTGGTGGGAGCTCTCCTCCAGGCCCACTAGTTTCTTTCCTCCAGATGGGAAGAAGCCCTGGCCTCCAGGCTTGGCACTGGGCAGGGTGCCTCCACTCATCAGGCAATGGCCTCAGATGAGCCGCACCCTCTGAGCCTCCTTTTCCTCACCTGTTAACACAGGGGAGCAAAGTCTCAGTCACTCAGTGCTCACCATGTGCTAGGCAGGTGACATCTGGAACCTCTGTTAACCTCACGACAACCCTGTGAGGTTCCAGGAAAATTCTGTCTGACCCATGCATACGCCCCCTCTGGTCAGATAACAGAAGAGACAAACCCATTGTGCCTTGTTCCCTTTTTGCCTTGGTGGCTAGGAAACTCAGAACTCAATTTGGACCTCCCCTGAGGTTTTGGCTTTCAGTTTCTGTCTTAACGACCCAGTGGTGTGTGCATCATTTCCTCTAAGCTACCTTTATTTCTTCTTGGAGCAAATGGAGTGCATGTTTTGAAGAAACAAAGTTGGAAGGAGGGAAATGACAGAAGAATGAGACAGAGGAGACAAGGTCACTTTGGGGCCAGTGTGAGGGGCCGGCCCTAATAAGAAGCACAGGGGCAACTGTACATCCATCCAGCAGGTGTTTGTTGAGTGCCGCTGTATGCACAGCACCAGGTCATTGTCTTCTTCACTTGCCCTGCCAGAGTCCTCTCTTTCCTCCAGCATCTCTCTTGCTCTCAGGCCCACTTCTGGCCTCCAGCGATTGGCTCACGGGGGCTTCTTGGCCTGGCCCTGGCCCTTCCACCCTGGGCTCTATCCCCATAGACCCTTCCCGGTTCAAGCTTGCTTTCTTTGCATCAACCCCACGAGATAAAGTGGTGCGGGGACTCCCTGGGCCTGCTCCCACCCCATGTGCCATCAAAGGAAAACATTGTCACAATGCCTTTTTCAGCCCCTGGCAAAATGTCGCACTCTCTTCCTTCCTTCCCTGTTTTTTCTCCAATGGATGAAAGAAAAACACCTGGGGGTAGGGGGCTGACTCCAGCGTCTTAGCCCCCCACCACCCCCTTGGAAGCTGACAGAGCTGGGGCTTGTCTGGGATGAATATCAGCGTTATACAGCCTGCGCCCCGTCGGGGGACAGGGCGCCTGCTACCTGCCAGCCCTTGTGCTGGTCCCTCTGCACCAGGCTGCTGGGGGGATTGGGCTGTGCTGGGCCCAGCAGGGAAGCATCACTCTGTCCCTCATCCCACCAAGCTGCCTTCCCAAGGCCAAAGCACAACCACCCATGCAGCGCGGGTCATCGCTCAGAAGCCCCTGTGATTGTGATCCACAGTTGGAGGACCTGGAACCTACCCATGGGGGTTTCTTCTGTGTTGGAAGGCACCCCAGGTACCCCATGCTCAGGTCGACATGCTAGAGAGATAAATTCCCCAACCTTGCTGTGACTTTCCCTACGGCAAAGTGAGGATGATAATGGCCCCATGGAACACCCTGGAGCCATGGTGGGGGGTGGCGCAGCTCCGCACTTCCCTGTGCTGATGCGCGCAAGCTGGAGGGGATGAGAGAGCCAGGCCCAGGAGATCCAGGGTCTGAATCCACTGACGGGGAGCTTACAGTGGGCCGAGCCGCAGCCAGTGACTGCCGTGCTTACATACATCAGTGGGAACCTGCCGTGGGGCGCAGAGGAAGAGGCCCTCAAAATACAGGCACGGCTACCTGGGGAAGGGTACAGGACAGGGCCCTTCAGAGGACAGGTGATGTGCTCACTGATACGCTGTGTGTGTGTGCACACGTCTGTGTGTGTGTGTGTGTGTACGTGTCTACGTACATACAGTTGATCCTCATTCACAGGCTTCATATGTGCGAATTCATCTGCTCACTAACAGTTATTTTTAACCCCAAAATCAATACTTGTGGCACTTTCTTGGGCATTCGCAGACATGTGTACAGCCATGAAAAATATGAGTCTCCTGACATGCATGTTCCTAGCTGAGGCTGAACAAAGTGAAGCTCTGCCTTCTTGTTTCAGCTCTCGTACTGTAAATGACCTAATCAGTGCCACCTTTTTCTCGTTTTTGTGCTTTTTGTCAGTGATTTTACTGTTTACAATGCCCCCCAAGTGTAGTGCTGAAATGCTCTCTGGTGTTCCTAAGCACAAGAAGGCTGTAATGTGCCTTACGGAGAAAGCACGCATATTAGATAAGCTTCATTCCAGCAGGAGTTACAGTGCTGCTGGTCATGAGTTGTGAATTAATCAACAATGTTTCTTTAAACAGAAACACACATAACACAAGGTTATATACCGATGGTTAATGGAATGTTGTGATCAGAGGCTTGCAGGAACCTAGCCCTGTATTTCTCCTGGAGCATGATTATTGTGAATAACAAGAATCAACTGTATTTCTACACACACATATGCTATGTGGATAGACTATAAAGTAAGTCCTTCTGTATATATCAAATATTTCATAATGAAAATTGAAACTGAAGCTAAATAAAGCAGGAAGGTGATAGAAATTGGGGGTCAAGGCCATTTTGGACACAGTCGCCATCCTCACGGGGTGTGCAGTGAGAGCGGGCCCTACATGCAGCAGAAGGCGACCCCGTGGCTGTCTTGGGGGGAGATTATTTCCAGGCAGAGGCCCTGGGGAGGGCATGTTTCAGGGGCTCAAGGATGGAGTGTGTGTGCAGGGAGCTGGGGTGTGCATGGGTGAGCCTAGGTGAGGACTCTGGGTAGAAAGCCCCGGGGGAGGGATGAGTGCCCTCCTGCACCCCAAGGCTGGCTCTGGCTGCTGTGTGGAAAGGCTGGTGGTCCAGGGTATGGGGAGCACGATGAGGAGCGGCCGGCAGTGGTCTGGGTGGGAGATGGGAGCTCAGGGCAAGGTGGCTGTGGGGCAGGCTGGAGGGTGGCAGGAAATGCTGATGGACAGTTGCAGTGAGAGAGGAGAGAGGCAGAGGCCCCAAGGATTTTAGCAGAGCTAGTTGAAAAAGAGGGGACTACTCACGTGAAGCTGATAACTTGGGGGATCAAGACTTTGCCCTTGAGTAGTGACCCTGAGATGCCCTTCGACACCCAGTTAGTGTTGCATGCCTACCTTCCTGCCTGCCCAGAGGCCTCAGCGTCCTAGGGGTTCTGGGGACCCAGTGAGGGGGCTGGTGGGGGTCTAGAGGCAGCAGAGGTTGGTGACAGGCTCTCTGTGCCACCTGGAAGGATACCCCTGGACCCCCGCATGTGGGAGATGGGTGGACCAGAGGGGGCATAGGCAGGGAGACCCAGCGGAAGCCACTGGAGAGATCAGAGGGGAAAGGCTGGGGTCCCTCCTGAGGCACTTGGGAGAGTCAGGGCAATGTGATGGGCACTTTGGGGGCCTGAGAGACAGGATCCTGGGGGTGACTAGGTGGCACAGGTGAGCTGTGGCTGGGCAATGGCATCGGGGAGGCTGGTGGCACATCCTTCTGGAGGTGGAGAAGGCACAAGACCCACCCTGTGCAACATGGCGGGAGCTTGAACCCCCTCAAGATCACACACCCCTCCCCCCAGTTCAACCCCGGGTCCCTGCAGCCTCGAGTGCTTGGCTGGGTTCCAGGGGCATTGGCTGAGAAGGCAGGTACACCCTAACCTCCTGTCCTCTGCGCCAAGATATGCTAAAGGGGGACCCCACAAAAATAGAGATGAAGAGTGGGGGTATCTGTGGGAGGACTCTCCAAGGAGGTGACAAGACACAGCCAGACAAGGGGGCCTGGGAGGGGCATCCAGTGGCAGCACATGCAAAGGCCCCGGGGCACCTGTAGCTTGGGATTTTGTCAAAAACCGGTGGCTAGAATGGTGAGGTCAGCACGGAGCAGGGCCCAGTGGTGCAGGCCTCATGATCTGGCAGGCGGACAAGCAGGGGCCCAATTCCAAGGCTGCAGAGGCCACTGGGCGGTTTACACAGGGGTGACATGGTCCGTTATGTTTGGAGAGACCCCTCTGGCCACCACAGAAGAACAGGGTGCAGGGGATCACAGGGGAAGCAGGAGGGGGCGTCGCCATTACCTCAGCAGGAGATACCAGTCGCCAGACAGGTGAAGGGCAGACAGAGTTGGGGCCGCCTGGTGCCCTCACCCTACACACATGTGCCCACCAGAGGGGCAGCTCGTGCCTGTGGCTCCATCTACTCATCTGTAAAGTGGACGCAAAGACCTCACCTGAGGTTTCCCTTCCTGCCACACAGCCAGCCAGGGCCACAGGCCGTCCAGGGTCTTGGGCCAGTCCCAGCAGCCAGCCTACTCTGCCTCCCATGGGGACGGGCTGTCCCTGATGCTCATGAAACCCTCATGTGGAGACTAAGAAAAGACAGAAGGAGCGAGAGGCTGAACTCACATCACCCAGGGAGGGGCAGAGCAGAGCCGTGTCCCCCACAAGGGTGCAGGTCTGCCTCACCTTCACCCCTCTCTGCACACCTCAGAACCCAGCTGTGGCTTTGGCAGTGTCAGCTGGCCCAGGGAGAAGGCCAGGGAGAAGGCCAGGCACGAGGAAAGCAGTGCGCGGCCTCTCCTTCAGCTTAATAACTAACATCGTTAGGGAAAGAACACATCAAGTCAGTAGACAGTAAATTACAGGGCCAGACAGGAGTGCCTTCAGGAAATGCTCTCGCTACAGGCTGTGAAATCTGGCTGCCCTTCTGTTTCCGGTGTGGACCTGTTTTCTGATTTGTTAAAGAGGGAGAGAAGCTGGCCTGTGTCGGGCTGGTCGGGTCAAGGGAGGAGAGATAAATGCCTGTTCTGTCTGCCTGCCCCCTCTGCCTGTTACCGGACAGACCAGTTGCCATCAGTTCCAACTCATGTGTGTCAGAGTCGAACAGTGCTCCATAGAGTTTTCAGTGGCTAATTTTTTGGAAGTAGATTGCCAGGCCTTTCTTCCAGGGTACCTCTGGGTGGACTCAAACCTCCAACCTTTTGATTAGTAGCTGAGTATGTTCACCATTTGCACCACCCAGGGAGTCCAATCCCTGACATGGCTCCCCAGTGTCATGCAGCCAGTGGGCGCCCCACCTGGGAGCCACTGCTATGGAAGGTTTTCCACACAGGATTGCAACTGGACACCTAAGAGTACTCCCAGGGCTGGGCAGGTGTGGAGCCCAAAGCAGCCCCAGGACCCTCCTCTCCCAGAGTGCGTCTGTGGTGGGGATTCTAGCTGCTTGGGCTCCCTCTGCAGGATGTTCGTGGGATTGCAGCTGGTATTCTGGCCAACCACCTGGGACCACCTTCCTGGGGACAGGGCAGAGACCCACCTGGGCCCAGGAGGGGACAACAGAAGTACATGGAACTTGAAACTGGCCAGAGCTGGGTTCAAGGACCAGCCCCCACATACGAGCAAGGTGGCCTTGAGTCTATCACCAAAACCCTCTGTGATTCAGTTTCCCCATCTGTAAGCCAGGCCAACAGTGTCAGAGAGTGTGGGCCTGTGCCTGGCATGCAGTTGGCACTCCATACACACTTGCCTGGCACACAGTTGACACTTAGTAAGTGCGCATCTCTTCTTCGGCCCTTCCCACATGCCCACAGGGATGCACGGTGGGCTGCCACTTGTTCCACGGCTTGGTTTCCTGACTTAGCACAGCCGTGAGTGCTGACAGCCCCTCCCCACCCAGCGCCCCACCCCGGAATGCTCTGCTAATCCCCTTGTCCTTAGGAGGCGGAATTATCATCACTTTTAATTGAAAAAGGAGGCTGATATTATTCTGAGCCCGATGGCGGCAGGAGAGTAATTAACGCGGCCACCAGGCCTCAGAGGGGAGCTCATTAATCTTGTCACTCAGAAGACAGCTCATTAAACCCACTGTCATTGCCAACATGGGGAAGAGGGAGCCACCAGCGAGAGCAGGTGCGTGACCTTCCAGTGGGTCTGCCACAAGGCCTCGCCAAGCCCCATGTGGGCTCGAGTCCTAAAACTCCATGAGGCAGCTCCTACTGCTGCCTCAGCCTCCCGTCTGTAACATGGGCACGGTGGTACCTCCTCAGGCTGGCCAGGAGAATGAGAAGAGGGGTCTAAGGAGACCTACCCCAGGACTCCCAACAGCTGGACTCAAACCCGGCCCCCAGCCACCGAGGGAAGCCAAGGGGCACAAGGGGAGGGTTCACGGGGAGGATACTCGGGCGCGTGATTAGGGCACTAGGGAGTGTATGGAGACGCGGGGGCATGGGGAGGACACATGGAGAGGGTACACGAGGCTCAAAGAGGACACCTGGGGAGGGTATACAGGGCTCAAAGAGAGCACATGGGGTGGGTATACGGGGCTCAAAGAGGGCACATGGGGAGGGTATACGGGACTCAAAGAGGGCACATGGGGACGGTATACAGGGAGGGCACTTGGGAAAGGCACCCTCTGAAGTCTTCCTCAAGGGCCTCTGCCCTCTCGCCCAGCTGCCCTTCGAGGAGGACCAGGGCTCCTCGCTTATGTCACAGTGTGGTCACAGGAGGGCGTGTACACAGAGAGACTCCTAAAGGCAACTCTTTGGCAACATCATGCAGATTCCCAATGACCCCTAGGCCCCCGAGGAGCCGGGAGGCGCTGACCACTTACAAGTGGGCCTGAGTGGGGCCAAGGTCCTGCTTCTCCATCAAACCCCCAGGTAGTGCTGCCACCACCTCTGTTGCTTAAGGGAGCACTCACCTGAGGACAGGTGGTCCCAGACGAAGGCCACTTGCAGACCCACTTATGTAGGACCAGCATTGTCATAGGAAGTACACTTGAGCTTTATATTAAAAAGTTCACGTAACGGGAAAATAATCAATGATTTCTATCATGACCAAGAAGTCAAGTGATGACTGGTTATTTGTGGGGGTGGTAAGACCTTTTCCCACAAAGTCACCCAACACGCTTCCTGCCTGTGACTCAACATGACTGTGGGGGCCTGGGGCCCCAGAGGCCTCGCTTTTCCTTCAGTGGTTCAAGAATGCACTGAGCTTCACACACCCCTGATGATTGTCCCCCACCCCCAGCACTGGCCTCCTCCTTCTCCCCCGTGTCCACTCCCACCTCAACCCCACATCCGACAAGCTCCAAACCCACCCTACACAGCTTTGGCTGGCAGAGACCCTACAGGACAGGGCACACAATGCTACTCTTAGGGGGCTGGAGGGCAGGTGGGGTCATGGGTGAGAAGTGGCTGTCATTAGTGGGACATCTGTGTGGCTTTTGTGTCCCTACAATCAAGGCATCCGGATGACTTAACATGGGCCTGGGGGCCCTGGTTGAGGGCCCTGTGGCACTTGTGACAGTGACCAAAACCTGTGGCAGAAGACAACGCACATTTATTCTCTCAACATTCTGGGAGTCAGACTCTGGCACGGGTATCACGGGGCCAAAGTCAAGGTGTCAGCAGGGCTGTTTCCTTCCAGGGCTCAGGGGACGATCTCTTTCCTTGTGTCCCAGCTTCCAGAGGTACCTGCATTCCTTGGCACGTGACCTTCATCTTCTTTGCTCAGCTCTGAGCTTGGCTTGGAGCTGCCTTAAGCCCCCTAGGTCCCAGTCTGATTCCTGCAGGCCAGACTCCTGGGCAGGGAAGGCCCCAAGCAGTTGTCACAGCCCCCCATTGTACCTCGTCCTACATCATTTTGCGGGGTGGACAGACATTCGAAGGCATTGGCGCATGTGCACAGGGGTGTGCTGAGGATGGGTGCTTTACAATGTTAGTATTTAGGGTATAAGATGTGCTCCCCAAAATGAGTGCCAACCTGCCCACCAGATGCCTCAAGTGCTACAGTAGAGGGATGGAGAGGACCACTCTGCCCCACACCCTCACGTCCACCTGCCCGGGAGGCTGCTCCTACCCTTAAGAATGAGAGTGCAGCCTCTGCCAGAGCCTTGGCCAGGGGAATGTGTGTGTATGCACATGTGTGTGCTGTGTTGAGTGCACGTGTGCATGTGTGTGCATGCATGCATATGTATGTTGGTGTGCATGTGTGTGCATGCATGCAAATGTATGCTGGTGTGCATGTGTGTGCATACGTGATGTGCTTTGAGTGTATGGGTGTGTGCACATGTATGGCATGCATGCTGCTCTGAGTGCATGTGTGTGCATGTATGCATGCATATGTCAGTGTGCATGTACATAATATGTGTGTACGTGTGTGCTGTGCTTGAGTGCATGTGTGTGCATGTGTGTGTGCATGCATGTGTATGGTGGCGTGCATGTGTGTGTGCATGTTCACTGTGCTTTGAGTACATATGTGTGTGTGTGCATGTGTGCACATACATGTCGGGGTGCATGTGTGTGCGTGTGTGGTATGTTGAGTGCATGTGTGTGTGCACGTGTGTGAGTATATGCACGTGCATGTGCACACTTGCTGTGATCAGCATCAAGGACAGCCCAGATGTGGTCACTGCCCTCCAGCCCCTCAGTCAGGGCTCAGTCTCTGTACGAACTGCAGCTGAAACATATCCTGCCAGCAGAGCAGATGTGGACGTCCAGTGCCAGCCTCCTCAAGCTCCCCAGTGTCCATCCCCACCCCAGTCCCACTCCACACTGTGATCCCTGCTTAGGATGCCAGTGCTCCATTGCCAGAATGAAACTCATGTCCTGCAGCTGCACCCAGGACCAGTGTGTCCATCTTGGGGAGGTCGTGGGTCTTTCAGGAGTGGTCCCACGGTTGCAACTCCGGGCATGAGGCACTGACGTAGGCCCCAGAGCACCTCTCAACAGCTGACACGAGAAGTCCGGGTAAGTGAGGACCACCACAGGCCCGGATGTTGGCCTACACAGACGGAGGCCAAGGGCGTGGCTTTGGCCTTGGCCTGCTGGTCCAGCTCCCCAGGCAGTTTCGGTGGGCAGTGGGCCCCATCTGTTAGCCCAAAGTCCAGCATCCCCCAGAGTCTCCCTGTCATTGTCAAAGACATCATCTTCTTCCCACGTGCTCCCCTTATCTCCTCCTGTGAAAGGATCTTGAATATGCGCCCCTGATAAAGCAGGACCAACCCCATTTCCCAGCCCCTCCAACACCAGCCTCACTCTCCGCCAAAGTAATTAAGATAAATGCAGCTGATAATTTGCACTGTATTCTTAAACACACCCTCTGGGCCATATCTCAGATATAATTTTACCTGCAAAGGTTTATCTGAATGCTCAGGTAACAGTTTTTAAGTGAGCGGCAGCTTTTGAAGCAAAAGGAAAAGGGAATATTTGTAAAATAAATGTCAAACGCACTGCAATGGCAGCAGCCTTTTACTGCTCGGCCGTTGTGGGGAAGCCCCGTGTGTTTTTCTCCCCATCTGCCCCGTTTTCTGAGGATCTGGAGCAGGTTGGCATGCCCAGCCCAAACTGGGAGGGGATGGGTGGGTGCAGTGGTGGGTGTCGGCTTGAAGTTGTGGACACTGCAGCAGCCTTCCCTTTTTCCAGGTGTGCATCTCGGGTGACCAGAGTTGGAGGCCCTGCCCAGCAGGGCTGGCACAGAGGGTGTCTGGCCTTGCCCACCACACCTGTCAGGGAGCATGCCTGCTGGCTGGACAGGGCCCTGCCAAGCTGCAGAAGGCCAGACCCAATGTGTAGGGCAAGGGGGCTGGGGTAGCAGAGGGCAGTGCCCAGGGAGGCCGAGCGCTGGTGGGGCGGGCAGCTGGAGGGCAGAGGCAGAGAATCCACAGGCAGAATGCAGAGATCTGGAACTTGGGATGGGGGGCTTGTGCCTGCGCTCCCAGAGGCCTGGGGGGAACATCCTTGGTGTGGGGACCAGGTTCCAGGCTCACAGTGGGACCTCAGACAAGTCCTTGCTCTTCTCTGTAACTCAATTTCTTCGTCTACACTAGGCCAGCCTGCTCTTCCCACCTGGTTCCACCTGACAGCACGTATTTCTCGCCTCCCGTTTGTCTTTGTTGTCCTGGATGGGGAGAGGAGTGGTGGAACCATGAGGGGAGACCAGGGGCAGGCCCCTGGGTCTGTGCGTCGACTTCAGCCCCACAGATGTCCACACCACCCCTGTGGCTTCCGCTACCTGCCAATAAAACCTAAGCCAGCCTGATGCCCCCCTGGCCAGCACTGTGTGCCGCTCTCCCCGCACTCGTCATCTGGCCTCTAGAAGGGCCGAGGAAGTCACAGGGAGCTGTGAAGCTCCTGGGCCGGGGCAGGAACCATGAGCTTTGACTTCACTGAGGGTATCACAGAGAGCAGAGCTGCGACAGGCTCTCAGTGGGATTGGAGCCAGCCCTCATTACACAGATCGGGAAACTGATGACAGGAGACCGAAGGCCGCACATCAAATTTGGGCTCCTGTGTGGGAGCTGCCCAGGGCCAGGGGGCCAGGCGCAGAGGCCAAGATGAGGAAGGCCAGGCTGTCCCCCGGGGGTCTGCAGATCATTGCTTGTTGTTGCGTGAAGCAGTGCCACGTGGACATGCACCACTGGAGGAGTGCCCAGCAGGGTCCAGATGCAGCCCCAGCACCTACCCCGCGTGTCTTGCTGAAGAGCAAGTGGGGTCTGACAATGGGAGGGAGGAGGTGGGGTCGGAGAAAGGGGGAACGGTGCAGCTGGATGTGGGGTGCCGAGAAGGAAAGCCAGGCTCTGGGAGGAGGGCGGGGCTGCAACAGACACAACTCAGTGGAAGAGGGGGTGGGGAATGAGGGTCAGGGGGCAGAGGCCAGGATCTGGGGGGCCAGGAGGGCAGGGGCAAGGCCCATGGTAGGATTCCTCTCATCAGGGAGCCCCCAGAACCCCACTCTGCACTGGAGCCAACTTGCCTGGTCTTCAGTTACCCAGCACACCCGGTGAGGCTGGCTCACAAGGGGCCTGGTGGGGACAGAGGCCAGAGGACTGGCTCTCCCGACTTCAAAGGGGCCTCCAGCCCACTGAAACCCACACCACCGCAGGGACCCTGGGCAGGAGCTGGAACCTGAGACCTGGGCCATCAGAGCTGCTGTCCTGGGTCCGATGGACAGTGGTGGAAGGCACAGGGCACCCAGCCTGGCCCACAGGCTCGGCAGGGCAGGCAGTGCCACCCCAGGCAACCTCGGGCCAGCCACAGAGATGGGAGGACAGAAGGATGTAGGGCCAGTTAGGCTGGGGCAAGGCCCAAGCCCCCTGTATCCAGCATGCAGAGAGTATGGTTACCAGTGAGGCCTGCGTTCATATCCCAGCCTGGCCACATGCCAACTGTGTGACCTTGGACACGTCACTTCACCCCTCTGAGCCTCAATTTCCTTATCGATAATTAGTCATTTGTTGGCTTGCCATCTGTCTCTTCGAGGAAGCTCCATGAGGCAGAGGCAAGGACTCTGTTACTCACCATTGTGTGCCCAGTGCCTGGACAGGGCAGATGCAAAGATTTGTGAATGAGTGAATGATGGAGGGTGCCATGCCGGGCTCTGTGCCTTTGTCCCTGGGTGGCCTCCTGGACTCCCTCTCCCAACCTCAGTCTGCCCAACCCCAGCATGAAGGCCCATCTCTGCTCTGTGCTGGCACTCACATTAAAACCTCTGGATTCCCTATGTTGTTGGTAGTAGTTGCAGATTGGTACGGCCTGAAAGGGAGACTGTGTTAGTCATCTATTGCTCTATAACAAATAGTAGCCTAAATAACGAACACTTGTTGTCTTCACAGTTTCTGAGGGTCAGGAATTCAGGAGTGACTCAGCTGGGTGATCTGGCTCAGGGTCCTTCTTGAGGTTGCAGTTGAATGTCAACAGGGGCTGCAGGCTTATCTGAAGGCTTGACAGGGCTGGAGGAGCTGCTTCCAAGATGGCTTCTCGCTCAGCTCTTGGCTGGAGGCCTAAGTTCCTGGCCATGTGGACCTCTCCACGAGGCTTCTTGAGCATCCTCACAGCATGACAGCTGATTTTCTCCAGAGCAAGCAATCCAAGAGAGAGCTGGGAGGAAGCTGCTATGCCTTTCGTGACCTGGTCTTCAAAGTCAGACACCCTCACTTCTACCATATTCTGATCATTAGCAGCAAGTCACAAAGTCTAGTCCACATTCAAGAGGCAGGGGAAGATTAGGCTCCACCTTCTGAGGGGAAGGTATAAAAGAATTTGTGGATATATTTTAAAACCACCACAGGGGTGAATTTTAGTCTCTTTCCAAGTTACAAATGCCTTTCCTCTAGGACCCAGCAACCCTCCTTCTCAGAGTTCATCCTGCAGGTCTCACATGTGTGTGTATTCAGAGCTGTGCTATTTTGGAGGCTGAATATAGGAAACACCCAGTGTCTGCTGTAGGGATCTGAGTACATAAGCAGCCATCTGTCCATTCAGCGGAATACTCTGCGGCCGTGTGTGGGTGGGTAAATGGACAAACAGAGAGACAGACAGGAATCTCTTTATGGACTGCTGTGGAATTTTCTCCAAGATAGGTGCAGACAGTGAATGTAGTAGACATCTTTTGTGTAGGAAAAGAGGGAATATTTATTCATATTTGCTGGTACTCACATCAAGAACCTGGGGAAAGAGACATAAGAAGCTGTGAGTACTTCCCTGGCTGGATCAGGGAAGAGAGTCAGCGGGGCAGGGTGGAGGAGGGACACTTCTCGGCTTGCCTTTCAGTACTGCTTTGAGCTTCTGAACCATATGAAGGTACAGTCTATGCATTAAAAAAAAGTAATCAGAAGAAATGTAAAATAATAATAACAAGTCTGTGGAGAGGGTGGCCAGCTGACTCCACAGCTGCCAGAGCTACCCCAGCCTGGCCACATTGTCCAATGGCCCCACAGGGCTCACCCATCTCCCCCAGCCCTGGCAGCTGCCAGTGCCTGTGGCCCAGCCAGGGCCCCGCCCCCCACCCCCGGGAGCCCCTCTGTTGCCCTCCCTGCCGGGGCTCTCAGCCCAGGATGTGCCGCCCAGTGCCAAGGACTACATTGATTCTGACATGCTTTCCATTTCCTTTGCAGCCAAGAAACGCTCATTCCTCAGGAAGCTGTGCAGCAACCCAGCTGAGGGCTGACTCCCCAGGTATGTGAAAGAGGCCGCCTGGCACTGAGGCTGGCTGGCAGCCCACTGCCAGAGATGCCCTTGTCCCCAAGTTTCCCCTCCAGCCACCACCCTGGCTTCCGGCTCCCCACTCGGGCTGGTAATTAGGGCTGCCAGCTGCCTCCCCAAGGGACCATCTCCCGGAGCCCAGCTGTCAGGGTGGGTGTCTGAGCCAGAGGGCGGGAGAGGGGCAGTGTGTTAACAGATGTTGTCATGGCAGCCACAAGGCAACACTCAAGGCATCATCTAGTCCTGGTCCTTGATGCAGGCCCATGCACAGCTCTCTTCAGATCCACTAATGAGCACTTTATTCCTCTTTTCAGATTCCCACCCACCCACCCCACTAGCCCCCTCCCCATAAAGTACCATGTACTGTGCCAGGTGTTTATGCCTCATACAACCTGTGGGCAAGATCCGTTCTCATCTCCTCTACCCATGAGCGGGGTCCCAGGGTGGTGCTAATGGTTCATGCACTCGGCTACTCACCAAAAAGCCTGGAGGTTCCAGTCCACCCAGAGGCACCTCAGAAAAAAAGGCCTGGCATTCTGCTTCCAAAAAATCTGCCATTGAAAACCCTTTGGACACACAGTTCTACTGTGACACACATGGGGCTTCATGATTCGGGGTCAACTTGACGGCAACTCATACTTGTACCAATGATCAAATCCAGGCTCAAAACTGTGATGTGACTGAATAATGACAATATTAACAGGGGAGGTGTGCTGAGTGCCCGCTGTGGGCTCTGCTAAATGCCTTATACGGAGGATATGCCCTGATCTCATCACCAGAGCTAGGTTCTGGTGTCACCCCAGGTTACAGATGGGGAGGCCAAGGCCAGCAGGGCCAGGTGATGTGTGAGGGCACACAGCCAGCATGGGGTAAGGGGGTTGGCACCAGGCCCACCGGCCTCCTCGGCCCACACCCCGCCCACCCACTCAAAGCTCTCCCAGGGTGCTGCATGGCCTGGGCATTGCCTACTCCAGCCTTACCTGGCACCCTGGGCAAGCTCGGGAGTCGTAGGCATGCCCAGCCCAGCCCTCCCCTTCCTCCTTCCCCAGGGTCTCAGGTAGCCTGCTGAACCAGGGGCTTCAAGCTGTGGGGCGAGGGAGACCTTTCTGACGTCAGGGCTCTCGGGCCTGCAGGGAAGCCCAACTGTCTACCCTGGGTGGCTGAGTCCACCAGCTTTGCGACTTCTGAGGTCCTGAGGGCCCTGAGGTCTGGGCATGAACCTCTCAGGCCAAGGGTCAGCATGCCAAGTCCCAGGCAACACAGAAGGTTTTCCAAATGGCAAGAGCCCAGCGTTTCTGGCCCGGGATTTGCCCTGACTCACTGGCACCCAAAGTTGGGCAACTAGGTCTGTGGGGGTCTTTGGAGCCAGCCAGCAGGGGCTCACCCCAAGAGATGCGCCTACCTGGATGGACTACTGAGAGCCTGGGGCCGCCCTTGTGGCCACCCTGCTCAGGGTCCACACTGGCCGCCCTCCTGAGCTGAAGCTGCTCCCAGGCCCCGCCTTTGTGGCACAGACTCTGTTTCCAGGTTTCCCGAAGTGTCCTCGCCGCCACCCCTGCCACCATGCCTCTACTCACACTTCCCTCGCCGAGCGCCCTCTCCTCCCCAAAAATCCCAAGCCTGCCATCCCATGGGGCAGTCGGATGCCACCTCCTCCTGGAAGCCTCCTTGCCGCCCCCCAGGCCCAGAGCAGGCGCCCTCTCATGGAGCCCGTCTCCTCCTGCTCTGAGTTCCACTGCAGGGGCCTCCTGCAGGTTCTGCACCTCATCCGCACCCCCAGGACCAGGCATGCAGTATGTGCTCAGTAAACTGCTCCCTGCCCCCATGGCCTCTGTGGGCCCTCCAGTGCACTGTGGCAGGCACAGGGCCCTGCAGCTGTCATCTTGTGTGCTCCTCTGGTCGCATGGCACTGGGCAGGTGTCCAGAGGCTGTGCTGAGAGTAAGCTCCCAGGCCTTGCCACTAGGCTCCTGGAGGGCCTCACCTGGTCCAACCCTATCCCCGTGACCCAGAGGTGGGCAGTGTTGGGACAAGAGCTGGTGTCCCAAGTTCCCAAAGCCAGGCTGGCCAAGGTGCTCACTCATACCTGGCAGAGGTAACAGAACGTGTCCCTGAGTCCACCCATGTCTGCTGGAGGTTTCGAGCATCACTTTACCCACATCTAATGTGAGGCCAGCCAGGTTGTCGGGCCTGCCGGCACTGGGGATTATCAAGTAACAATGCAACCTACCTGCCCCCCTAACCCCCACGGCCACCTCTGGGGAGCAGGGTTCTGGAGCATCGCGGGCTGTAGACACTGCCGGAGCCGGGCACCCCCTGCTATCCGGCGCTGGAACTGCCCCCATTAGGAGGCCTGCCACTGCCAAGTCCCCAAGTAGTCTTCCTATTGGGGGTCCCAAGCAGGTCTCCCGGGGAAGGAGCCTAGTGCTAGCAGAAATACAGGTGTAGGCCTCATCCTCAGGGTGCTGACGAGGTCTGGGATCCCCTTTGTTCAAGCCCACTGGGAGAAACCCTGGAGTAAGCAGCCCTGCCCTCCCAGAACAGGTCCTGACTTCTGAAGCTCAGTGTCTAGACTACAACCACCAGCAGTCACTTCCTGTGTGGTTGCTGGGGTTGCTGACAGCTCTGAGGGTCTGCAGATGTGCCTCCCTCCTGTGCAACAGCACCCCTACACACTCCAGACATGAGCCCGCTAGAGAGCCAGTCTGGCCGGGTTTAAGCCCTGCAAAGACCCCTACAGAAATGCTCCTCCAAATTGGCAGAGGTTCTTTCCTCTGACTCTCTGACAACAATTACAGGCCTAAGTGCAGCCTGTCTGCAGGACTTGAGGTGCAACCATTCACACTGTAGTATGAATTTATTTGCTGTGATTGTTTCCTCTGCCAGGTGACTCAGATTAGCTTCTCTGAATGGAGGGGAGTTTTCCCAGAAAAGTTGGCAGTGGGGCAGAAACGCAGTCTGGGACATTTGGGGTCAGGAGAAGATGCCTGGGAGGACAGGCCCAGGTGGGAGGCTTCAGGCAGTCCCACATGGAGGAGACAGAGGAACCAAGGTCAGGCCCTTCATTTTGCACTCTCCTCCCAGCCCTCCCTTGTTAGTATTCTGAGCCTTCCACAGCTCAGAGCTGTGTAGACACTGGTCAGTCCAAAGAAGGCAGGTAGTCACCCTGCCCACCTCAGCACTCAGCTGAATGACCCTGGGCTGGCCAGGCGAGGCCTTGGGCTGAGAGCTGGTGTCATCCCAGTTGTGCCACGGCCAGAGATAATCCTAGACAATGACAGAGACAAGCTGCCCACGGCTTTTGCAGGACACAGAGGAGGCGGTGGGACCAGGTCTTGCTGGGTGATAGGGAGGGATCTCCGAGTATGCTGGGCCATGAGGCTTGGGAGGTTGGGGCAGGGTGTGCCGCAGAGGAGGGCCCAACCCTAGAGCCTCCTAGCTTCGAGACTCCTTGAAGCCCCTCAGATGCAACCCTTCCCATTTTACAGAGGAGAAGACTGAGGGAAAGAGATGGGAAGGAACCTCCCTAGGGCCCCTCAGGACTCAGAAACAGAGAGGGCCACCCAGAGGGCTGGTCTGGTCGGCTGGCAAAGTTCAGACAGACATGTCTGGATGTACCCCGTGTTTCCAGGCCACTGCAACCCCAGGGTTGTCTGTTTCTCTTTCTCTCTCTGTCTGCCTCTCTGTCTCTCTCTGTCTCTGCCTCTGTCTTTCCATCTCTCTCTCCCCCACCTTTGGGGAATCTCTCACTGAGTGTGGCAGGAACCCCCTCCCTCTTGTCTCTTTAAGGTGCCCTCTGAGCTGAAGACCCCTCCCCTAAAGGCATGAGTTTCTGTACCAGCTACAGTTGCGCCACCACCTCCGTGGGAAGCCACCAGGCCCACGTGGGCTTCTTGCTGGGGACCACCCAGCCCCCCACTGCACCCAACTCACTGCTGTCCTTCTCTTCCAGGCTCCACTTGGGACCATGAGAGCCGGCTTCCCCGGGGCCCCCTGTGGGTCAAGGATGGCCACCCAGCCCACCCCTCACTGCCCTCCACGGCCCTGCACATCCTCCTAGCGTCCAGACTGAGCGGCCATGCCAGGGGAGCAGCCCCTCGGAGCACTGCCCCTGGCCATGACCGGAGACCTGCAGCCCCGCTCAGCCTGCCACAACTCAGGGCGCCCCTCCCGGCCCCCCAGCGAGGATGGCACCCAGGCCTGTAGGACCACCAAGGGCACAAGGGAGGTGGGCAGTGGGGCCCAGGCCACAGAGCTCCCTAAGGCTCAGCCACAGCAGGCCAGTGAGGTGGAACCTGGGGCCCTGAGCAGCAGCCTGTGGCAGCCCAGAAAGGGGGGCAGCCTCCAGGGTCCCCCAAGGAAGGGCCATATGCAGACACGAGCCCGGCGACCTGGCAGGGGGGATGGCAGCCCACAGCAGGTCTACAGACTGAGCATCACTGGCGCAAAGGACAAACAAGCCCCAGACGAGATCCCCGAGGACCCCCCACTTGAGGCCCCCCAGGGCCCAGGTACAGGAGCCCCCCTCACACCCAGCCTCCTGAGAGCCGAGGCCCCACCTGTGCCTGACCAGCTCAGCTTCCAAAGGTGCTTCCCGGAGACCCACTCCAGCTTTACCTCCACCGACTATACCTCACCCAGCCCCACCCCTGGGCCCCCACCCCTGAGTGCCCCCCGGTCCCGCGGGCCCAGCCCCAGCAGGCCCGCCTCCTACTTGGAATTCCCAGCCAGCAGGGCCAACTCCTGGCCTCCTGCTGCTGAGAGCAGCTTCCCAGGTGCTAATTTCGGGGTCCCTCCCACCGAGCCTGAGCCCTTTCCCGAAGACAGTGGACCAAGCTCCAGCGCCGGGGTGGTCTCCTTTCAGTACCCCTTCCCAGCACTGCACAGGGCCAGTCCGAAGCCCTTCTCCCTGGACACGGCCCGGCAGGAGTATGCCAACAACGGGGCCGTGGTGTTTGCCTTCCACCTGACTCAGGGCGCATGGCCAGAGGGGCCAGTGGGCGCTAACCCGGCCTATCAACTGCCTGCCCAGCCACCACCCTCACTGCTGCCCTGCTACCCGGGCCCAGCCAGCAGTCTTGACACACCCCACGACCTCAGTGGGGCTCTCTCCCCACCTGGTGTTGCTCCCCCAGCCCCCAGCCCCTTCCTGGCCAGTCTGCACGAGAGCCTGACCCCAGCCCTGCCCGAAAGGCCGCCATCAGCCCATGACGAGGCAGCAAGTCCAAGGGGGCCCCCAAATCCTCTGCCCCCAATGCACTTTCTCAGCAAAGCCTATGGCAGCCCCAAAGCCCCCAGCGTGGGCACTAGCCCAGGACCTCTGGACAAGGAGCTTGCCACCCCGGGATGCACGCCCACCCCACGGCCCCAGTTGTGGGAGGGGGCCAGCAAGGCCTTGCCCCTGATGGACCCCGCCACAGCCCCCCACCCCACTGTGCCCTCAGTGCCCCCGGCCACAGCCAGGGGAGCGTTCTTCAAAGGCCAGGGGCTCTGCCTTCCGCATAGCCCCCCACGGCCCTGGCCCCCAGTGCTCCCAGTCACCAGGCCCAGCCCTACCCCAGTGGAGCTGCTGAACCAGTTGCCATACCCCACTGGGGCCCCCAAGTGGCTGAGCAGCAGCCAAGGAGCCCTGGGTGGCCCCAGCCACACGCCTGGGCCAGCAGAGAAGTTGGCGGTGCCAAGGAACAGCCCTGGCACGCCCAGCGGCAGCCCCCCTGGGCTTTTCTCGTACAGTGGCCTGCAGGACGCAGCTGCCCAGCCCCTATTCTTTGGGGTGACCCCACCCCAGTCTTCCCCCCGTGGGATCCCCGGGCTGCCCCAACCCAGAGGGGTGGGCGCCTCCCCAAGCGAGTCCCCGCTCCCCTCACCTGCCACCACCGTGGCCAGCGGCAGCTCCTGCTCATCCTTGTCGCCGCTGTCCAGCAGCCCAGCCAACCCCAGCTCAGAGGAGGGCCAGCTGCCTGGGCTGCTGGGGCCCTCAGCCTTCTTCCACCATCCCACCCATCCCCAGGAGGGTGGCAACACCTTCCCGCCCCCCAAGCCCCTCCCTGCTGTTCCCATCCACTACCAGCCCCAGCCTGAACCGCCCAAGGCCTTCCCGTTCCCGTCGGAAGCGCTAGGGCCCGACAGGGCCTTCGAGTGCGTGGAGGAGGCACCATTCACCAGCACGGGCCCAGGCTCAAGCAGAGCAGCACTGGGGGATTTTTCCCAGGAGCCGCCTCCATACTCTGCTCACCACTTTCCCCTGAGCAGTGCCAGCCTGGACCAGCTGGACGTGCTGCTGACCTGCCGGCAGTGTGACCAGAACTACAGCAACCTAGCCTCCTTCCTGCAACACCGGCAGTTCTGTGGCCTGCTGCTGCCCAGGGCCCCCGAGGGCCCCCCAGGGCCCCCCACGCCCACCCCCCCAGTGTTGGCCACACCCAGGGCACCAGCCGACACACAACACCCGAGCTTACTGGGCCCCACCAAGATGGCCAGCTTCCTGCTTGATGGGGACGTCCTCCATGGCCTAGTCACTGCCCCGTTACCGCTCCCAGCCTCGGACCTGGACCTAGAGGATGTCGCCAAGCTGGACAGCCTCATCACCGAGGCACTCAACGGCCTGGAGGACCCATCAGACACCCCTGAGATCGACAGCAGCTTCATTGACGTTTTTGCCGACGAAGACCCTCTGGGCCCTAGAGTCCCCAGCACTGGACAGCCCCCCAAGACCAGGGTAGGGGCGACTTCAGAGCCCAGGGCCCAGTCCCTGCTCCTAGCCATGGCACCCACACCAGAGCCCAGAGCCCCCTGCCCTAGGACTGAGGGCTGCCCGCCATGCAACAGGCCTGAAACACGCTCCTGGGGCCCGGCTCCCCCAGAGGCAGACGAGGCTGGCCTGGCTGGGCAGTCCAAGAGGAGCAAGCGGTTCAAGTTGCTCCAGGATGGGCTGGACAAGGCCCAGGCGCCTAGTAGGGGCCCCAGAACCATCTGCCTGAGGCCTAGGAGGAAAGGTGGCAGAGCGGAAGCACCCCCACCTCGAGTGCGAGACCTCCGGGCCCAGACCCCCAGGGGTCACACAGACACTGGTGGCCAGGCCCTGAGCACCAGCCCTCTGCCTGTGCAGACCCGGCCCCTGCAGCCATTCCGCAGGAAAGAAGCCCGGAGGAGGGCTGCTCGTGGTGGCCGCTGGAACAAGGAGCTCATCCACAAGATTGTACAACAGAAGAACGAGCTACACCGGCGCCGGGAGGGCCAAGGCCGTGACGGCCATGTCTCCCTGGTGGCCACGCGGCCCTCACCCAGCCTCGCCAATGGTAGGTTCCGAGAATATGACTACGCCTCCGAGTCCGAGGAGGACAAGGGCCCGGGGGCTGCACCTGACCCTCCGCAGCGGGCATCTGGTGCCAAAGGCTGGCCCCGCTTCAACTGCCAGGGGCAGCGCCGAGGGGAGAAGAAGAAGGACATACGGGCCAGAGTGACCCCGGGCCCCAGAGACGAGCAAGACCAGCAGACATCCAAGAAGGTTGTAAGGCAGGAAGCAGGGGCAGACAGGGGCTCCCCGGACCCAGAGTCTCCAGGTGAGGCTGCCTCAGGCCCATTGCAAAGCCCCAGGCTCAGAGAGCCCCAGGAGGAAAGAGTCCCCAAGGGTGCCAGTCACACTTCTGTCAGCACAGGGACACCAAAGCAAAATTGCCCACTGCTGGGCTTCTTCCAAGAGACCAAGCATGCTGAGATTGCTCAAGAAGTCCCCACTGGCACCACGAAACTTCTCAGAGAGGTTTCCAGTCTGTCTCCGGGCAACGGTGTGGTAGGAGACAGCAGCCCCCCAGCCCCAGAGCAGCCCCAACCTGGCCGAGAAGACACCAGCCCTCCCCGGTCAGCAGGAAGCCTCACTGGCATGGAGCCAAGGGGACACACCCCACCAGCAGGTGCAGATGGCTGGCCCCTTGTCTCTCCTGACGGAGGGTGCCCGCCAAAGTTCCAGCCAGGAGAATTGCTCATGCCCACTGCAAGAGTCACAGATGCTGCTCGCCCCGCACCCATCACCCTGCTTTTAAAGAGCAAGGGTCTTGGCTGGGAGCCTCGTCAGTGTAAGGGAGACCCTGTAGGGGTCCCAGCTGCCAAGAAAGGGGCCCCAGCCTGCAGAAGTCCTCCCAGTGACTTACTCCTCGGGCCCAAAGAGCCGGCTGGCCCCTGCTTCGAAGACCTGTGCTCCAAACCCTTGGCTCCAAATGGGCCAGTTGACAGTGTGTGCCTTTGCCGGGACACTGTGGATGCCAGTCCCCTTGTGCAAAAGTCTCCCAGGAATGCATCCTACCCTGCTGAAATGGAGCCCGGCGACGTGCAGTCCCCACTGACATTGGAGCCCACCTCACTCTTCAGCAGGCTGCCCATAGACAGGTTCGACCCCCTGCTTTATGACAGCCTGCTGGCAAATAAGGACAACCACACGCCACTCACCTGTGCCAACTCGCCCCCGAGGAAGTCCCTGCTGGACCCGCCGTACCCCATGTGTGTGCCCCAGAAAGACTGGTCACTGCTGGAGGAAGTGTCCCCTGGGCTGCCCAGCGATATGGGCCACTTCCCTGACCCCCCAGGGGGAAGGTCATGTGGCCAGAAGGGTCTCAGTGAGAAGCCAGCAGCGCCCAGCCTGCCCCCTCCACCAGGGAAGGGAAGCGAAGGTGGTGCTACATTTGTGAACAGCCTGTCAGAGGAGGAACTAGAGATCAAACGGCTGGTCACCGAGCTGGAGAGTCAGCTGCAGACAAGCATGGTCGAAGGCCAGGCCCCCATGCTACCGGATGTGGAGCCCAAGGGCAGCAAAAACCTGGGGAGAGGCACACGCCAGCCCCCTACACCACCTGCCAGCCCAGCCACCATGCCCCAGCAGGACACGTTCTTGGCAGACGGTTTTGCTGGTCTTGGGAGATCAAGTCCATGTCAGGACAGTGCGGAAACGGCGGTGGCTTCTGAGAAAAGGGCTCTGGGGAGCCCCCAGGGGTGCTGGCCCTGCCCGGCCTCCTGCCGCCTTGTGGAAGTGGCCCTGCATCCTGGTGTCCGAGAAGGTGTGGAGTCCACAGCTCCTGTCAGCCCCCCTGGGGCTGGCCACACTGTTCAGCCAGCCCCCCAGACGGCCAAAGTCCAGAGGATGGAGCCTGCCCAGGCAGAGGGGGATGGTGGGGTCTGCCTGGACATCGATTTGCCCAACCCCATCAAGCCATTCCCAACCCTCCTGGATGCCAGGAGCTCCACAGACGGCAGCCCAGACCGAGAGCCTTGGTTTCCTAGGAGTAACGAGACCACCAGAACACACCCAGGTGGGGAGGTCCTGCTGCCGTGTCCCCGAAAACGAGGAGAGGGCCTGTCCCCAGAGCCCCTCAAGGCAGGGAGGGCATGCCAAGATACTCCCGAGTCAGGGACCTACGGCAGCCCCATCACCCATCCAACACCTAGCCTGGAGGGTCAGGGTGGTGGAGGTCTCCCTCTGGGGGCCATACCCCTCTCTGGTGCCAGACACTGCGGTGCTCCCCAGGAACAATCAGTGGGTAACAAGGTGTCTGAACCAGCAAAGGTGCAGTCGAGCCCTGTGCCGCATCCTGCCCATGTGCCCGATGCTGGTCCAGGGATCGGGCCCCCGGCCTCAGCCACCAGCCCTGGTCAGCTCCAGCTTCTGGTGGCCAGAGCTGCTGAAAGTGAAGATGGAGCCAAGTGCCCTCAGCACAGTAATCCCGCAGGTCCAGGAGGGGATGGTGTAGATGGTAGGAGCGTAGCCGGAAGCCAAGCCCAGAACTCCAACGGAGATTTGCAAGGGATAACTGCTCCTGCTGTGGCCGGCTGTCCGCTGGGGCCAGAGGCAGATCGACACCTGGGCTCACTCAGCCAGGCCAGGTCTTGGGCCCCAGATCCCAAAGGCCAAGACAGCCAGCTGCAGCCAGAGGAGCAGGGGGCCTTGGGGGATCCAGGTGACCTCGCCATGGCCAAGGCTGAGCCTGGAGCCGCACTGACCAGGCACACCGGGGCAACAGGCGGGCTTGGGGGACAGTTTGAGGGAGGCAGGGTGGCCTGGAGTCTTCAGTTTCAGGCAGGGGACCCCCCAACTCCCATCCACCCTGGCAGGGGGGCCTCAGTGCTGGCCCTGACAGCTGCCCATGCTCAAAATGGACGTGAGAACCAGACTGCAGAGACAGCGGCCAGCCCAGACCATAGGAAGCAACTGGGGCTTGCTGGGGGGAGTCCAGTATGCCCTGTCGAGGACCTGGCCCACTGCGCCCCCTCACTTGCTTCTGCAGCCCCCCAGGGGCCCTGCAACCCTGAGCACATACCCCGGGAGGACCCTCCCTCTGTGCCTGCAGGTGCCAGGGGGGCCCAAGGCAAGCCAGGGGGGCTGCTCCCAGCATCTCCATCCTGCAGGGACTCCCCCTGCCTACAGCATCTGCTGCCTCCTTCCCCAACTTGGACACCCCTGCAAAGAGCCAGCTGCACCCCTGGCCCCACCAGTGCTGGGGCTGAGCAGCACCCAGCTGTGCCCCCACCGGGGAGGACAAGCCCCTGTGGCCCTGAGGGAGGCCTGGCAAACAGCAGCCCCCTGGAGGATGCACCTTCACAGGGCCAGACTGGCTCAGACTTCACTCTTGCCCGTGAGGGGCACTGCCCTGACAGCAGCATTTCCAGAGTGGTAGAGCATTCTGGAAAAGAGAGGCAGAGGAGGCCCTCTGCCCATGCAGCCCTGTCTCCCCAAGCGGGAGCCGTCTCCCCAAGAGGGACCGGCAAGGCCCCTGGCCATCCCAGCGTTCCCGCTGAATATGGCGTGGAGGTGGCCGGAAGGCTGCCGACACTGGACGCCAGGGTTGTGTCGCCAGGGCCCTGGTGTACTTCCTCAGAGCCCCCAAGGAGCACTGCTCCTCCAGGTCCCGGGGAAGGCCAGCATGTCACAGCCAAACTGACAGACACGTGTCTCGTGGAGGCCACAGGGCCGGATTCACACTCCTGCCCGGAGGACAGGGCAGGGGCCAGCAGCGATGGCTTGGAGGACCCCGGGACACCTGGTGCTGGATGGTCTAGTTCCCCCCAGAGCCACAGACATGCCCCCCGCCAAGCACACAGGGGAGACCCTTTGTGTCCCCAAGACGCCAAGCAGAAGCCCCAGGGCTTTCAGAAGAAGCCCCAGCCCTTGGGGCACAGTCAGAGGACGGAGGGCCCTGGCCCGGGGGTGCTCCTCATTGTCACCTGCGAGATCTGCCGGGCCTCCTTCCGCTCCGGGCCTGGCCTGAGCCGGCACAAGGCCAGGAAGCACCGCGGTGGCCCCTCTTTGCCACACCAGGCTGGCCTTCCCGCCCATGGGGCCCCGGGGCCCCCAGCCAGCACACCCCAGGCCCCTGGGAAGAAAGGCCGCAAAGCGCCGGGGAAAGAGAAACCAAGGAACAAGCTCATGGGGCCCAGTCTCGCTGTGGGGCCACCAACCCCCAGCCAGGTCTCCTCTGAGGACAGGCTGGGAATGGAGACACCCTTGGAGGCCAGGCAAGGGCTCAGCGTTTCTGGGGCACCAGGCTCCCCACCCCACCCTGAGCCATGGAGCCCAGACCTGCTCAGCCAAGGGATAGGCATGATGCCTTGGTCCCCCAGACCCAGGAAGTCTGACGAGCTGCAGGGGAACGTGCCCCATCCACAACACGCAGAGCCAAGAGGAGCCCAGAGAGGCAAAGAGCCGGGGGGCTTCCCCAGTGACCTGGAGGGGAAATCAAATCAGAAAGGGAGGAAAGCAAGCATGAGAAGGTTCCGGAAGAAGAGCAAGCCTTCTGACTTGGAGAAGAGCTGTCCTCAAGTTGCCCCTGATGTGATTCCAGGTAGCCCCAGCGCAAATCCATCAAGTGCGATTGCCAATTACCAAGCCCAGCCGAGCCGCTGCCTCTCACCAGAGGGAGAGAGAGAGACAGATGCGGGGCAGCCACCACGCACTGCTGTGCCGGGGCCAGGGGTGACAGCAAATGCAGAGAATGTGGGTCCCAGGATGTCATCCACCAAGGAGACACAGGCCCGAAGCCCACTCGGAGATGTGATGACCCCATGCCAGGCAGGGCAGGATGCATCAAGTGGATTCTGGGGACTGAGAGAACCCAGAACACTTGGAGCTGGCACAAAGCCATCACATGCAGCCGGGAGTAGGGCTGCAGATGATGGCAGGTGGGCTGAGAGCAGGCCAGGGGAAGGTGTAATGGGGGCATCCAAGCCCACCTTGGAGCCCTCAGGTGCTCCCAAGGCTCCCAGTTCCGAAATGAGCAGCCCTCTTGGCTGCAGCCCCCAAGGCTTCTTGGACCACCCAGAGGCTGGGGACTGCATTCAGGAGCTCCAGGGCAGTGTGTCCGGAGACTCCAGCCTGGGTCTTGAGGGTCCCCTGGGCCTGTTTGATGATGAGGCCTCATTTTCTCAGCTCTTCCCTCTGGGCAACCGCTTGACACGGAAGAAGAATCCCCGTGTCTATGGGCAACGCAGTAAGAAGCTGAAGCCGCCACCACCACCACCCCCGAAGCCCCGTATCGAAGTGGGGGGGCCTACCACGCCATGCTCCACTCGCCTGCCCACAGACCTGAGTGACTCAGGCTCCCCGTGCCTGTCCCATGAGGAGCCCTGGGCAGATGAGGCCCCTGGCCTGCCCGAGGCCTTCTTCGTCGATGGTTTCCTCAGCAGCAAGGTGCCTGGGATCGAGCCCTGGGCCCCCAGCCCCAGCTTGTGGCCCCTGGAGCAGCCTGAGAAGGGACCCTCCCCGCTCACTGCCCCCACTGAGGAGGCACCCACTGGCCCCTGCCTGGACAACCTGTCGGAGGGCCTCCCCGAGCTGCACAGGGTCCCAGCTGCCTGGCAAGGCCTGGAACTGCAGGCACCCCCTGATGAGGCTTCCTCCTCTTTGAGGGAAATGAGCCCTGAGCCCCCCAGCCTAGAGAGAGAAGGCTCCAATGGCGGCCCACCTGGAATCACAGGCCTGCCACAGTTCCCAGCCCTGGATTTCAACGCGCTCAGCACCAAGTTTGAAATGCAAGACCTGTGCCTCCGGGGGCCCTGTGAAGACCCCATGGGACTCTCTGGCATGAGCTTTATGGGCCTCCAGGCTGAGGCGAGCTCTCAGGGGTCACAGGACACAAGGCTGGAGGCGACGGGCAGGGGCCCCGACCGAGACTGCCCGGTGAAAGACAAGAGGGGCACCTACAAGTGCAAGGTGTGCTTCCGGCGCTTTGGCGGCCTGGGCGAGCTGGACCTCCACAAGCTGGCCCACAGCCCTTCGCCACCACCCACCTGCTACATGTGCGTGGAGCGCCGGTTCAGCTCGCGCCAGCTGCTGCGCGAGCACCTTCGGGAGAAGCACGTGCAGTGCAAGG
This sequence comes from Trichechus manatus latirostris, assembly GCF_000243295.1. NCBI lineage: Eukaryota > Metazoa > Chordata > Mammalia > Sirenia > Trichechidae > Trichechus > Trichechus manatus. Next base: position 11,466,302 of record NW_004443989.1, read on the forward strand.
CAGGACTGTGGGCCTGTGGCATGTGCCTGCGCCAGGTACCCGACGTTTGGATGTACAACGAGCACCTGCGTGAGCATGCTGTGCGCTTTGCCCGCCGGGGCCAGGCAAGGACATCCCTGGGGGACCTGCCTGGCTGCCTGGAGGAGGGCAGTGTCATCCCACACTTCCTCAACGGCATCTTGGGGCAGGCCTCTCAGCCCCACAGGGGCCAGCGCACCACCCCCAAAGCCAGTGGGGGCCCTGGAGAGGCCCCAAGGAGGACAAAGGCGAAACCCAAGGCTCCCAGGGCCAACCCCTTAGACCAAGATGGCACCTTGATGCCAGGCAGAGGCTTGATCAACACCAACGTTGGGGCCAATGACAGCCCACCCAACCTTGCTCCATCCAGCTCTGCCAAGGCGCCTCCCAGCCTGTCCCCCAACCCCCAGTCCCTCAGTGAGCCCCTCCTCAGAGCCATGCCTGTACATGCAGACTGCAAGGACCCCTCCCGCCACTGCCACCACTGCGGGAAGCAGTTCCCCAAGCCCTTCAAGCTACAGCGCCACCTGGCAGTGCACAGCCCACAGCGCATCTTCCTGTGCCCCCAGTGCCCGCATGTCTATGCGGAGCACCGCCAGCTGCGCGCCCACCGTGGCCGGGAGCATGGGGCACGGGGGGAGCCAGAGCGGCCACCCACACCACTCTACACGTGCGAGCTCTGTGCCACCGTCATGCGCATCATCAAGCGCTCCTTCATCTGCAGCGCCTGCAACTACACCTTCGCCAAGAAGGAGCAGTTTGACCGTCACATGGACAAGCACCGAAGGCCTGGCCAGCAGCCATTTGCCTTCCGCGGCGTGAGGAGGCCGGCGACCCCAGGATGGAAAGCCCCAGCCCTTGAGGGTGCGCGGCCCAGCAAACGGCGCCGAGTGGCTGTGCCTGGCAGCGCCCTGGGGCCCAGCATGGACAGGCCCCAATCCCAGGGCAGCAGCCCTGCCCCAGGCACCGTTTCCTCCCCAGCCCTGCACCTGCCGTGCCCAGAGCCAGCTCCCATCGCTGCCCAGGGACAGTCCCAGATGCAGGAGAGGACCCTGAACCCAGAGGGCAGCCCAGTGAGGGCAGGCGACCCGCTGCCTGACTGCCAGGAACTTCTACCCCCGCCCCTGTCTCCTTTCCCAGTCCCCCCGGCTGGTGGCAAAGTTGGGCAAGAGGATGAAGGCCCCTCTGGCAGTCCTGCGCCCCTCCACCCTCACACTGTCCCTCCAGAGCTACCCCTGCCCCTGCCAGGGGGCGGAAGCCAAGACGGAGAGGAAAAGATGCCTCCACGTCTGTTCTCGGGAAAGCACGGGAGCCCAGGTGCCCCCAGCAAGTGTGCCCCTGACCTTTCCCTGGAAGACCCCTCCCTGGCCCAGAGAGAGAAACAGGTGCCCAGAAGTCACATGGTGCCCAAAGAGGGCCTGGAGGGCGCCTCCCACAAGGGGGGTGCCACCAAGGCCGGGAGTATCCGGGATTCCTCAGAGAGCAAGCTGGCAGTGTCTGCCCCAAGCAAAGCGCCCACAGTCCCTGTGCCACCGAGGAAGGCCGTGCTGTGCCGGGTCCCCACAGAGCCAGCCCAGGAAGCTGAGGACAGGCCAAGGCCTACCACCCCCAAAGCCAAGCCAGACCCCAGCTCCCAGGACAGTGGGGATCCCCGACACAGAGTCACAGCAGGGGGCGGTAGCCAGGCCCAGCCAGCCACTGGGCAGCTCCAAAGTGAGACAGCCACCACCCCCGCCAAGCCCCCCTGTCCAGGCCAGAGCCCCCCGCCAGCCAAGCCCCCTCCCCAAGCCCCAGCCAAAGGCCACAGCCAGGGGCCCAGGGGAGCCAGGGAGCAGGGGCCCCAAGGCAGCCTGGGCCCCAGAGAGAGCATGGGAGGTGATGGGAGGAAGAAGGGCCGCACCCCTGGACCCACAAGGAGCGGGAGTGCAGGGGGCCTGGGGAGAGCCCCCTTGGTGCCTGACAGGCCCCCCCGGAACCCCCGGAAGCAGGCAGTCCCAAGCCGCGTGCCCCCTGCCAAGCCCCGACTGAGCAGACAGACAGACAAGGTACCGCTGCAGACCTCAGAGTGCCGGATGGGGGCTCCTGGCGTCAGCCTTGGGGGCTTCCAGAGCAGGAGGGAGGGGCCGGGCATGGCTGCCCCTGAGAAGAGGCCCCCACACGGGCCCCCCAGGAGAGGCAGAGCTGTCCCTGCCTTCCCCCGAGCCCTCTGCACTGCTGAGTCCCAGAACCACCTCCTCAGCCAGCTCTTCGGGCAGAGACTGACCAGCTTCAAGATCCCGCTCAAGAGAGACCCGGCCGAGTAGTGTGCACAGGACTGGGCACAGGGTGGGGGATGAGACCCCACTGAGTGGTGGGTGCAGGGCAGGGGATGACACCCCGCTGAATAGTGTGCACAGTCCTGGGAGCAGGGCAGGGGCTGAGACCCTGCCGAGTGGTGTGCACAGACCTGGGTGGGGGTGAGAGAGACCCCACCAAGTAGGGTGCACAGGTCTGGACGAGAAGCAAGTACAAGCCGTGAACCTGGGCCCACTTCCAGTGCCATGGCCTCCAGACCCCGGGCCAGCTCACCTGGTGGCCCTCCTCCCTTTGACCCTCTGACTCAGGGTGTGGACTCGGACTGGTACCAGGGTGGCACCCTGTTGGGTATAGGGCTGAGAACCACCCATTTGTGCTGCAGGGCTGGGGTTGGGGGCAGCCAGCTGCAGCCCCTGCGAGCCACGTCTGTGTCCTTGGCACCAAGCACCTGAGAGAGCAGCCCACCCACCCCAAGGGGAGCCAGGCGTGGATGCTGTAGAGCCCCTGAGGGCGATGTTTTGCACACAGCTTCCCCCTAGTGTCCATGGAATGGGGAAGGCAGTCAAGGGGGCGGCGGTGGTAGGTTCCCCTTTAGTCTCATTGCTGCTGCTGCTGCTGCTGCTGCTGCTGCTGCTGCTGCTGCTGCTGCTGCTGCCGCTGCTACTGCTGTAATTTCAGAGTGATGTTAGAAACCAAATGGAGGGGGAGGGTCTTGGAAGGCTGTGCTGAGCCGCCAGGCCTCCTCAAGTGAGCTCAGTGCACAGCCTCCCTGACCACTCCATGCTGACCACTGCCCGTGCTGCCGTGGAAACGCCATCCCCCAGTGCACCATGATCCCTGGGACAAGGTTCTCACATGGAACGAGGGGGACACTGCCCGTCCACCACCACTCACCGGCTCTCCCTCCTCATCCCCACTTCTGGGCCCTCAGCCCCCATAATTGCCCCGTTCAGAGCCTTCCTCTGTCAGAGCCCTCAGCTCTAAGTGTCAGCAATTTTACTCTGAAGTTTCTGGTGCTATTTTCATGTTGTAATGTGAATACAGGCCTCTTTGATTTTTTTTTTTCTGGGGGGTTGGGAGGGGGAAAAGGGGTCAGGGTGCTACAGGAAGACACCTGTATGGAAGACGTGCAGCATCTCCCACTGGCCTCTGTAGGCCCCAAGGTCTGAGTGGGCAAAACAGCAAGGGCTGCTGCAGCCAAATAGGCGCACTCAGGGGCCAGCGTGGAGGTGTGGCCCGTGCAGGGCCCTCATGCATTAACCAGCCCAGAGAGGGTAGATGCAAGGCGTTCGTGCAGAATCGTGTTTAAAGGCGCAACAGGACACACTGCTCACAGGTATTGCTAAGGTACATGGTCCTGTTGTCTTTTTTAATTTTTACCTTTGGTGCAATGTGTATGTCACAAAGTTTTTATTCTAGTATCTTGAGATACCAAACTGGGCAAAAAATTGCCTTTCTAGAAGGTGGTGTGTGCCGTTCAGAATGCCTCTTCAGCGTCATTACGTGAGCCACAGAATGGGACTCTGAGGTTGCACTGTAGAAGTCATAGCTAACTCATCCTTCCAAATACGTTGTTTGTCGTTGTTGTCAGGTGCCATCGAGTCGATTCCGACTCATAGCGACCCTGTGTACAACAGAACAAAACACTGCCCGGTCCTGCGCCATCCTCACAATCGTTGCTATGTTTGAGCCCATTGTTGCAGCCACTGTGTCAATCCATCTCCTTGAGGGTCTTCCTCTTTTTTGATGACCCTCTACCTTACCAAGCATGATGTCCTTCTCCAGGGACTCATCCCTCCTGATAACGTGCAAAGTATGTGAGATGAAGTCTCCCTATCCTCGCTTCTAAGAAACATTCTGACTGTACTTCTTCCAAGACAGATTTGTTCATTCTTCTGGCAGTCCATGGTATATTCAATATTCTTCAATATTCTTTCAAATATATTCCACCTATTTTCACAGAAAGCCTCCTGTCTTCATAGTGTCTGTCCCCAGCACCCCTGCCTGCTCCTCACCCACCCCTAGAGCTCAGCCCACATGGTGTTTCCGTCAGCTGCCCCTCCTCGAGGCTCTGTGTGCCAACCAAGTGGGTCCCCACCTTGAGGGGTGCAGGCGTGAATGCCCTAAGAACATCCCTCAGGGAGAGTGAAGGGTTTCAAAGGGCAGCAGGCCCACCACACTGCCCCTGCCAAGGGTCTCCCCGCCCAACTCCCTGGCAAGGGCAGAAGGGAGAGCGAGGGCACCCTGTCCCCCTACGCCAGGGCAGAAGGTAGGCAAACAGACAGCGCCTGTCCTCCAGGGCCACCTTTCAGAGGGACACTGTCAGACCCAGGGGGTGAGCAATGCTGGCCTTCACCCATGTAAGGGGAGAAAGGGAGGAAAAGAGAAGGAAGGAAGGGGGGGAGGGAGGGGAGAGGAGAAAAGGAAGGAGGGAGGGATAGAGGGAAGGAGAAAGATTGGACAGTGGTCACAGAGTAGCTGCTGAAGCAAGGAGGGGAGCAGGCATAGGCTGGAGGTTGAGTCCTGGTCCCAGATAGGCTGGGCTGGGGGCTGAGGCTGCGGGCCTGAGGGGCTGGGATTCCCTTCCCTCCCCTGAGGGCTTCTTGCCTGCAGACCACACTGATAGCCCACCTCCAGCTGCCCCCCTGCAGCCCCAGGGGTGCCCGCTCTCCCAGCTCAGCGCTGAGTTGCCCTCACCAGTGAGAACTGAGCACCACCCACTTGCCCCCACCACTGCCTCTGTCCACTCTGGGTCTCCAAGGGGTCTCGTCTCCCTGGGCACTGTGGGACCTGACGCTCTGAGGGACACTGATGCCGGTAGAGTAAAGGCCATCTGGAGCCCCTTGAGGCCCCACCGGGGACTGTCCCACACACACACAACCCTCCCCCAGTGCGGCCCACCTGTGTGGGGCCACGTCCTGGACGGTGCCTGCCTGGCCGCCAGGTGGCAGCACACGCCAGGCTGCAGCTGCGGCCCATGGCCCTGGGTCCCGTCCTCAGCAACTGGAACCCACAGACCCTGGCCTCAGCGGACACACGGCTGGAACATGCCTCCAGGCCACTGCACACAGCACCGACAGACACATGGACAGGGCCCAGCTGCCCCGACAGGCAAAGACTCTCTCACTGCCCGCGAGCACACTTATCCAGCAGCACATGGGACATGCGCACAGACGAGCGCACCGCTCGGCCTAGAAACGCATCACTGCCGCCACTGGCACGCAGTTTTGACCTGCAGACCTCACGACTGTGGACCCAGCCTTCGGAGCAAGTGTGGGAGGGAGGCTCCTCAAGATCCAGTGGGACTGGGCCCAAGGGATGGGCGGACTGGACAGGGAAGGGAAGGAGCTCAGGCCCCAGCCCCTGCTCCTCCCATTGTGTAGCTGGAAAAACAGAGCCGAGGGGCTTCAGCAGCTGCGAGGATGGAAGCACCTCTGCCTCGGGAACCAACCCAGGGCTCCCACTGCCGAGGGAAACAGGTGTTCACGGCAGGCTTCAAAGCGCCTGGGGACCACGGACCCCTTGAGGCCTGTGGTCCCCAGACAGTGTACAGAGCTCAGATGGAAGGGGACCCCAGGCAGACAGCCGCCATAGAACAGGGTACGTTCTTGCCAGTCTAGGGTGGCAAATGTGGAAGTTCCATGAAGCCCCCACCCTGAGGTGACAGGTGTGGGGCCAGGAGGCCCATGGGGAGCGTGGGTCCTGCAGCGTCATCTGTGAGCGTGCCTCATATAGGCTCCAGGGCTCCAGCTCTGAGGCCATGCCCCTGTAGCCCAAGTCTCCATCTGTCCAGCAGGGGTGCAGCAGGAGGGCCATTTTCCATCTTGGCCTGTCCTTGGGCTCTCAGCCCCACTGCTGGCGAAGCCCCGGAACCCCTGTACTGTGACCCTGCAGGGCCGCCTCCTCCCAGCCTGCCCTGGCAGGGGGTGCCCAAGGCCACAGCCCCTTCTCACAGGGGCAGCATCTATCTAGCTGACTGGCCAGCATGGCCTTGAGGGTGGCAGCTGAAGGCCACAAGCCTCCCCCCGTCCAAGCCCCAGGCTGGGAGAAGAGACGGACTGGGCCCATCACAAGGCTCACGCTTGGCTGGGTGACCTCACCACCTGCGGCCTGGCCTGCTGAGACAGCCCAGGACAGCTCTGGGGCTGTGGGAGGAGGACGGGCCTAAGCCAGACAGGCCTGGGTCTGAGGGCATGGCCTCAGCCTCCAACTGCTCAGCGACCTTGAGCTCCTGGCCACTAAGTGGGCACGAAACCTGTTGTCATCAAGTCAATTCCGACTCATAATGACCCTATAGGGTTTCCAAGGCTGTAATCTTTACAGAAGCAGACTGCCATCTCTTTCTCCCTCAGGGCAGCTGGTGGGCTTGAACCGCTGACATTTTGGTTTGCAGCTGAGCGCTTTAACCACTGCACCATCAAGACTTCTTCTAAATGTGCACAACGACCACCAAAACCTCTCCAGCTCTGACACTCGGCAACTCCCCGAGGCCTCAATTTTGAGCTAAGTGCTGTGGCTTGCTAGGCCGAGTTGGATCGCTCCTCCCCAGCCTCAGTTTCCTTGTCTGTGAAATGGGTTCGCCTCGCCTCCGTGAGCCTCCATCCCTCATCTGTAGAAGAAGGCTCATGCTATTGACCTCACTGGCTATGGACGCCTGGACGCCCACATGCGGCCTCGCCATGCTTGGGCTTCCTCACAACATGGTGGCTGAGTTGAAATTGAGTATCTCAAGGGATAGGAAGTAGAAGCTGCCTGGGCCTGGGTGCTGGCCCAGCATGGCTTCCACCATATTCTGCTGACCAAGCAGAGCCTGAATTAAGGAGCAGAGGCAGAGGTCTTACCTCTCAGTGAGGGAGTGTTGCATAATCGGACGCCATGTGGTAAAGCCGGCACAATTTGCCCTCTGCCACCAGATTCGAATTTCTCACACATGTCTCATCCCACTGCAGCATACGGGTCCTGCTGCAAGCCCAGGTCTCATCATCTAAAGCAGGGCCAGGGGTGGACGAGGCCCTGGTGTAATTCTTTGGGTGCAGTTCTTCTCGATACAAAGACCTGTGAACCAGAGACATCTGCCTACAACACCCCATGTGCACCAGGGAGACAGGCATAGGATGAACACCACAGACACTCCCAGGTGTCAGGAAGGGCAGTACACAGCCCCCACTGGACTATTCCAAAAACAAAAAACAGTTGTTGTGGAGTTGACCCCAACTCATGGCAACCTTATGTGTATCACAGTGGACCTGTGCTCCATAGAGTTTTTAATGGCTGATTTTTCAGAGGTAGATCACCAGGTCTTTCTTCCAAGGCACCTCTGGGTGGGCTCAAACCTCCAACCTTTTGGTTAGTAGCCAAGCGTTAACCGTTTATGCCACCCAGGGACTCCCACAGGCCAGTGGCAGTTCAGAAACCCAGGCAGGTACACACTGCAGCACCTCCATCCTGGCTTAGTGCCGCCCAGAAAGGGAATCTTTGCCCACTGGGTCTTTGGATCCAGACCCTGACCCCTCCTGTCCTGCCCATGGGAACACTGAGTTTGTGTGGGAGCAGCCTGCTCAGGGTGTGGCCCACAGACCTTGTTCCTTTTTCCGCTGTCCCAGCCCCTTCTGTCTAAGCTGCCGGTGCTCCTGCCAGAAGAGGTTCTCTAAAGCTCTATGAACAGGCTGCTCTCCACCTTGGACACTGCTGGGTGACAACCAAAAACCAAACCCATTGCCGTCGAGTTGATTCCGACTCATAGTGACTCTGTAGGACAGAGTAGAACTGCCCCATAGGGTTTCTAAGGCTGCAGTCTTTACAGAAGGAGATCACCACATCTTTCTCCCACAGAGCGGCTGGTAGGTTCAAACAGCCAACATTTTGGTTAGCAGCCGAGCGCTTAACAGAAGCTCCTATGATTTTAGAAGACTTTTGTCTAGATGGAGTTGATAGGATCTTCTAGGCCTTACATTTTTCCCAGATCTTAACAAAAGGTCTCCCAGCTGCACCTTTGATTTACTCTTTTCCCTGAACCATTTCCTCCTTGGAGAATCTTCTTCTGGCTAGAGACTGGAAATGGGAAGCACCTCTATTTTCCAGCCCCAGCACATCCTGGCTCCTCCATATGGCCTCTAAGTTCTACCTGAAAGCTGAATAGTTCAAGGGAGGAAAGAAGGAAGGAAAAATGAAAGGAGAGAGGAAGTGGGGGGTGAAAGAGAGAAAGAAGGAGAATGGGAAAGTCCAAAGATGTAACCCACATGGCCTTGACTCTCAGAGACCAGCAAATGTCCAGGTAATATTTCCTGACTGTACTCGGTACCACCTTAAATAAACACAGTTGCCATTGAGTGGACCCTGACTCATGGTGACCCTATTTGTATCAAAGTAGAACTATGCTCCACAGGGATTTCAATGGCTGATTTTTCAGAAGTAGATCTTCTGAGGAGCCTCTGGGTGGACTTGAACCTCCAACCTTTCGGTTAGCAGCTGAGCTTGTTAATGGGACACACTTGGGCAGTTGCATGCAAAGGCTGATCTGGGCTGGCAGCAGACCAGCCTCCAGGCAGGATCTCTGTGTCGGAAGGTCAGAGGGTGAGGTTTGTTAGAGCTACTGGTTCTGAAAAGGCCCAGGGAGAAGGAGCTGCCTGCTCTGCCCCAGCCTGACTGTGCTCTTTCTGCCGCCCCTCAAATATCAGGGGAAGAGCAGTGGTTGACCAAGCGAGTCCCCAGCTGGGGACGAGGACCACCTGAGATCCTTCTCCAGAGCCAGCAGACCAGCCCCAGTCCACCCAGTAGCGAGGCAGCCGCCAACTGGGGGCCCAGCAGGGTCTGGGAGCCCTGGAGCTGCCCGCCACAGCCTCCTAATTCCGAACTTAATTTATTTTGACATCCTCTCTGCTGTATGACTTCTTTCCTGGAGTCATGTGTGTTTAAAACTCATTATTCCACCATCGAAACAGGAAGTTAATTAAACCCTTCACAGAGCCGGCGCTGACGAGTGTCAGGATCCCCCTGGCAGGGCCGCCCGACAGTGGCTCGGGCCCATGGCTACCCAGCATGGGGGAGGGTGGCCCAGCCTAGCAGGGGCCGCATGGCAGGTCCTAGTCCTCCATGCTTCTTCGCTGCTGCCACCAGTATCCATTCTAGAGCAGACGTGTGGATTTCCTGGAGTCACCTCCCAGCTCTGCCACTTCCAAGCTGCAGGACTCCCAACAAGTAACTGGTCCATTCTGAGCCTCAATCTCTTCTTCTGGAATTTGGGGATAAGAGAATGCAACCCGGGGTTATGTGAAGATTACATGAGACCGTGCTTGCCAAGACCTGGCCCAGGGCCTGGAACCCAGGGAGAGCTTGGAGACATTCACTTGGGGTGGGTGCCAGTGCTGCTCCCAGTACAGGTGTACCTGACACTGATCAGCGTGCTTGTATTTGATCCAGGAAAGGGGGCGAGGCTGGGACAGATACAACCAGGCCTGCAGAGACCCTGGGGTCACAGAGCGGCAGGGCAGGGTGGGGAGGTTGGGGAAGCCCATTGGACCATCTTGGAGAGCCTCCTCCCTTGTTGTGGATTGAATTGTTAACCCCAAGAAGAATTGTGGACATCCTAACCCCTGTACCTCTGAATATGACCCTGTTTGGAAGTAAGGGTTTTTCTTTTGTTAGGTGAATGACGTCATACCAGAGTAAGTAGGGTGAGTCCTAAGCCTAATCCCTTCTGAGAGGTATCTTACAAAAAGAGAATAGACACAGACACACACACAGGGGAAGAGAGACCCCATGTGAGGATCGTCTACAAGCAAAGGAACAAAGGATCGCCAGCAGACACCAAGAACTAGGAGAGAGCACCCCAAGAGGAGTCGACAAGGCTGAGACCATGATTTGAGCTTTTAGCCTCCGGAACTGTGAGAAAATAAATCTTTGTTCTTTAAAGCCACCCACGTGTGGTATTTCTGTTATGGCAGCCCTAGGAAACTAAGACAGCCCCCAGATATGAGGGTGGGGGTGACTCAGAGGAGACCTGTCCCCCAAACAGAAGCCAGAATCAGGTGAGGGGCTGGGACTCTCAGGACAGAAGGGACCATAAGGGGCCTTTGATCCCACACCCTTCTCTATCTCCATCCAAGGCTGACCTCCCTCCAAGGTGGCCCAGCTTGTACTTGCTCCACTGATGGGGAGCTCACTCACCCCTTGGGCACCCACTCTGACCTCAAAAACTTGTTCAGGCTGAACTCATTCTCACAGAGAAGGATCTCTGGGTCTAACACTGTGACAGCCCTTTGGGTATTTGAAAGCAGTCCTTATGTGGCCTCAGCCCTGCCCTGCCACCTTCTGCCTGGGTGGCCCTGACTGTCATAATGGGCAGAATAGGTTATGAGAGAACACGAGCCAGCCCAAGAGGGATGGGCAATGCTGCTGATGCTGACGGTGACATTGCCTGGAGTGGGCACCCTGGACAGCGCACCCTGGCGCCTCCCGGGGAGACCTGTGAGGACCTGCCTTCCCCAAAGAGCCGTTCCAGTGGTACCAGACTTGGAGCCTCGAATCCATGGTCACCTCCTCCAGGAGGCCCCTTGCAGCCCCCAGGTCCCCATCCTGTAAAGCGACCTCTCTTTGGGAAGGAGGTGAGGCCTAGTGGGGAGCCTAGCCAGGTGCAGTTCTTCATCCAGTCAACAAAAGTCTTGGGGCCCTGGGCTGAGTGAGCCAGTCAGGTGTGGCCCCGCCCTCCCCAGAGAAGGAGGATGAATCCCCAGGCAACTGTTGCTGGCAGGGAGTGTGGAGAGCTGGCTGAGCCATGTGTCCCTGGGCAGGTCCCCTGGCCTCCGCCTCAGTGTCCAATTGTGGGTGGGTGGTCTGGGCACAGACCCCAGTGTCCTGAGGTGGGAGGCAGGGGAGAGAGCCCCAGCTCTGGGCTAACCCTGCAGCCCCTGCCCTCTCCTCCTCCGTGGAGTGGTGGTAAGCCACAGACAGGATGCTGAAATGAAGTAGGGTCTCACGGCAGAGCCCCTAGTGACCCTCAGACCTGGTGTTGGTAGTGACAGCTGTGCTGTTGTGGCAGTCACCTGCCATCAGGTGCAAGCTCGGGCCATCTGGACAGGCACCCTGGGGTCTTCTCTGCAAAGGCCTTCCTTCCTGTTAACCCCTGCGCCCACTCCCCTTCTGTTCTGTGAGTATGGGGCAAGGGCTTGAAGTGCAGGCCAGTAACATTAAAACAGTAATACAATTCAGCTGAGGGGGAGCCCCCTAGTGCTGGAGCCAGGCCAGGAGACTAAGTTTCTCTCACTATGGAATGGGAGATGCTCTAGGTGATGGGTGGCCTCTAGGATCCCACGAACATGTCCCAGAGGGCCGCTTCTCCATCTCCAGGCCCTGGAACAGGCAGTATTGACTCTGGGAACCTCAGCTCCATTCTGGCGGGTACTGGAGGTGGGAATGGGGAGCGTAGAGGAGTAGGGAATCACTTGGCCCTTCCCAGGCCTCCAGCAGGGGGCGGCCTGGAGTGGTAGGTGGAACCCCCCGCATGCCCGTGAGTGAGGACAGACCCCCCCCAAGGGGCCCACCCGGTGGGCTACTGCGAGAGGCGCAGGGGCGGGGCGCCCCCTCCCCGATTTCCAGCCAGGACTGAGACCAAACAAGGAGACCCAAGCTCCCCTGCAGTCCCTAAGGCAGAGGCCGACGGCATTTGGGGGTACCGCCACCTGCGGACAGGGACGGGGGACAGCGGACGGGGACGAGGGGAGCGGTTCCACTGCGGGCTCGCACGGAGCCCCCATTCCTCCTGTCAGGCCCGCTCCATGCCCCAAGTCTATCCAGGAGAAACGTGGGGCGTCAGGCCGCGGGCTTTCGGACTGGCGGTCACTGTCCCCAGGACTCGAAGAGGCAGGGGAGGGGTAGCAGAGCAGAGGCCCCGGAGGCGGGTCCACGGCCCCGAGGGGCGGAGTTACAGAGAGAAGGGGTGGAGCCTCAGGCGGATGAGGGAGGAGCAAAGGCGGGGGCGGAGCTTCGGCGTCCAGGGGCGGAACCAGGTCGAGGCCAGGCTTGGGGGCGGGGCTAGCACGGGGGGTGGGGCCAAAGAGGCCTGGAGTCGGGCGGGAGGCGCCGCCGCGGGCAACGGGACTGACAAGTCCAAGCCAGGCCAGGGTAGAGCCCGAGGACCGAAGGGAGCAGCAGAGGAGGCAAGAGGGCTATTCAGGGACGGGCTGGGACCGTGCACCGGGGGATGGAGCCAGGGCCGGAGGCGATCAAGATAAGGCAGGGGGCGAGGCCTTGGGGCGGGGCCAGGAAGAGGCGGGGCTGCAGTGCCGGAGGGCGGGGCCAGGGCGGAAAAGGATCAAGGTTAGGCCGGGGGCGGAACAGCGGGACTGACGAAGTCTCCAAGTCCGAGCCAGGCCTGGAGGCAGAGATGCAGGATCTAAAGGAGGAGCAGAGGAGGCGAGAAGGCTGTACGGGGCAGGGGGCGGGGCCTTGGGGTGGGGCCTTGGGGTGGAGGCGGGGCCGCGGCAGTGAAGGA
>NW_004443989.1:11479467-11494080 GCF_000243295.1 Trichechus manatus latirostris
CCGCCCGCCCGGGGCTAAAGGCGGCCACCAGGAGGGCGAGCGGCGCCGGAGACATGTCCAGGAGGAAGCAGAGCACCCCTCGGCAGATCAAGCGTGAGTCAAACTTTGTCCCGCGACCCCAGCCCCGTGAGCCCCGCGACCATCACCCGCGCCCCAGCGCTGTTTGCCTGCGCGCAGTAATCTAATCTCCGGGCTGAGAGCCCCCGCGTCTTGGCATGGGCACGGGGTCTGGCCACGGGTGGCCGCTGAGGGGGACGGGGTGCGGCCGGGCCAGCGGCCACCTCGCAGTCCTCCCCCTCCCCCGCGCCCCGAGATGGTGCACGGATAGGGCGGCCTGATCTGGGCTCCGATAAAGTTTAAAATATTCCATTCTGCAAGTCCCATCCTGATAAGATCGCTCTGTCGGGACGGGCTGAAATTGTGATCTTATCTCGCGGGTTGACTCTCCCAGGCTCGGTATCTGGAGGAAGAAGAGACCTGGGAGAGAGAGGGGGCACCCGGGCCGCGTGGAGACCGCTCGGCCCAGTCGCGGGCCGGCTCGCACCACCACGCCCGGTGCTGACCGCAGAGCCGCGTGGCTGGGGGGCTGGAGCGGCTGCCGCAGCCCACGCGCTCGGCTCCAGCCACCCAGACCCCTGCGCCCTGGCACCGGGATCTCGACCCGTGCGCTGCCAGACCCGGACACCTTCTGGGACGGCCGGCCCCCTCCTCGTGTGCCGGCCAAGGCTGGCGTGGCGCTGGGCTCAGGCCTCCCGGGCGGCAAACGGTGCCCTCAGATGCCCATGGGCACCCTCTTTAGGGGGCTTCTCCGAGTCAGGAAGGGGGACCCTAGGGACTCGGCCCCGGCCAGGGTCTCCCTTGTACGCTTCTGAGTTTCTTGTCTGTCTGGCTTATGGGCCGCTCCCTAGGTCCAGGCGGCCACCTAGCGTCCTATATGCTGATGCCCCAGCGATAAGAGGCCCCGCGCTCTCAGCCCGGAGCAAGCTAGTGCACAGGAAGCCGCCCCTCCCCACTCCACGCCAATAATAACCTCGCGCTTTGGCAGCCAAGGCCGGGCGGGGGGCTTCCTCCCGGGGCCACTCCCCGCCCATCCAGGGCCAGACAGGCAGGCCCTGGGGAAGGGGGAGACTGGGAGGCAACGAGGGGCGTCAGGCCCGCTGCCCAGCCTCCTCTGTCCACACGTGCACTACCACCAGGATCCCCATGTGCTTGCGCCTGGGGGAGTGTCTCCTCCCTAGGTCTCCGAAGAGGGGGAAGCTCAGGCATGAATCCGGGTTCCCGTAATCCGACTCCCCCAATGTGCAAACGGGACCTGTTTTCCGAAAGTAGCCTTCTATCATGTCTACTGAAGTATTAGAACCACCCACAGGTCCCGATCTGCGCTCATTCTCTGGTTTCTTTTTCCCCTCCTCCCTTCTGTCCTCGCGCGCGCGCGCGCGTGTACGTGTGTGTGTGTCTCTGGTTTCTTTTTCCCCTCCTCCCTTCTGTCCGTGTGTGTGTGTGTGTGTGTGTGTGTGTGTGTGTGGTGTGTGTGTTTCAGCGCGATGAGAAATGCAGATAGCGCCGGCAGGGAGATCGCAGGTTGGGAGCCGATCGCCAGCGCCGATAAGGCCGCCAGAGCGGGGCTAGCGCCGGGGCCCACCTGGACCTGCCGAGCGCGCGCTTAAGACGGGGACCGTGGGGGGGCGCGACCAGCCCCCAGTGCCCACCCTCAGCTCACCTGGCGACCAGGAAGGGGAGTGGGCCAGACCTGCGGGGTGGAGCCAGGCACCCTCCCTGCAGCCGCGGCCCGGGGCGCCTCCTCCTCCTGGCAGATCTCGGGCGAGTTAAGATGCGAGCCCTGATTGTCACCCAGCGGAGGCGCCCGCCCTCGGCTGTGCGTGCGGCCCTCGCAGCTGCGCCAGCCGCGCTCGCCTCACCTGCGGCCGGCCCCGCTGGTGGGGAGGGCCGGGGAGGAGAGTGGCCGAGCGCCGTGGGCCGCCGCCAGCGCCCCCATCAAAGCTGGGGCGCAGCTGCCCGCGCTTCTGTGCGCCTTTTGTTCAGCGCCGAGATAGATGTGCCGCGCTGATAAGCGCGCAACCGATGGCGGCCGCGATAGGCGCTTCCATTTATTAACTTCAAACGTGGGAGCAGGGGAGGGCAAGACGGGAGCATGGCCTTGGCCGGCCAGATGGCGCAGGCGATAGGCCCGGTGGCGCGGCGCGGGTGGAGAACGCGGGCAGGGTGCAGCCCGGACCCCCGGCGCCCACGGCCCGCCGGGCTTTCCTCAGCCTGGGTCGATGTGAGCTCCAGATAAGCGTCGGGGCCACAGCACCGATGGCGATCGCCAAGAGCGATAAGAGGCCTTATCTGCGGCCACCAGGCCCAGCCGGGCTCAGCAACAACAGCGCCGAGGTGTCGCAGTCGGGCGAGTGGGGGCCTCGGACCCGGGCCGGGTGGGGCAGGGAACAGGCGCCCGCGCAGGTCGGTCTGGGCGAGTTTTCCCCCCAAACACACTTCATTGCCAAGAAGTTGGGCCTCCCCGCGCGGGCGGGCCGGTGGTACAGTCCGCCATAATGAAAGGAAACTGACTTGGCGCTGGCCGAGAGGGTTAGGAGGGAGCGAGGACCCCTCCCACCCCGCCACCCCCCATCTCGCGAAGGGGCCACAGATTCCCATTAGATAGTGCGAGATAGCTGAGCAGCCTTATCACCTCAGAAGGAGAGGGCGTTTGCAACCCCCTGCGTGTTGCTGGGGTGGGGGTGGGGAGTTGGTTCCTGGCGGTACTGGGTGTAGGCTGCTGGGAGTTTTCTTTAAAAAAAAAAAAAAAAGAGTTAAAGTGTGGTTTCCATCGCCCTGGCTGAGTTTTGGGGGGAATCTGGTGTGGTTACATTTGTTTTAACATGTCCCCCAAGTCAGGGGCGAATGTTCGCCCAGAAAAGCCTTGGTCACCCGCCAGTGTTTGCTGACCTGCTGTCAGCCCTGGGGACACAGAGGGCACTGAGAGCAAATGAGGGAGAGGTGAGACAGACTGGTAATGCAGGAGACTTCCCAGAGCAGGGGACCTCCAGCCATGCCGGCTCTCCAGGGACAACAGGTTGGCCTCAGTCTCCAACTCTGAAGAATGGAATGGTGGGTCTTGGTGGCTGTGGGAGTGATTCCCATTCAGTACTGAGGAAGTGGACAGCCTGTGTGGAGAGGCAAGGATGAGGGCAGGAGAGCACTAGAGACTCAGTTACCCTCTCTGAAAAATGGGCACAGGGAACGCTCTAGGCCTCTTGGGAGCACAGGCCCAGGATGGGGGTCTTGAGGGGGCCGCAGAGCCCCTTAGCAGTTGAAGGACCCTCGGAGACCGTGGATCCCACGGATCCCACGGATCCCACGTGCCAAATGGAAACAGGCTGGCCAGGGAATTGCCTGGCCCCCACCCTGGCCCAGCCCCAGGCCCCAGCATCTTCTCCGTCTCTGAGGAAGGTGTTTTTCACACATTCTTGGAGTTTTATTAAACAAATTATCAGTGGCTACAGGATGACTAATCCTCTCCGAGCTTCAAAGTCACCACCCGATCTCCCCAGCAGGCAGACGCCCACCCACGGGGCTGGCAGCACCGCCTGGTAAGAGCCAGTTCCGGGGAGAGCGCAGGTTAAGCCCAGAACCGGAAGGGGGAAGGGCCCAGCCCCCAGGAGGGCTTGAATTCTGAGGAAGGCTTATCTCCTTGTGACTTTACAAAGGTAAGAGGGACTCTCAGCATGGAGCCATCTACACTCCCCTCCAAGGGTCCTGGGAGGTGCCCAGGTTTGTGCCTGACTCCCAGGGCTGCAGGGCTGCCACTCCCTATGATGCCAGAGGAGCCAGAAGAGTTCCTTCACTTCCCACAGCCTCAGTTTCCCCTTTCTGAAAAATGGGTGTGATCATGTCTGCTGCCCGGGGATGTAAGTTTTGCCCTCACCGGCCTTGGCCCCTCCGCCAAGCCTGCCTCTGCCTGTGCCTGGCACTTGGGTGATGCCGTCATAGGCACACTTGTCTTCACGGTCCTGGGAACATGGGGGCAGAGGGTCAGGGCTTAGAGTCCTGAGTCTGGACTTGAACTCAGGTCTTGTGGATGCTGAGCCCAAGCCCTCCTCCCACTGCCTGTGGCTTCAGCCTAATTCCAGGCTATTCTTGGTTGTCCTGCATCCCTGGGCCTCAGCAAAGACTGTCAGCTCATTCATTCATGTGGCAGTAGTAATCATATTAATAATAGCTAATAGTGGAGTCTGGTGGTACAGTGGTTAAGAGCCTGGCTGCTAACCAAAGGGTCGGCAGTCCAAATCCACCAGTTGCTCCTTGGAAACCCTATGGGACAGTTCTACTCGGTTGCATTTCTATAGGGTCACTATGAGTTGGAATCGACGACAGCAACAGGTTTGGTTTTTTAGGTTTTTTTTAATAGTAGCACAGTGGTTAAGGGCTCAACTTATAACTGAAAGGTCGGCAGTTCGAACTCACCAGCAGCTCAGAGGGAGAAAGATTTGGCGATCTGCTCCTATACGGATTACAGCCTAGGAAACCCTATGGGGCGGTTCTACTTTGTCACATGAGGTCGCTGTGAGTTAGAATCCACTTGACAGCACACAACAAAAATAGTTATGGAGCTTACAGAGCATGCTATGTGCCAGGCCACGTGTGAACTTAAACCAGGTCCCGTTTTTATTGCTATTTTATATCTCGGGAAACTGAGGTGCAGAGCCCAAGAAAGTGATGGAGTCAGAATTGGAACCCAGGCACCTGGCTCCACACTCTTATCCTGTATATCTGTGGCCATCATCTGTTTCTCCTAAATCCTTCCACCTCTGTCTGCCTGTGGGCTTCTCCAGGCCTCAGTGTACACATCTGTGAAATGGGCCATAGGGCACAGAGGCCCTCAGGGGTCTTTTCCCAGCCCTGCCTGCTCTTCCTCTCCTGGGGTCTCCCTCCCGAGACATTACTGCATAGGAGTGGCCCCGGGAGGCTCCACCCAGCCCTCCCCGGGGGCCTGAGCCCCAGGCCCAGCCCTGCTGGCCCAGCCAGCCCCTCCTCAGAGGTCACCGGGAGCCGAGCATGGCACCGAGTACCACTGGGGATTTAAATGGGTCAATTGGGGAAGAAAGGAGGAGGGAATGTGATGCCATTAATTGTACCCCTTATCTCCTGTTTCTATGCCAACCAGACGTTCCTGGGGCTTGACGGGCTCGTGAATAATACTCCCGGCAGCCTATCTGCCATCGACAGGCCTCCTCCTGGAGGCAGCTGGGCCTCGCCGATTGGTATCGCCAACCCCTTGACCCGGGCTAGGCCGCATAGAGGCTGCCGGGCTGCACTGGGGTGCCCAATGGGGGCTCTTGCCCACCAGCCACTGAACCCGGGGTCTTCCTAGAGCCTCCCAATGGCCCACCCCCATTTCACAGAGGAGGACACTGAGGTCACAGCTCCAAGTGCTCTCCAGACCTTGTCCTCCACTCCCACTCAGGCAGGACTGGCCTGGGCCCAGGGGGTCCAGCACCTGCAGAGGGGTCAGCTCGACTCAGCCTCAGCTCTGTCCACCACAGGTCCCTGCCCGCCTTGAGCTCTGTGTCCTCAGCTGTAGCATTAAGAAGGTAGGTGACCCAGCTGGTGAGAGCACAGTCAATCTTAAGTCGCAGGTGATGTGTGTGGCCCTGTTAAGAGGGAGCCCCAACACTCATAGGGAACAGCCACGCTTAGGGCCCATGTTCAAGCTGAGGCTGGGGTGACGTCTCTCTGATTCCCTTCGTCATGTGAATGTGCCACATCTCTTCCAGCCTCGGGGCCTTTGCCTGGGCCACTGCTCTTGTGCAGCTCAAATCTCGGCTCAGGAGTTCCACTACCGCAGGAAGGTCCCTGCAGCCCTCCTGCAGCACTCTCATCAATCTGTACAATGACCTGTCCGTGCTCAGGCCTGCAAGCTCCAAGCACAGGGAACAGGTCCATCCTGCCCCACGTAGTGGGCCTACAGCAACTCTCTGGTCAGTCAGTGACCTAACGGGCACACAGAGTGAAACACGTGGGAGCAGAGCCTGACTCTGCCACTTACTGGCAGTGGGACCCTGTCAGGGCCTGCCCATGTGAGCCTCAGTTTCCCCATTTATAAAATGGAAACAGTGATAGAACCAGCCCAGAGCACTAGTGTGAGAATCGTGTTGCCTCAGACAGCTACCACCACTGCCAGCCCCCTCCTTGTCCTCAGTGTCTCTGTACTGCTCAGTCAGTTGGATCTGTAGTTTCCAGCTCCTCCAAGATGGAAACCCCTTTTGCCAAGCCACCTCCCAGGAAGGCCCAGTGGCTCAGACACCCCCAAGGCCCTACTCTGAAGCGGGGGCCCTGTGGTCATGGCCAATCCCAATACTGCCCCCTCACTGGCTGCAGTCCCTGCCTGCTCGTTTCTACCAGGATGTGTCAGGGCCCCAAGACTGCATGGCCTTGGCTCATGGCATGCCCTCTCTGGGCTGGGGGGCAGAGAGAGGGATGGACTGGATAATGCCCCCCATCCCCCCACCAAGCTCTGGAAAGGTCTTGTTCTGGCCAGCCCAGAGTTGGGGGGTCACAGGGGCAGGGCAGCCAAGTGGGAAGACACCCAGGGTCCCTGCGTCCACTTCATAGATGAGGGGCTGGAGCCTGGAGAAAGAGGGGGGCTTGCCTAGGGTCCCCAGCCAGCAGGTGGCAGGGCCAGGGGATGAGTGATCCTGGAGGGCTGGAGACCACAATGGGGAGGTTCCTGGGAGGGTCCCATCTTTCCCTGGGCCCAGGCAGCATCACAGGGTGGCTCTGCCTCTCTGCCTCAGTTTCCTTATCTCAATGGGTGCATCCAAGCCCACTGCCCCGTTTCTCAAACGAGGACTGCAGGCTCCAAGAGGCCAGATAAGGAGGAATTGAGTGGTCTGGCTGAGAGGGGCTTGGGTCTCACCCTTAACCCCATCCCAGCCTTTCATCTTTACTCTGTGGACTGATGTGGGAACTCGAAGTGAGGCCACCAGTTTAAGCCCAGCCACAGCTTCCTGGCTGAGTGGCCTCAGCAGGGCTCTTTGGAGTTCTCAGCCTTGGTTTTCTCATCTGTAGAATGGGAGCCACACCTCCCTTCCCTGGTGGCTGTGTTATATCCTCAAGGAGGGCTGGTATACAGTAGGTGCTTAATGAACACAGCCCTTTGGAGTAGACCTGGGACTATGGGTCATTGTGGGATTCCAGATTGTTCATTGCTGGTGACCTGTTGCCCCCCACCTCAGCTGTATAATGGGGCCACTGGGTGGGCCGAGAACACAGACCCTTCCCTCTGGGACCCCAGAGGACCCTATCCCCACTCATCCCCCACAGCCGGGACTCTGTCACCCCAGGCCTGGACTAAGCTCTCCATCTCTGAAGCAGGAGGCCACCATGGTGAGGGCTGCTTCAAACATGAGCTCGACTTGGACCCCTGACCAGACATCACTGTGACCCTGTGGGCAAGTACCTCCTCTTGTGCCTCAGTTTCCCCTTTTGAAACAGGCACTTAGTAAGAGCACCTCCCTCCTAGGGCTTTTTTTTGGGGTGGGGAGGGCGGGGAGCAGTGGGACATGAGATCCCGGATATACAAACTGTAAAATACTGTCCCGGGGTCATGCCCTGGTTCGGTGCTGCGGCCGCAGGAGCTGCTGGCTGCATGGCTGCGTTGCTGATGTTTTCTGAGAAGCCCCGAGGGCCTTGTCCCCCTCATCCTTCCATCGGTGGGAGCTTTTGAAGGGAGGAGGGCATGTGTGGGTGGGGTGCCCACGCCAGCCAGCCCTTCTTTTCCTGCCCAAGCACCTTACCTGCTGTTAGGGTCATCATGTTTATTGGCCAGGCCCTGGGAGACTGCGATGTGCTCGAAGGCACAGGGGACAGGGGTAGGATACAAAGGCCCAGAGGTGGACCCTGGGCAATGCTTGTTCAGCCCCCAGGCTGCCTGCCCCCACTCCCGCGGCCCCCCCTGCCAGGGCCTCTCACCAGCCCAGCCCCCCTCACTTCCTTCTCCTCTTAGGCGGCCCCATGTTTGGGAGAAGGCAGCGGCCCACTGGGGCAGGAATGTGGCAGCCGGCCTTGGGCCAGAGCTGCCTTAGGCAGATAAGCAGGCCCTTTCTCCCCCTCACTCCACCTCCCCAGGCCCAGCTGGCTGTGGCCTCTCAGAGCCTCGGTTTCCCACTTGTAGAGGGGTAATGGGGTACAGTGGGCATGATCAGAGCTCAGCCCTGGCACTCGGCTTGTGGTCCCCTCAGCCCCCCATCCCAGGTCCAGAGTAGGGACAGAGACTCGGCCTGCAGCGTCAGCCCTCGGCCACGGTGTGTCCTGCCTGCTAATACTTTGTGGTCTCCCTCCTGTAGTTCTCCTGACCCTGTACCCAAGGACATGGAGGCTTGGAGAGGTCAGGGCCATGCCAGGCCACCCCACAATTCGGGAATGCTCTTGCTATGGACACAGGGGTGGGGCTGGGTACCAGTTTCTCCCCACTACACATCACCACGAGGCACAGCTGGCAGACCATCTGCTTCAGAGAAGGCTGCTTCCTGGGACAAGGGGACAGCCACCATGGGGCTCCGCACAGGTACCTGCAGGAACTGCCCTGGGGGGCCCTGAGCCCAGGACAGGCTAGAGTCTCAGGTCAGGCTTCTTGACTCTGTGGCTCTGGGCAAGTCACCTCACCCCTCTGAGCCTCAGTCTCCACCTATGCAAAATGGGCTGCTGTGGGACATCGCTGGGCTCCAAGGGTTCAAGTCCGGGATCCAGCTTTCGAGCCTGGGCCTTGTGCTAGTCACTGAGCCACCCCAAGTCTGTAATATGGAGCAGCGATGACAGCATAAGAGATACAGCCTGAGCCAGAGCTGGTGTGTAAGCTGTGCTATATGAAAAATCAGAATAAGGAGGACAGAGGGGCCCACTCTCCCCTCCCTAGACTGCTCACAGCCCTCAGATGTCACAATTGCTCAGTCTCCCCGGGGCCTTCTTCCTGCCAGTTCTTCCTGATGTCTGACTTCAAGCCCTCTAGCTTTCCTTATCTGTCCTCATGGGCTGATGCTTGCACCTGTCACAGCTTTCTGCCTTGATTTCCCTTTTCTCCGTAAGCCCCCCAACCTATAAGTCAGACCCAGGAAGCAGAAGGAGCCCCAGGGTGGTGGTCTCGGTTCCTTTAGGCAGCAAGGATGGAGCGCATGGGCAGAGCTGCCCAGGGTCCTTCTCTAGTGCACTCTTGTGGTTGATTGGGGGTCCACTCTGTCCTGGAGACCCTCGGGCCCTCCAAATGGACAGGTGGCCTTCGGGGATGACATTACTGCTCTGTGGACTCTTGGTATCCTGTGCTCTGACCCTCGTGTGACAGGAAGCCAGGCCCAGAGCCATTGGCAGCCACAGGGCCTCATGTGGCCTCCACCTTCTGACCCTAGCCACTCACTGCCTCTCTTCCCTGCCCAGGCTCCACCCCATGCTTAACCACCAGGCTCCTGGGTCACCAGCCCTGACAGCTGCATTTCCTAAGCATTTGCTGAGCCCCTGATGTGCACCAGGCACCAGGACGTTGCAGAGGTGGCCTCCCCGGCTTCTCTCAGCAAGCTTTGAGGGAGGCTCGGTACTAGCCCATTGCATAGATGGGGAGATGGAGGCCTCGAGAGTTTAAAGGTCAGACCCAGGACTTGAGCTCAAGCCCTTACCCCCATGGGAAGAGCCACTCTGCACGTGTTTTGTGGAGGGAGGAGAGGGCCATGGTGAGGATTGCTCTGAGTAGAGCCTTCTCTGTTCTCCAGCTGGCCAGCAACATCCATTCCTAGGCTAGGACACTAAGGCCTTCCCGTGGTTCCAGTGGTGTCCAGCTCTGGCTGCAACTCTGCTCCCCCCTGGCCATGACCTTGGGAGGATCCCTGGGTGGAGATGGCCACCACGGCCTTCTAGCTATAGGAGAGAAACCAGAGCCAAAGCCTAGCCGGGCTCATGTTGGGCCAGCTCCGCCCAGACCATCCCCGGGGGGTGAGACGTGGGCTCAGCACTACTTCCCCTCGGGCCTTAGATGAGACCCTTGCTCCATGCCCCAGCTGCCCCTCTGTTCAGCGGGACCCCTCAATCCACAGGAGGCTGGGATAGGCGGCCCAAATGGACAAGGGTGTCCTGTTTATAGGTCCTAGGTCACCATTCCCGGGGGTGCCCCACGTGGGCATCCTGGGGGCAGGTGAGTAGCCTGTCAGTATTTCGAGGACACACTGAGCCTGCCCCCAGATCCCAAGGCTACTGAGGGGTAGAGCCCAGGAGGGGTGTCCTCATTCTGAGGTTTTTATTACTAATATTTTCTGCTCCTGGGCTTGGGGCCTGGATCAGCCTTGGAGAACAGGACACTGTAGGCCCAGGTAGGAGGGCAGTTGTTTCCACCTCAGTCCGACCAACTGTCCCCCCACACCTCCTACCCCCTTTCTACCTCATAAGCCTGGCCCAGACATTCCTGCCCCACTGTGGGACACTGAGGAGGCCTCCAGCCTCAGTTTCCCCTCCCGTGCAATCTGTTACGCCTAGGCCCACCACAACCAGACATCTCCCCAAGAGCAGAGGGAGCCCCCCAGGCTGATGGTGGCTGGCCAGCAGGCACCCAGGCCCATGGGGGCTCCCGGCCCAGCTAGGCCGCCCAGCCCCTCTCCCTCCTGCGCAGCCAGGGCCTGTCCGCCCCGCACTGTCTCCCGCCTGAGCCTCTGGTGGGCGCAGGTTTCAGCTCCCGTGATAACTCGGAAAGTTGAACTGGCCCCATTACCTCGCTGTGATGGTTGGCGAGATACAGCCTCGATAATGGGGGAGATACGGGTGTCTCGGTGGCCAATAGCCCAGCCTCTCCTCCCATTAACATTCCCCACCAGCGATCCACTCCCGGCTGCCTATCTCCTCTGTTTCCACTCCTCCCGAAGATAAGGATGGAAATTCTGACTTCATAGCTCACTGATTAAAGTGTCTGGATTTCTTGATAATACGCAGATAAATTATGTTTTTGAAAAAGAAGGTAGGGAAGAGGGTAGGGGGTAGGGATGGGGTGGGGGGAGCCCTTGATCGTTGCCCCCACCCTCGCTGGCCTCCCCTGGCCCTGGGCCTGGCCATGAACCATGGAGTGTCTGGTTCACACTGCCCAGGCATCTGACGGACAGTAGGCAGTGGCCAGAGCTGCCTTTGGGCAGGGGCAGGGCGGGCAGGCACGAGGCACAGGCCAAGAGTGACAGTGACGTTGGATGAAGGTGCCCCAGGCCTGCCCAGCCCTCAGCTGGGGTCATTCCTGGGTGGAGAAGGGATCTGCCAGGAGTGGTAGAGGCTGGGGCCGAGGTGGTGGGCAGAAGCAACTGACTCAGAGCAGAGCCTGGACCTGCTGCCTGGACTACAGCCCTGTGTCTCAGTTTCCTCATCTGTCAAAATGGGCACAGGAGCACTCAGGGGACACAGGGCCCACCTGAGGGCAGGGAGTGGTCTGTTTCCATCTCTGTTGCTCCAGGACAGCGCCTGACAGAGCAGCTGCTCCATCTGTGTCGAGGGAACAAGCATGTCCCTTCCCCATTTCCAGGTGGGAGGGGACTGGTCCCAGGGGCGCAGGCTGCAGGTCCAGAAGCTAATGGGCTCCCTGGTGGGTTCCCCAGCCCCGCCGCCAGCTCCAAGTCTTGGCCCAGCTGCCACACTTGACAGGCGGCGCCCTGAAGGTACTCAGGTGCCGTCGTGTCTGTCTGGATAAAGCCACCTCCTTCAGCTGATCGGAGATGGGTGCTGATGGCGCGATGTGCAAGATTAGGGCTGCGTGTGGCTAATCCTTCCGCTGAAGGACAGGTGCGGCAATGTCGAGGGGGGGCCACTGGCGCAGGAGGGGAAACCAAGGCCGTGGGGCTAGGACATTCCTGCTAGGGAGGGGGCCACCCTGAGCCCACCCCCTTGATGGCAGAAAGCCCTCCAGAGGGGATGCCCAGGGCTCCCGGCAGGCACAGGCAGCTGGCCATCTTTCCCCTCTTTTCTGGGTGTATTTTTGAAAGGGGTCTTGAGAAATGAGCTTCTCGGGGTGCCTGGTGGGGCTGGGGCAGGGGGGTCAGTGAGATTTCCGGGTCACTCCCCAATTATGATAACCCTAATGGTGGCCATTGTTAGATAATATTGTTGTTTGCCCCTGAGTCAATTCCAACTCACAGCAACCCCATGTGACAGAGTAGAACTCCTCATAGGGTTTTCTAGGCTGTAATCTTTACGGAAAGCAGATCACCAGGCCTTTCTCCTGAAGAGCCTCTGGGTGGGCTCAAACCACTAACCTTTTCAGTTAGCAGGGGAACGCTTAACCATTGCACCAGGGTTTCCTTGTTAAATAATCTCTCTCTTTATTAAGCACTTGCTGTATACCAGGCCTGGGTGTGACCTGTGTTGTCAAGTAGAGGTGCCAAGGGCACCTCACCGAGGTCACACAGCACAGGGCAGCAGGGGAGACTCTGACTTCGAGGCCATGGTCCTTGTCTGGGTCTCCACCTGGGCTGAGGTCCTGGAGGCGTTTGCAGCCGTGGGTCTCTTACCTCCTGCAAGGAGTCTGCCCCCTCGGTTTCGGGGAGAAAGGTCCAGTCACAGAGGGAGCACTGACAGCTTGGGCCATGTGGCCCATCCCAGGAGCAGCAGAGGCTAGGGTGGAGGCTGGGCAGCTCCACTCCTGCTTGTTCCCAGGGGTTGGTTCACCTGCCCCAGAAAATAGGCTCCTTGGGTGAGAAAGTTGATTTCTTTCTATTCTTTGAGTTTGGTTTTGTTTCAGTATTCTAAAGGAAGTCTGATATTTCCAGTAAAATGGGGCATACATGCAGGGGAGGGGTCAAGTGAAGAGGGAGGTGGCCAGGGTTTGAATCCTGCCCCTAGCGGGCTAGCTGGGCAAGTGATTTAGTGCCTCTGTGCCTTGGTTTCCTCATCTGTGCAATGGGCATAATCCAGTTCCTGCCTCTTTAGCCTTTGAGGGATTAAATCGGAGATAAGTGGGGGCCCTGCATGTAGTGGGGGCTCAGAGAACCCAGAGATGGCTGAGGGTGTTACTGGGGGTGGGGGGACATGTGTGGGGTGAGAGTCCCAGGGCTGGACCCACCTCCCTGAGCCGTCCTTGCCCATTACACACCCTCCGTGAGTATTGCCAGCATACTTTTGGGACAGCTTTTAACAAACACGCTCCAGTTTGCAGAGGGCCTGGGCCCTGTCCGGTCACAGAGCAGCCGGGTGGTTCTGGAGCTTTGGTCCTGTGGTCCTGGGAGTTGCTCCCTGGATGACCCTCCCTTGTCATCAAGGTGTTTGGGTTTGTGGGAACTGCCTTGCCCAGTCTCAGGGCAATAGAGTGGACGCATGGAGCCTGCCCAAGGGAACCATGGGAAGGTTTCAGCCTTCCCCCATCACTGTGGTTCTCAGGCACTTCCTGTTCTGAGCCTCAATTTCCACGTTGGAAAATGGGGCTGATGACACTAAGACCCACCCTATAGGCTTTGACCTGAGAGCATTTGCTGCCTGGAGTGATGTGAGTGCTGGCTGGGTGGCAGTGGCCAACGATGGCATCTTGGAAGCTGCCATCTGGCCATCTGCCCTGAAGTCACCTGCCCGGTCAGCCAATCCTGGCCTCGTCTCCGTGCCCGGCCCCACCCACCTTGCTGTGTAACCTCTGGCCAGCCACTTCATCTCTCTGGGCCTCTCTGCCCTGTCTATTAAAGGGGAGGCAGTCCCCACTCGAGGGTCCTGCTTCGTAGGGATGGACAGGATGCCACTACTGCTACTGTTCCCTAACCACGGTGGTGATCCTCAGGACCCTACCCCTTCCAGCTGCCCCTTGGGCGTGCTGGACACAGGGAACAGAGCAAACCTGGGGCCGACAGAGGGAAGGTGGGGCAGGGGGTGGGATGTACCCCATCCCTCAGTTCTACGATTAGGTGGGGGGATGTGGTGTTCCACCCAGCCCCTCCCCCAACAAAAAAACAAAGAAGAGGAACCGTGATAGCAGCCGCTGGGCTGTGGCAGAGCCACTATCGCTGCATCGATCTGCCGCTCCTTGGGAGCGTTCTGTTGTTCCCCTTATCGCACCCACCAAAATGCCAGGACAGAGCACACGCGGGCTTCGAGCCCCAGTCGTCCACGGAGTGCGAGAACACGCTGCCACTAGTCAGAAGGGGAAGTGGAGGGCGTTTGGGTCCCCTAAATCATTGTCACCATCATCAACATCATCACTATTGTTATTTTGCAAAGGAAGCCGAAAAGGAGTCTTCCCCGAGACATGGCAGGGCAACATAAGAAGTGCCCCCAACAGCTCCTCTCTGCAGGAAAGGAGCAGGCTGTGGAGTGGGGTGCGGGATGTGGAGGGAGGGAGAGGCCCCAGCTGGGCCCCTGTGTCCTGTGTAACCCTGGGTCAGTCTTTCCCTCTCTGGGTCATCCTTCATGGGGGGAGGGGGTGTGAGGCTTTAGTGGAGCCTTAGAGGAAAAGGAAGCGCCTGCACTTTAGGCAGGACAGCCTCTTTCTGCCCAGCTTTGCGCTGGGGCTCAGTTGGGCCCCTAAGCCAGGCTCTCAGTCTTCCCTGCCCCGCCACCAACCTGCCCACCCCGCCCCCTTAGTTCCGTCTGCCTCCTAATCCCGCCCCCAGTCTCCCC
>NW_004443989.1:11494180-11543073 GCF_000243295.1 Trichechus manatus latirostris
CAACCCTGGCTGCCCCAGTATCCCCTGCTCCCAGACCTGCCTCCAGTCACCCCTGCCCCCCAGGCCCTCCAACAACTTGCCCAGAGGACCAGGCCCCAAGGCCAGGGACTCATTGCCCCTCCTGCTGACAGCCAGTGGGAATGGGACATGGAAATAAAGGGACATGAGGTGCAGGGATTGGCTGAGCCAAGGTGCACGGGGTGGGCCTCCCAGAGGGACGGGGGGCCTTCTCTGTGAAAGCCCTTAAAATGGGCATGGGACTGGGGGGTTCTAGGTCTTGGCCCCTCCCTACCCGAGCCCCCACATGCCTGGAACAGGGAATGGACAGGCTGACCTTCAGACGGCCTTCTGCTGCCCCTCAGAGCCCAAACCCCACTGCCTGAATGGGGGGCCAGGCCCTGTGCATTCCGGGGATGGCGCAGCCATGTTGACCCGCAGATGGGAACACCGAGTTCAGATGGTGCAGGCCCACTGGAGCGGACAGCCCACCCTGCCCACCTGCGAGGCCTGGACCCCCCAGACTCTGGTTCTGCTGTTCCTCCACCCCTCACCCTCTCTTCCTGCCCCCCACTTCCTCACACTTCCATCTGCTAGGCCTTGACACCCCAAGCTGGGGGGAGTGCACTCTCCTGATGCATGGCAATCACACCCACCTGCCAAACCTCAATTTCCCCTGCCTGTAAAATGGGAAGACAGTGTACTGCCTGCCTCCCAGGTGGTGTGTACCCTTGAGCAAGCCCCTTCCCCTCCCGGGGTCTCAGTTTCACCCTCCATATGTGTCCCCAGCTTTGTCTGTGATTGTGCCATGTATATAAACCTGGGTGTCTGCCAGACTTCCCATGTTCTGACTTTGAGATGGCAGGAGCCCACATATATAGGAGGTGCTCAAGAAATTTGTAGGGGGATTCAAACTGTGCTCTGAGGCCACTTCCTACCTCACAGTATGTTTGTCTGTAGAACTGCCTAGCCGGTCCAGAGCTGGGGACCCACAGCTCCAACATCGCTATAGGGCTCCATGACCGTGATCAGAAAGCCAGCCCCCAGCGTGGGTGTTTCGAACTGGCATAAGTAGAAAAATAGCAGAGGGGCAAGGAGGGAGTTTGAGCTGAGATCTAAGGAGAGGAAACAGGGAGGAGCAGTGCATAGGGAGGGCAGGCCATTGGGCCATTAGCCAAGTTACTGGCCCTGCCCCGTAAAATGGGGAGACGGTGCTCCCAGGGTGGGTGTGAAGATGAGGGTGTCACACATGAGAGTCGAAGACGCAGTGGAGGGTGTGTGTGTGCGACGAACTGCCCAGCAAGCCCTACAAACTGAGCCCCAGGCCAGCCCCTCCCAGGGCCTCCAGCCTCTCCTATGAGGAACCTGCATCTGACCAGGGCAGCGCTGTCTCCCCCAGGACAGTGCTAGTCATGCTCAATAAATACTTACTTGATTTCTACTCCCCACCCTGCCCAAGTCCCAGGACGCAAAGCAAGCTGAAGGGAAAAGGAACCCAGGAGACAAAGGCAGAGTCTCCAAGTAGGCATAGTCGTGAACAGGGATTCCTAAAGTGGTGGAGTTGTAGGGGAGTCACCACAGCAGGAGGAGAGGCAGAGCTGGGACTTGGCCCTGTGGGGGCTCTACTGCCAGCAGCTCTCATTTGGTCTTGTGACTCCCGCCTGCCTGGGAACAGGGATGGACAGGCTGACTTTGGACACTCTTGTGTTTTCACTTCCTCATTCTCCAAACTTGTCCTGAGCACCTACTGTGTACCAGGCCCTGGACCAGGGATCCTGGGTGGCCTTCACAGTGGCTTGATCCTGGGCCTATGGAGCCCCCAGCCTACGGGGAAATAGAGAGTAAACACAACAAATAATCAATCCCTAATTAGGGATGCTCTTAAATGCCGTGATGGCGAACCCCAGAGGGGACTTACTTTAGTTGGGAGGTGGCAGTCAGGGAAGGTGAGGAGGTGACATTTAAGCAGAGACTTGAAGGATGAGGATGTAACAGGCAGGTGGCAGATGTGGGGAACAGCATTCCTGGCTGAGGGAACAGCAGGGGCAAAAGCTTTGAGCAGGGAATGAGATTATCACAGTGGGGGAAGTGAAATGCCAGTACCTGTGTTGGCCAACACAGTCGAATGGGGGTCGCCCACCCCTCAGTCAAGCCGGTTCAAATGGCAGCACCACCTTTGGAGTGCCACCTAGTCTACCTGGCCCCCAGTGTGGTCCAGAGGTCAGGCAGGCATTCCTTTCCCTATGTACTTTCGCCAGCCATGATCGGGCGTGCCCAGGAGTTGCCCTTTGATAGTGATTGTGTAGGGGAGAGGGTGAGCAGGCCCAGGGGGTGAACTATTGACTTCCTGTCCCCGTGCAGGGCTCACTTGGAGCATGTGGAACTTCACAGCTCCTTCCTTCCTCCTTACTCATTTGTGTACCAGATTTTTCTTCTCCACTTACTCTGCCCTGACCACGATGATGCTGGGAATTCAGGCAGAAGTGAGACTCCCTGACCCCCGCCAATGTGATCTGCCTGGACCCAGCTCTTGTCCTCAGCCACATGTGGCCTCCACCATTTTACAGGCTGCAGACCAGAGGGCTGGGCTCAAGGCTGTAATGTCCAGGCTTAGAGATGACTGCCATGGCTCTCATTCACACTAGAGGGTCCAGGCTGCCGGTTCTAGAGCCAGGTGGCTTGGGTGCAAATCCCAGCCCACCACTCATTCACTGGGTCCCCTTGGGCCAGTCACTTAAACACCCCTGCCTCGGTCTCCTCTTCTGTGAAATGGGGTCGGGGACCCCTCAGCAAGTTTTGAAGGGCACATTCGTTGCTATGTGAGCAGCACTGCACCCAGTACGGTCAAACCTGGGAGAGCCTTAGGCAGCTAGCTGGGCTGCGGGCAGTGGAGGCTGGATGTCCGGGGTCTTCAGGACTGAGTCTCTGAATCCCTGAGGGGAAGGGAGCATTTATAGAGTGCCTGCTGTGTGCTCAAGGAGCCCCGGTGGCGCAGTAGTTAAGCATCTGGCTGCTAACTGAAAAGTCAGTGATTCGAACCACCAGCTGCTCCTCAGAAGAAAGATGTGGCAGTCTGCTTCCATAAAGATCACAGCCTTGGAAACCCTATGAGGCAGTTCTACTCTGTCCTTCAGGGTCACTATGAGTTGAAATCGACTTGACAGCAACAGGTTTGGTTTGGTTTTGCTGTGTGTTCATGGCCCTGCCAGGCCAGTGTGCTAACTCCCAGTTTTCA
This sequence comes from Trichechus manatus latirostris, assembly GCF_000243295.1. Lineage (NCBI taxonomy): Eukaryota > Metazoa > Chordata > Mammalia > Sirenia > Trichechidae > Trichechus > Trichechus manatus. The sequence continues at coordinate 11,497,413 of NW_004443989.1, forward strand.
GCGGCGGGAACAGGCTCCAGGCAGGCGAGGGGCCAGTCCAGCACCCCCAGAGCTTGAAGCTGCAGAGCCAGAGCCTGAGCCCAGCTGTCCAGGGTTTCAGGTCCTGCCCTCCCCTGAGCCCTGGATGGTTGGCATGGGCCCCGTGGGGACCAGGAAGGCCTCTCCCTCTCTGCGCCTTAGTTTCCCCATTTGTGCAGTGAGGGCAGAGTGGATTTCCTGCTGTAACCCCAGCCACACCTACCAGGGAAAGAGGCCATCCTGTAGGGTATGACTGCTCCCTCTTTCCCTAAACAGCGTCCCTGGGCCACAAGTCTGAACATAGAAGCCTCCCAGGCCCGGGTGCAAATCCTGCTCTTCCTGACCCACACTACACCCCAGGACGCCCTTACCTGCAAAAGCAGGCACTAGCCGCCCATCCCTCAGCTATGACACCGTCACATGAATTAAATCCTGAAACTTGGGCTGCAGTGGCTCTTAGGGCCTCTTAGTTCTTCTGAACATGGGGGCACGAGAGGGCCCATCTCGGGGTGGCTATGTAAATGCTCTTGAGCCTGTCCTTCCTGTGGCCACTTGCCAGGGTGGCGGCAGCACTGGCCCTGAGCAAGTGCCCACTCTCTCCTCTCCTCCTCCATCTCCACCCCACCCCCACCCACCGATCAGATGGCAAGGTCCTGTTATTCTTGAGCCCCATCCCTTCTAGGAAGCAATCGCCTCTGTCCATCTGACGTGAGGTGCAAGATGGCTCCATCTGTCAGCCCCTATCGCCCATCTACAAGGGGTTGCTCCTAGCCCCATTGCCCCCTCTTCCTGGCACACTTTCCTTATCCCCTACTCCGGGCTGCCTTTTGCCCACTGTTTCGACCACCACCCCCACCTATGCCATGGCCTCAGCCGCCCCCTGCCCCTGCGTATCACAACCTCAACCACCCTCCCTAGCGCCACCCCACCTCATGCCATGGCCTTGCTGCCCCTGCCACACTCGGGGACCCTAACCGCCACCCTCGCCCCCCTCCCAACTGGGCCCTGCATCTCTGCCCCTCCTTGCCTCCCCACGGAGTCTCAGCAATCATGTCTGGGAGTGAAACAATCTCGTGTAATCTATCAGCGGCTATCGAGCCCATCGGAGGCCGGGAGTGGCTGGGCACGGAGATGGCGCCAACCGTGCACGTTGATAAAGTTTCCGAGTGCAGCGTAATGAATGTGGAGTCACCCGGCCGCGAGGGGATGTGGACTTGGCAGGCCCGCCACTCCGGCTGAAACCAATCTCTCCCATCAGCCGGCCGGGCTTTCTCAGGCCCCACTTTCTTCCCTCCTCCAACGCCTCCCTTTCTTTCTGCCTCACCCGCCTGGCAGGCCCTGGGGACAAGCAGGGTGGGAGACTGGCTACTGACCCTGGCCTGGGAGAGAGGGCAGGCTCGGGGCAGGGGGAGGGTCCTTCAAGCCCAGAGCTGGTCCAGGGCTGGAGGGCTTCCTGGATCTGGTGGCAGTGAGCCAGGCTTCACGCACCACAGGCCGATCCCAGCATGCTCTGCTCAGTAGCCTTTGCTCAGTTCGAGGCTCCCCCACCCACCCGCACAGCCCTCCTGTGGCTACAGTGGCCTTCTCTAGTTTCCAGAACACATCAAGCTTGTTCCCACCTCAGGGACTTTGCACTGGCCATTACCTCGCCCGGAATGTTCTTCCCTCAGCTCCAGCTCAGTTGCGGCTCAGAGGCCACCTCCTCTGGGAAGCCCTCACTGACCACCCCGTCAAAAGTCAGTACATGTGCCCCTGCCATTCTCCCTCTTGCGCCTGTTCTGGCACTGCCTGCTGTCTGAGGGCTGTGCCCTCCACACACAGAATACCCCCATTGGGTCTGGACCACTCTGCCCAGAATTTGCCCCCTGCCCACACATCCCCAGCTGATGGTGGAAGCTCAGGAAGCCTCACTGGACAGTCCCCATTCTCATGGGAACAGCTGGCATCTGGTGCTTCTTTAGCTCTTGCAGAGCCCTTTCCCATCCACTCCTCATAAGCTTGGTGCCTGATACCTACTTTGTCAAATGAGCAGACCTAGGTCTGGGCAGGTCCCAGGGTTGGAGCTACTGGCTGGCTGGCCCACCGATTGTGCCCAGCTTCATCTGCCCAAGGGTCTGGCCCGGCCTCAGTGCACCCTCGTACTGCACAGCATGTGGGCCGATGACCCGGGCCACACTGCACCTCAGTTTCCTCATCTGTCAGTAGAGTCAGTTTCCCCACAGACTTGTGTGATGAGGGTCCTGTCCGAGCTTCATAAACTGTTGAGGGCTGTGCACCTGCGTCCACAGGGGCTGGGCCAGAGGGAGCCACAGCTCCTGCAGGGAAGGAGGCCTGGGTGCCTTGGCCAGGGACACAGAGAGGGGCTTGGAGGGGATGTGCTGTCCCGGGCCATAAAGCCAGTCACTGGCAGAGCCCAAGCCCTGCCCTCTGGGGACGGATGGTCAGTGGGGAGACAGACACAGACACACAGGGACCAGGGGGCAGACAAGCACACCCTGAGACGTGGGAGAGGAAGGCGAAAGGGTCGGCAAGGGCTTCACCATCCACGGTCTGTCTGTGAGGCAGAGCCAGAAGGGAAACCGAGGCCCAGCGAGGAGAGAGGCAAGACCTCAGGCCTGAGAGTCAGGATGACCCAGGCCAAATCCCACCCGAGTGACCTCTCATGACCAGTGGCAGTGGGTTCGAGGACACAGAAGAGCAGGGTGGGACCCCAGACGAGGAAGACACAGCCTGCCCTCTGGCTATAAGGCCTCCACCTCTTGGTGCCTCAGCTCCCCATCTGTGCAATGGGAGGGTGCTAACCTGGGTTGTTACGAGGATTCAGTGTGCTGACGGATTAGAGTTCGTAGAACTGTGCCTGCTCAGAGTAACCACTCTACAAGTGTCCGCTGCTGCTGTTATTATTTTTGTTGTCATTGTTTACTCCTGCCCCAGGAAGCCACTTGGGGTCCATGCGTGGCGGGAGGCACCCACCGCAGTGCCAGCTGGGGCCAGTGCCGGCCAGAGGCCAGGCATGGCCATGGTGCTGGGCGGTGGAACCCCCAAGTTCTGCCATCAGTTACTGGGTTGGCCATAGGAGGAAGTGGCTGCGGCTGGGGGCCAGGATATGGGTGCAGGACCCCCTCCCGGGTGTCTGTGCCCTATCTCCCCACATCTCATCCCTTCCAGCCTGACGCCCCACACCCACCCAGTCCCAGAGACCCCAAGGCAGGGCTAGCCTGGCTTATCCGGGGCAGTCAGGGTCAGGGGGCGCCTCTCCATGGGCACCCCCAAGCAGTCGGAGGAGGGATGCCCCTTGGTCACTCCCCCAGCTCAGACCCTGAGGTGGACTCCCCATGTCCCCATCCCTGTCCCACCTCTGTGACCTGGGGGTCCCAGGGTAGCCCCCAGCCACACCTGACCCCGAGCCAGGCCCTCCATGAGCAGCCTGTTCCCATCCCCTCACCTCTCATATGTTCACCAGTATTTATTGAGCACCCACTGTGTGCCAGGGGAATACTATCCTACTGTGTAGACGTGGGGATACGACATGGAACAGATGGGATGGAGTCCCAGTTCCTGCCCTCTTGGAGCCCCCTCCTCAGGGGGAGATGGACAGTAAATGTAATAAGGAGTAATTGTCATTAGGGAGATGGTGAGGGTGGGGTTAAGTAGTGCCAGGTGGGGTTAAGAGTTTAGACAAGTGGCCAGGACGGCCTTGCCGGGAAGGGGCAATTGAGAGGTTTGAAGGAGGTGAAGAAGGGAGCCAAGTGGATACCAGGGGAAGAGTGTTCCAGGCAGAGGGAGCAGCAGCAAGGACAAAGGCAGAACAGTGAGGGGACTGGTATGGTTGGGGCATCCATGGAGGGGGAGGAGGGAGATCAGGATGGGGGGCTAGACCATGCAGTGTGGCTCTTGGTAAATATTTGGCTTTTGCTCTGTGTGAAATGGGGAGCCATGGGAGGCATTGGAGCAGAGGAGGGACGGAATCAGCAGTGGACAGGCCGACAGAGTTAAGTCCAGTGGGGACACAGCCATGAACAATCGCTCACACGGTGAGTGTATCAGAGTCTGCACAGCTCCTAGTCAGGGGAGGGTGGCTATATGTGAGCGCACAAGGGGCAAGCTGATGGCCAAGGAGGGCTTCCCTGTGGGAGTGAGGCCTGAGATGAGGCCTGGAGGAGGTGTGGGAGGTCACAGGTGAGGGGAGAGGGGGCCAGTTGAGCCTGAGAGATGATGCTTGTGACTCAAATGCAGAAGACACTAAATAGACAAGTGGCAGGATCCCCATTCAGGTGGCAGGATCCCCATTTGGGGCCTGGGACCGCTCTTCGTGACAAGAAACCATGCCCGCCCCAGCATAGTTCTTATAGAAACAAACACGTGGTATAACGTGCAGGGAACAAGAGAGTAACAGGAGGGTGTTCTTTATCTTTATCCCTTCTACACCCACCCTGCCATCTGCTGGAGACAACTTTTTATTTTGTCTTTGGCCACCCAGTTGCTCCCCCGTGACACCCGTTAAAGCTAGCTCTTTATCAGCCCAGCTTCTGCAAGTTTTGTGAGGGAGAGTAAGAAGAATGAGGTAGATGGAATGAACCCAAGCAGAGGAAGGAGTTTCCAGGAGAGCAGGGGGCATGGAGGATAGGACAAACGAGCCATGGGCTGGGTATGTGGCTGGGTTTAGGGGCCAGAGTGGGAGGCTCTGGGCAGCTTGAGTCTGGGAGAATTGACAAGGAAAGCTGATCGATATTATCAAGAGTCGAAGATTTTAATTGACTCCTTTAATATTTTTAGAGAGAGAAAAGTAAGGATTTGGTTTGCTGGAGTGTGTTTCTTTGCATGAGACTAGGCCATATGGGGAGCCCTGGTGGCACAGTGGTGAGAGCTCGGCTGCTAACCAAAAGGTCAGCAGTTCAAAACCACCAACCACTCCTTGGAAATCCTGTGGGGCAGTTCTACTCTGTCCTAAAGGGTCACTATGAATTGGAGTCGACTTGATATTAAGGAGTTTATTTATTTATTTATCTTGGTTTAGGCCATATGGGACCCTGGGTTTTATTTGGGTTATGCATTTCTCCCACACCCATTTTTCCAACAAACATTTGTGCCTTTAAAAACTGACGAACCAGACTTACTGACCGATAGAGACTGGAGGAACTCCCGAGACTATGGCCCTAAGACACCCCTCTGACTTGGAACTGCAGACATTCCCAGAAACAACCTTCCAGCCAAGCAATAAAAACTGAAACCAAACCTGCTGCCGTCGAGTTGATTCCAACTCATGGCAACCCTATAGAACAGAGTAGAACTGCCCCATAGGGTCTCCAAGGAGCAGCTGGTGGATTCGAACTGCCCGCCTTTTGGTTGGTAGCCGAGCTCTTAACCACTGTGCCACCAAGGCTCCAGCCAAGCAATAGACAGGCCTATAAAATAAGCAATAGCACCTGAAAAGAATGTGCTCTGTAGAACAAACAATTATACGAAACCAAAAGGGCAACATTTGCCCAACAGTGAAGATGAGAAGGCTGGAAGGGTAGGAAAACCAGACGAAAGGAAACGGGGAACCCAGGGCGGAAATGGGGAGAGTGCTGACACAGTGTGGGGATTGCAACCAATGTCATGGAAAAATTTGTGTACAATTTGTTGAAGGCGAAACTAATTTACTCTGTAAACTTTCACCTAAAACGCAATAAAATATTTTTTTTTTAAATTGCATGACACTTAAAAGGGTAGATTTTATGGTGTGTGAATTATAGCTCAGTTTAAAAAATAATTAAAGTTTAAAACTCTTGTTTATTAGAAAATATTGGTTCTTGTTCTTTGAGAGGCTGAGGGCCCCTGCTTGGTACCGCTCTGAGTATTTGAAGTTCTTCTCTGAGTCACCCTCAGAATGACCTGGGTGTGTTGTGATGGCAGTCAGTGGCCCCCCTTGAGCCTGGCTTACGTAGTACAGTTGCAGTCACCAGCACCTCCCTGGGCTTGGCCTCACATGCATGCTGGGTTGTGAGTCTGAACCACCTTCCTGAGCCCAGCCTTTCTGGGGTGTACAATATGGCAGCAGTCAGTTATACACAGCCATGGTGGTGAACAGGCAGAGGTGTGGGGCACACGAGAGGACCCTGAACCCCACAGGAAGGAGAATCAAGCCTGAGAGGTGGAAGCTTCTAGGAGACAGATGCTTGCTCCTCTGGACAAGCAGTAGTGAGCTCCCCGTCACAGGGTATATACAAGCACTCTCTGGCTGACCCTTGGTGGTCAAGTTGATCAGCTTTCACCTCCTCTGCTCCTAGGCCCTCTCGTGCAGTTGAGGGGTGGGAGCCAGTGACGGGAGAAGGTTTGGGCTCTGTGGGATCTGGGTCTCTCCCACTGTGGCACAGGGGGCTACGCAAACAAGCACGTTCTCTCCCCAGCATCCTTTTTTGTGGTCTCCCCGTTGCCAGCAGGACTGATCCTGGGCTGATCGGAGCAGCCAGCAGGACACAGCAGTGCCTGCAGCACCCACCTGCAGCCCCAGCCTCTCTGGGGCCCTGGGACCCCTCTGGGCTCCACTGGGGTTCCCTTATCTGAACAGCATCCTCATCTCCACTCACGGTCCTTTCTTCAGCACTTTGCAGCTGCATCAGCTCTGCAGGGTGACTGCCCTTCCCTTCAGGGTGGCAGAGGGACGGCCGAACGTGAAGTGGGACTCCCCAGGTTCGCGCTCCAGTGCTTGTCTTGAGGCCAAGTCCTGCGTCCCTTGCTGAGCCCCAGCTTCCCGGTGCGTGCTATGGGGTGTGAGGCTGTGCAGAGGCAGCAGGCAGTAAGGGGTGCCCAGGGCAGGGGGAACCGAGTGGCCCCATGGGGCTCTTTCCTCCCTCAGGGACTGCACCCCATGGCGCCCCCTCCCTTCCCAGTGCTGAGAGCCCAGGAGGCAGCCAGTCCAGGGCCCACGTTAGTTCTCTGAGAGTGGCTTTGCTCCCAAGTGTTCGGGAAGCTTTTCTAAGAGTTCTCAGTCAAATGAAGCCCTTTTCCCCAAGCGTTTGTAATTCTCACTTGTGGGCCTGGAACCCCCATCATTATGCCCACAGCCCCCTTGGCCCCCAGCCTCCGGTCCACGCCCATTCCTATAAGATGCCCTACTGTACATGCCCCTACCCCCAATGATGGGCACAGGTGACCTCACCAACCCTGGGCATCTTGCCAGACTGTGGGACACCGTGTGCCCTTCTGCCTCCTCCTCCCCATCTCCCTGTCCCTCCTCGATCCTCCCCACTTCTTACATGCTCGCCCAAATTCACTTCGGGGCTGGCAATCAGCTGGGCTTTTTGTTAGGATTGTGCGTGAAAGTCACTTGGCCCAGAGGGGCTTGGGCCATGGTCAGAGGCTGCAGGGCTGGGGGACGCTGGCTTCTGACTCAGCTGCATGACCTGGCCAGCCTCCTCTCTGTGCCTCAGTTTCCTTACCTGTCAAACATCAACTGGGCTAGTGCCTCTCCTGGCTGGGAGGTCTTTGAAGAGCAGCAACCCTGCTCATGGGGCCCAGGGAGGTGCAGTGTGGGTGGGGCGCACAGGTTGAGCTCTAGGCCACCAAGGCTCCCCAGACCCGTCTGGGTCCTGGTCACCCTGGGCTCCCACAGCCAGCCCCCCTTAGACAGTGGGGGCTTGTCCCCATTGCCCGTCTGTCCCCGCCATGGCCCAAGCCGCCCGCTGCCTGGCTGGTGGGAAAGTCTGAATCTGTTGCTATTTTCTCTCTGTTATCAGGGCCTTATCTGGCTGCTGTGTGCCGCCTGGAGGCCAGGGTCTCTCTCTTGGCAGGGATATGCCCCCACCCACCTACCCACCTCCCGGGGCCAGCCAGAAGAGGCGTTACCACTAGAACGCCCCCTGTGTGACAGGGAGGCCAGTCTTCTCCCAGCCTGGTCTGGGCTGGGCGTCTCTCCTACATCCTCTGACCCCCACTCCATGCCTCCCCTCCCTGCAAACCCCCCATGACCCTCCCCTCTATACCCTTCACTCCCTCCCCCATTCTATGTCCCTCGATCCTCCCCACCTGGCCCCATACCTCTCCTCCCCTGCCCAGTGCCCAGTCTCCCCTCCCTATCCATGTTCCTGGGGGCCTCCCAGCCCTGTTTCCCACCCCACCCCAGGGGAAGGTGTGGCACCTCCCTGGAGAGTGGAGACAATAACCACAGCTGTAATAACAACCTGGTGGCTGTGTTCACTGCCCATGGCACTGGCTCACTGACACAGAGGTGATTGTCACACACACGCCCACATCCAGTGAGGAGACCAGGCTTAGGAGGAGAAGTGACTGCCCTCGGCCATGCAGCTCAGTGTCCTGCTGCTCCCTCTGCCTAGAAGGCTTTTGCCTTGCCCCAGTTGCTGGCAGCCTCCTGCTCTCCCTGTCCTGATCTCTACTCACTTGTCACCTCCTTCAGGAAGCCTTCCCTGACTGTGGTCTCCACCTCTCCTTCATGGCAATGGCTGCACCTGTATTTTTACTTTCTTGGGAGGAATTTTGATCACTGCTAGACCTCCAGTGCCCAGCGCAGGGTCAGGCACAGAGAGGGCTCCAGAAAGGTTTGATGAGTGAGTGAATGAGTGAATAAATGAGTGAGTGAGTGAATGGGTGAGTGAGGAAATTAGTGAATGGATGACCAGTGAATGAATGAATGAATAAGTGAATGAATTAACAGTAACTAAAGATGAGCCCTAGCAGAAGCCCAGGTAGGCCTGAGCCTCTCCAGGTGTGCCCACACCCTCAGGGAGGCTGGCACGTTAGGGGGCAGGACCGTCCTGCCGGCCAGTGTCCTCTCAGACCAGCAGGGCCTGCAATCAGCGTCAGGCTCTGCATTAATGGGGCCTGGGCAGTGAGATGGCCCTGCCCAAGGGAGCATGAGCAAGGTGACCATATAGTGGATGTGCAGGCACAGGGGTAGGCTCAGGAAACGCTCTCAGGCCATAGAGGACCCAAGCAACCAAGGGTTTGCTGGGGACTCTGTGCTGGCTTACTCACCCCGTGTCTCTGGTAGTCTGGGAGGTGGCAGGCATAGTTGCCCCTCTGACTGGGGGCAGTTTGCAGGGGGCTTGCCCATGCGCATAACCAGGAGGGCAGGACAGGGGCCTCCCCCAGGCCGCCAGGTACCCTGGCCAGTGCTCCAAGCTGCCCCATCCACACTGGCCTGCAGGTTCGAAGTCTAAGACACCTGTCCTCTCCACCAGTGGCCATTCAGGCTCTCTAGGCTCAAAAGGAGGAGGAGGGAGCCCCCCAACTGCCTCTTCTAAAAGCTAGTGGGGCCGGAGCACGCGAAGGGAGTCAGGGTCCCCCCACCACACAGAACCACCCCCGTAATTCAGTTTTAAAGCATGAAAAAAGGGAGTTGATGAAATCCTGCTATCAGCACTGAGCCAATATGCAAAATATCTCATCCCCAATCAAATAGCTATTATGTTTTCATTTCCATTTCGGCATCCTGCTTAATGAGCAGGAGACGGATCAGTGCACGGGGTTTCTGCTCGCCGTGATAACCGAGGGGCTTAGGGCACTGTGGGGGCCACACCCAACTCTGCCCTGACCGGCCAGTGACCACAGTTGCCCCTCACGGACACCCCCAGCGAGACAAGGGGACCAGTGCCGTTCTGTGGGGTCCAAAGGGCTCAGGGATGGGTGCAGCCCAGCTCAGTGCAGAGGGCGGTGTAGTGTCAGGAAAGGTGGCACGGGGACAGGGGTCTGAAGTCTGTCACCTGCCTTCCTGTCCCACTGCCCTGGCCCTGCTTCCTGGATGACAGCAAGTCAGCTGTCCTTCCTGGGCCTCAGTTTCCTCATCTGAAAAGTAGGCATGACTCGGGCTTACCTCTGGGGATGTTGGGCGGCTAGGGAAGGGAGACATGCCCATTTGGAGGGTGGCATTCAGTGCCTGCCTCCCCCTCTGCCCTACCCCCACCGCACCTGGTCACCTAGCCACCCACATCCTTCCTACTGTCCTCTCCGCCGCTCCTCCTATGAACCCATCCAGCTCCCAGGAGTGTGCCTCCCCTCCTGCATACCCTTTCCCACCTGCCCCTGTGTGCTGGGACCTCCAACCTTCTAAGCCTCAGCTTCCCCATCTGAAGTGGGGACGTGAAGACAACCTTGCTGGGCTTTGGGAGAAGCTAAGGATGACATTTATAAAACGCTGAGCCCAGGGGCTGGTACACAATCAGTGCTTAATAAGAACATGCCCTGCACCATTTCCTGGGCCCTGCTGGGCGGTGGGTGGTCACAGTGGTTAATGTTGGTTGAGCACATTCTGTGCCAAGCCTCGAGGGCAGCTCTCTGATTTAGGCCAACAACACAGTTCCTCCCTGTGTATTTCCATTCGTAGATGAGGAAACTGAGGCTCTGAGAGTCCAGTGGCTTGCCCAAGACCACACAGACACAGTAAGCGTCTGTTGACTTGCCTGGCCATGCACCAGCCTGGCCCAGCTGCCAGGGTCTCTGGTCAGAGACCAGAAGGGGGTCCCCAGAGGGACCGGGCAGGGGTCTCTCCTAGCACAGGGCACCCACGAGCAGCTGCGTCACCACAGAAGGCCCAGACCAGTGGAGAAAACTTCCTCCCTAAGCCCCAGGTCAGCGGGGACCCAGGTGCCCCATTCCCACCCAGAAAGCCCCCCGTGGGACCCCAGATGCACCCACATGGGGTTGGTGTGGACTCAGGGCACGAGCAGAGATGAGTTAACATGTTATCGGGCTGAGGCAATGTGAAGGTGAATTCGCCTCACCGCCTCTCGTTTGTGGCGAGGTAGCGATTGCTAGTTGGCAATTGTTTCCCGGGTTATCAAAGCCTTTTTAATTGTGCCAGAGCCGGAATTAGCGGCATTAGAATAAATTGCTGCGCAGCCTGGCAGCCCATTTCTCCACGCTCATCGTGATGGCTTTGTGCAGAGCCGGGGTCTTTGTGCTCCACAAATGTGCCTGCCATGGGGCCCGAGCTCCCTGGGTGGTTCAACCCACCTGGGTGGGCACCTTGAGACAGGTTCACTCATGGGGACCATAGCAAATGTGGAGGGTGTGTGTCCTCTACTGTGCCCAGCATCCACCTGGCCGCCATGGATGCAGGTAGCTTCGTACCCACTTACCAGAGCAGACAATCAAGGTCCTGAGGCCCAATGGCCGTTCAACAGTAGGGGCCAGGAGGGCCACTCAGTCTCCACAGCTCTGCAACCATCTTCCAGAGTGAGAAGAGCCACAAGCAGTGCAGAGGCTTCCGGAAATGTGCCAGCAGGTGCGCTGACCATAGGGCCATGTGCTGCCCACTGAGGCTGGGTGGGAGAGGCTGCCCTGCTCAGAGCTGACCCCAGGGCTCCACTTGGCCCTGGCACGTGCCGTGCCAGGGAGGTCATGGCAAGTTGGGCTGTGCACCTGGTGCACGCGTCAGACCGGTTCGGGGAGTGCCTAGCCCACCCTCAGAGCCTGCAGTGTGAGCTTGGCCTGGGGCAGGTTCCTGTGTGATCTGAGCCCAGCTGCCCACCCTCCTGTAGTTACGGCTCTGAAGTGCCCTAAGGAGGCTGGGACTCATGGCAGAAGCTAGGAGGCAGAGGGCTGCAGTTGGGAAACCCTTTGCCTGAGACTCTCTGTGGCTCCCCAGGGCCCCTGGATTCTGGTGCACTCCTCCCCGTGGTGCTGAGGTCAAGTGGCCTGGCCCCTGCCCTCCCCTCAGCCTCAACTCCCACCAAGTGGCCCCATTCACTCAGCTGTGGCCCAGACAACTGCCTTCCACTTCCTTGACCACACTGGGCTCCACCCCACCCCTGGGCCTTTGCTGGTCCCTCTGCACAGAGCTCTCTTCTCAGCCGTTGATCTCATATCAACAGCATCATCCCCGCCAAGATCTCCTGGAAGCCTCTCCCTCTCTCCTTCCCTCTCCCTCTCTCATTTGCTCCCTCGATGCTCTTTTATAACGTGTCGTTGTTTTTGGTGTGGGGCCCGACTGCTCTTCCCCGCCCTGGCCTGGAAGTCTTCCTGTGTCCTAGACACTGCCTGGACTCAGGTGTCAGCGTACACATCCACCAGGCCATTATCTGACCTGTGTCCACTCATGATCAGAGAGGTAGACTGATTTCTGAATTTCAGCCAGAAACTGGATCCCGGACTCTCTCATCCATCACAGTCCCCTGGGCACTTCTGTCCCATGGACATGTGCCGGCATCTGTGTGTCTGTGGCTAATGTTGGTCGCCATCTGGCTGCATGTTGTTCTTTGCCGGGCAGGCCGTCAAGGATGTCTACAGGCCCCACTGCAGGCCCACCCACCTCCCTTACCAGCCATCAGCCCCTCTTCTTTCATCCCCAGCCAAATTGGGCAGAGGAGGAGGGTGAGGGTGCCGGAAGGGAGGATACTGATGGCCCCCTCCACACCTCAAGTCCTGCCTCATGTCTGCCTGCCGGGGTGCTAGGAGCTGGGTCCAGAGCTGGGTGGGCATGGCCCCACAGCCCCTCATGCACCGCTCTCGGCTGTATCCACAGGTTCCCTTGGAGATATGGAAGCCGGAGAAGAGGCGCAGGCTGTGGACACAGGTCTCTCAGAGAGGGAGCCCGCAGCACCTGAGCCCAAACCTACAGGGGAGCCCGAGCCCCCAAGCCCTTCTGACGGAGGTGAGTCACAGGGCACATGCAGACCCAGGGTCTTGCTCCGTTGCCTGCCTGGAGACTTCCTGTCAGCTCTTTCCCTTGTGGAGTCTCAGTTTCCACATCTGTGAAATGGTTGTCTGCGGACTGCCATCCCCGGTGGGGGCCAGGAGAGGCCTGGGCATCTCCCCTCCAGGGGCATGTTCCCCAGAGCACCTGGGGGGGTCCCAGGAATAGCCGGGGAGAGAAGGGACACACCCCTTCAGCAGGTGGGTCTTGGAAATTCAGCCCTGTGGTATAGATGTGGAAACTGAGTCCCAAGAGGAAGGGTCTAGCTCGGGGTTAGACAGGTAGTCACGTGGGCCACCATGTGACCTCAGGAAAGCCATGCCCCCAGCTTCAGTTTACCCTCTATAGAATGGGATAGTGAGGCTGTCCTTCAGGGCCATGGCACCTGCTTCAGGCTTTGTGTAGCCTCAGTGCCTAGAGGGTGCTATACATACCAGCTCCTCCTGTCAAGATGTGGGAATAAGACCCAGAGAGGTCAAATGACTTGCCCAGGGTCACACAGCCTGCAAGGACCCAACTGGAGCCCAGGTCTATACCTACACCCACCTGGGTCAATCTGGATTCAGCTGGTCTCCCCACCTCCCACCTGCTCCTCACCCCACCCTGGGGCACCTTGAAACTCTCCTTGGGCCCTCCTGCTGGCAGTTTCCCAGGGGGCATTTCCCAAGCCGAGAACAGGCCTTGGAAGGAGAGCCTTCCCCGTAAGAGTGAATTAACCTTGAGGCCTCACTGAGATGGGGGCACTTAGGAAGTCAGCACCTCATTATCCTGATGAGGACACTGAGTCCATGAGAAACAGGGGATCTCTGCCTGGTTGGCCCACTGCGACCTTACATCCATTCCATACCCTTTGCACAGAGTCTAAATTACCCTACATCATGGTCTGATAGGGACCTAGACATAGCCACAGACGGCCATTTGGGCAGGCGGTAAGTGGGTGGTGTGACCAGGAGTGAAGGGAAGACAGAGTACTCGGGAAGACCTCTCTGAAGAGGTGACACTGTGCAGAGATGGAAGGCTGTGCAGGGGCAGAGGCCCTAGCATGTGCAAAGGCCCTGGGAAAGATCGGTTGGGCCACAGAAGCAATCTTCAGGGCAGGCAAAGGAGGCTGGGGGCTAGATACTAAGGAGGCAGAAGATCCCAGACCAACCTTGACCTCCAGCGGCGGGGGTTCCTTCTCTTGGTGGGCCCCCCTACCCCCAGCACCCCGAGGCTCAGAGCTTCCGGATTCCCCGCTGGGCAGCCCCCAGGCCCCAGAGCCCAACAGGCCTCTTCCCTGAGACCTTGCAAACTCAGCCAGCTGGCTCCTGCGGCCTTGTCCATCGGGCAGCACACATGGGGTCACCAAGGCCACAGTGAGAGTGAGGCAGGGCCGGCTGGACTGGAACCCAGGGCCAGGGCTCCCATCACCTCAGCTCCCTGGGGCACCCTCCCGCCCAGGACAGCCAGGTCGGGTGACGGCATCATGGGCCTGCCCTCTGTCCTCTAGCCACTCCTCAGGGCTCCAGCAATTGTCAGCTGTTATTATTATTCCCTTTGTCATCACGTCATCACCAACCCACACTGTCAAATGCTGGGGCCAAAACTCAGACCCCAGAACCCATATGCCACCCTGCTGAGTCTCAGTTTCCCCATCTGCAGGGCTGTGATGGAGGGAACGCTCCCAGGTGGTGGCCCCTTATCACCCCACCATCGTCATTACTACTAGGACCTGCCCAGAGGGAGCACTGGCAGAAAGGGCTGAGGTGGGGGGCCGGGACCTGCCAAAGGGCAATGGCTCCTGGCTGGTCGACTTTGACCCCAGAGCCCAGGCCTCTTATCTGATTTGGGAGCGGGGCTCGAGGGGGGCGGGGCAAGGCCGAGAGGGAGCTGGAAAAAGCAGCTGGGGCTGTACCTGGCACAGGCCGGTTGTGATAACGTGGCGATGGGTGCGATAAGGTGGCACAGGAGCAGTATCTGCTGCTCGGGTGGACCCGGCTCGGCTCCTGCGTGGTGGCTGGGGCTCGAGTGCCAGCCACTTTGATTTATAGCCAAAAATAATAGGACTTTTATACTGTGTGATTGATTTATTTGATGTTAATCACAGCCCTTATCACTAGCATTAATAATCTGCTGGGCGCGCGACGTCACCATTGGGGGGGTTTATGGGAGCGCATCGATTGGGGGCCGCAGTGGTTATCAGGCCTGGCTGGGAAGGCAAATATGCCCTTTGGGCTGGAATTGGGTGCGGGGCCAGTGGAAGGACGGAGGAAACCCAGGAGCTGAGGCCTTCGTGTGGCCGCCAGCCTGGGCGTGCCTGTAGGCCATCCATTGCCTCTAATTATTAACAGCAACCGGAATAACAATCATTATTGCTGCAATTAATGAAGAATGAAGGTGCTAAAAGCTAAGAGAAACACTGGGATGTCTGACCTCCCCCCCAATAGAATCAGCTGGGGCCAAGAGCCCGGAGGGCGGGGGAGCCTGGGGACTGTGGCCACCATGCCAGGCCTCAGTATCCCTACTGGGTGGGGTCGGGCGGGCAGCTTGCTGCTGAGGGTGGCAGCAACATGATGTTGTTTTCTCTCTGCAGAAACAGAGCCACCCCCACCACCCCCACTGCAGCCACCTCCCACGCCCCCAAGAGTCCCCGAGGAGATGGAAGGGCAGGAGCCGGAGACACGGCCAGAAGAGGAGTCAAGCAGTGCCTGGACCGGACCAGGTAACTGCACAGGTGGTGTGGCAGCAGTGTCTCTCCAGATGGCCCCCGGGTCCCGGTGTCCTGGGGATCCTGGAGCTGGGCCACCTGGCGGCTCAAAGTGGAGCATGTCTGTTCAGCCAGGGATGCTGGTGGACACCCACTGGGCCCAGGCCTGTGCCTGACCTGGAGTCCAGTGGGCCCGTGGAGCCAGCAGTGTTGCTGCAGCCTGCCTGAGGAGGCGCCTGAGCTCAGCCCTGGCCCACACCACCCAGACAGGGCATACAAAGGTCTGTGTGGGAAAGGGGCAGGTGGCCGTGGCGGGAAGGCCCTGCCGCAGGCGGAGCAGTGAAACAAAGGCGGTGGGGGGGATGCGGCGTGTCGGCACCACCCAGCACCAGGCTCTCCTGGCTGGCCGTGTTAGTGACTCAGAGACACACGGCAGAGACCTTAGGCAAGTGCCAGGCCCCTACCGGGCAGGACAGGAGGCCCCACCCCGGGGGCTTCAGCCACATCCTAGGTGGGAGTCAGCTCGAAACGGCCAAGGGGAGGGGACCCCCATTCCTCCTCTGGAGGCCCTGAGGGGCCAAGATGGGAAGGGTGTCAGAGCTAGGCTCCTGCCAGCTTCTGTTCCAGTGGCCAACTGCTCAGCTGGGCTAAAAGAGTGCCAGGATCAATTAGTGATGTCTGACACAAGCACCTAAGGTGGACATGGTGGCACAGGCGCCGTGTGTTTCCTCACTGACTTAACATAGCCCACTCCCATGATTGATGGGTGTCCAAGGCCCAGAGAGGGGAGCCTGAACTACGTAGTCAGAGCCAGGATGGCAATCCCCACATGTGGAGAGACCAAGTCCGCTCCCTTCCTCTCCATCCTGGATGGGCCTGAGGCTGGCCACTGGACAGAGCAGCTATGGGGGAGAACGCGCCAGTCGTCCTCACACCCTGGGGACCCCACTGCCCCAAGGAGGGGCCAAGGCAGTGAAGGGGGAAAGGACGAGTCCTCGGCCACCCACATTCTGAATAGCCATCTGTTGCAGAACCCTGTGAGGGTTGATCCTGGCAGAGAGTGCCACCATTCACCATGGCAGGTGGTGGTGAATGTAATTATTTTCCAGGTGGTCCGGTCACCCCATTTTACAGATGGGGAAATGTAGCCCCTGGGAGACTGGAGCCTGACCGGCTGACCACCACCCTGGGCAGGCCCTGCCCTGGCTGCAGAAAGGCCTGGCCCTGGGGTGGGCACTGGGCCGTGGTTTGGGGCTGGGGTGCACTCTGGAGCTTCCTGCGCTATTTGTGTCCTGGAGGCCCCCCCACTTGGCTCCCCCAGCACCCGCAGATAGGGATTTCTGTGCCGTGGGCACGATGGGCCGATAGCAGCTGCCCGCCAACCGCCACGCTGCCTATCAGGTCCCCACAGTCCCCCTTATCACTGGCTGGGGCCGTGGGCGCTTATCTCCAAGGGCCACCCAAGCCAGTGGGGGCATCAGGGCTCAAGGGGCCTGGCAGGGTCTGTGGCCCCAAGGGCAGTGACTAGTGACCGGGGGTGCGGTAGGGGCTTGGTCCCCTTCACCTGGAAGGTCTCAAACGCCGTTCCAGCCCCCCCTCTCTCCCCTGCTCTGGCCTCTGTCCCTCCCTCCCTCTCCCTGTCTCCCTGTGTGTCTTTCTCTGTCTCTGTCTGCGCCTCTCTTGCTCTCTGGTCCGCAGCCACCCTCCACTCCCCACCCCTACCTGTCTCCGCCTGAGGGCCCAGCTCATGGGGACAGCCTGTGGGCACCATTCTCCCTCCTCTCTGGGGTGCAGGGCCCCAACGGTGGTTTCCAATGGGAGAAGAACTCCTGCCTGGTGTGCGAGGGCAGGACATGGTCCTGGCATGGAGCCGGAGATGAAGCCCACGGCTCAGTGCACAGCAGTGCTCGGCCCACACTAGCTGCCATCTGCTGCTGGGACCTGGCTCTAGGGTCTCATGGGGACCCACTGGTCAGGCCCATCCCCAGGTTCTCCCCACCATGGAGGGCAGCTAAGACCTGGGCCTGGCAGATTGTCTGGCTTCCGGGCCTCTCTGCACCTGCATGGTGGGCGCAGCCAGGCTGCCTGCCTCCAAGTGGTCAAGGGCCCAAGGACACCTCTTCGGAGCCACGTGGAGGCCCCCCATGGCCCCAGGCAGAAGGGTGGCTGCAAAGACAAGCAAGCTCCTGGGTGTTCAAGGGCTTTGTAAACCCTAGAGCACTGGCCCCCAGGCATGCAAATGGCCATCTCTGCTATCTCCCATCAGTTCCTGGCCCGGTACTGCTCCCATCCCAGTTCCCCCCATGCCTGTCCTACCCCTGGTGACTCCAGAGCTCCAACAACAGACCAGGAGATGTTTGGCGGGTGTCTGTTTTCATTTTCAAAAGTTACAAGATAGTCAGCTTTGGGCAACTTAACTCTTGAGTGTCACTGCTTCAAACATGAACGCCCCCAGCTGTTCCTAGAGGGAGGAGTGCAGACCCTGAGGCCCAATTGCTGGGAGACTGTGGGCCAGCCACCTGTCTCTCTGGGCCTCAGTTTCCAATCTGTAAACGAGGATAAGGAGGGCAGCCGCCTCGTGAGACAGCTGTGAGGATGGAAATCTAGAGGTACAGAATGTGTGAGGAGAGAGCCCAACACAGTACAGGGTCCCCTTTCCTCTGGTCTGTCCAGAGGGGAAGGGCTGTCACAGCTCCTGGCAAGGGGCTTTGGTGGGCCACAGACCTAGGGCCGGTGTCCGGGGACTGGGGGAGGCAGACACAGGGTCCCAGAACCCACCTGTCACACCCCCACGTGGAGACCATTGAGGCCACCGCTGCCCCTGCCAGCCCCTCCATCCCCTGCCCTCAATCCGCCCGACTGGGTTTGAAGGGAGAGGAGGGTGGGCAGTGGGAGGGGAGACAGTATTTTTATCTTTGAAATGACCTTGTTCGCTGGAGGGGCTGCCTGTTTAAAATTCTGATATGCAAATGGCTGATAGCTATAATCTATAATCCCCGGCTCGGTGGCATCTCAGCTCTTGGAGGGTGCAGGCTCTGAGGTCCAGAGAGGGAGAAAGTGGGACAGCCCAGCTGTCCCCACTAGGATGCGGAGGGCCGGGCTAGGGACTTGGTGCTGAGCCCCAAGTGTCCTGTGCTGACCCTGTGCCTGGTCCCAGGCGGAAGTGCCATCCTCATGTGGGTCCAGGATCTGTACATCCCCACTCCAGGGGCTAAGTGGGGGCTGCTCCTCAAAAGCCAGGGCTTGTGATGGGGGCAGGGTTGGAGTTCCCTAGAGCTGAGACAGAGACAGCAACTCCCCAGTCCTGCAACCCCTGCAGGGGCAGCCGAGCATCGTCCCAGGCCCAAAGCTCCTGGCTGCCTGGGGGGAGGCAGGATCCAGGCTCAAGGCCAGCCAGTTTGCATGCTCAGGAATGGATGGAAGTTGCTCTTATTGAGCAGTTACATGCTTCTTGAACTGCATTCAACCCTTTAATCATAGTATCTCTGGTAATCCTGCTGACGGCCGTGTAAGGGAGGTAGTATACTAGTTGAGCCCCATTTTACAGTTAGAGAAACTGAGGCTCAGCAAAGTGGAGTGGCGTGGCCAAGGTCACACAGCCTACAGTGGATGGGGAGCTGGGACTTGAGTGGGGCCGTGTCTATTCTGGGGAGGGGTGTCTCTAGCCCACTCCCCACTCCCAGGAGCCACATGCCTCGCTCCTGTCCTGGCTGTTTGATCCTCAGGGCTCTGGGAATGGGGTCCTCTTCACCCATAAGTGTCTCAGGGCCTGGAACTCTTTCCTGGTGGCCACTGTTTATAAAATGAAATCTAATTGGCCAAACATTGGGTATGCTTTTCTGTCCTCAGCAGGTCAGGAGAGGGTCCAGCTAAGCAGTGAGGGCCAGGCCTGAGAGATGGGAGGGGCAGCAGCAGGGGCTCCCATCCCCACCCTGAGGCCTAAAGGACAAATGGGAGTGGGGCGGGGTGTTCAGGTAAGGGGCCGGCAGGTGCAAGGGCCCTGAGGCACGGAGCATGAGGGTCGGGGCTGGGGAGAGACAGGCAGGTGCAGATGGGCAGGGCATTGGGCACCTGCTCAATGCCATGGAGCTGCCTCCATTTTCTCGGCTGTAAAATAAAGATACTGAAGGGTTTTAGGTGGGGCCTTTGGTCACTTTGCATTTGGGGACGATACCTCTGTCTGCCTTGTGGAGAATGGGGCCAAGGGGCAGCATCCACCCCCAGAAAGCATGGGGAGGAGCAAGTGGCTGTGAGGGGCCAGTGAGGGCGTCAGGAACCCAGCCCCCTGCCTAGGGTCCAGGGCCGCTGGCAGCTGGGAGTCCTCAGCCAGAGTGGGAGCGGAGTGGGCTGGTTATCTGGGCTGGGCCCCGGCTGACTAATCTCCCCAGTCCGGAGTCTCCATACAAACCTCAAGGTTTGTTATCAAGCTGCGGGCGGGCGGGCAGCAGAGGCAGGGCGGCCCGTCCTGATGGACAGCGGGGAGATGGGCCGATACGGCGGCTATGGCCCCCCCGCCAGCACGGCATGTGTGGGTGGGAAAAATCATTTCAGCTATTTTGCATTATCACCAGTACTGGCGCTGCGGCCTGATAGGCCTATTTGTCTTAGATTAACGAGTAGGGGGAGGGGTACAGGGGGCGAGGGCAATGGCAGGGGTCAGCCTGGGGTCAGCTCAGGACCAGGCGCAGCGGCAGCATAAGGAGCCACCTTTCAAATCCCCAGCCCAGCACAAGCCCCTCCTGGGAGTCATGTCCCTCTGAGACTCTCCCACCATGAGCCCAGTGCAGCACTCGGGCCCTTCCCCCGTCCTAACCCCCTACTCCACCCCACATGGCCATGCTGGGAGACCCAGGAGATGGAGCACGAGAGGGTCCCGCAGTCGTTCCCTCCCCCAGGTGCTTAGAGAGCCCCCACAGGGGCCAGGCTCTGGGAGCTGTGGAAGACATGGGCGGTCCTGCCCCCCACTACCCAGGCATAGGCAGGGGCGACCCGGGCAGTAGGATCAGCAGGAACATGGGGACCGGGTATGAGATGGAGATCTTGCATTCATTCAGCAAATACTTGTGTATTAGCTCCTGCTGTGTGCCAGCAAGTCCAAGCCCCAGGCTGATGTTTCTATTGAGGAAAACAGATGCTAGACAACAGTGAAGGAAAAGACCCTCAGGTCCAAAAAGAGGAAGCTCTGAGTAAAATAAAGGGAGGAAGGGGATGCACTTCTAAATAGGGGATGGTGGCCTGCTGTGCCACCATTTGAGCAGGGACCAGGAAAGTGTGGGCCATGGGTAAGGGTAGGGGCAGTGGGAAGAGGCGCTCTGAGCAGCTGGCCATCCAGGTTGGACTGTGGCCACAGACAGGGGGTGTCTTGGAAGTGGAGTTCGGAGGGCAGAAGCTCTTGCTAGGGTGCACAGTGGGTGGGTGGGTACCCCTGGCGCTTTCCATGATACCCTTCACCACCAGCAGTGGTACCGAGGCCCAGATGGGCCTGAACCCTGGCATGTATCCACCACCAAAGTTCAGGGCCACCAGCTCCTCCAAGCAGAGCCTGGCACAGGACCGCTACTCTCCCCCTCATCTCATCCCTGTCTGCTCCCTAGATAGGTCACAGGGAGGCCTACAGGCGCCACACGTGCCCTCTGGCCGCTGTGGCCTCTCCACCATGGCTAGCCTGGCCATGGCCTCCACCGCCCCAGACTTAGCCCGACCTCTCCTAGCCCACACAGAGGCTACCGCCTGGGGCTGCCCAGGGCACGAGGGTCCAGAAGCCAGACCCCATGCAGAGGCGCTTCAGAAGTCAGACCTCCCACCCCCTCTAGCTGGCAGGGAAACTGAGGCATGGTGCTGGGCCATGGCTTCCCCAGTGGCTGGCTGCTTGACACTGGGCAACCCTTTCACGTGGTCAACGGCCCTTCACTCCAGTGGTGCTCACTGCTGGGCCACCCCACCCCAACCTGGCCCCCTAGTAGCCACTGCCTTGGCCTGGTTCTGACTGGGACCTCCACCTGCAATAAGGGTGCCTGGGCCTCAGGGTCACCCCACAGGGCTTCTGGAAACCAGAAGCCAGGTGGAGCTTGTGGGTCAATAAGAGTCGCCATTGTCCCATCAAACTGTCCATTACCACAGAACTCACTCATTTCCCTTTGTTCACACACTTGCTCCTTCACTTATTGAGCACCGACTATGGGCAGCCCCTGTTCTGGGAACTGGGGACAGCAGTGAGCAGGACAGACAGACGCTGCCTTCCAGAAGCAGCGGCCAGAAGTGGGGGGAGCAATCAACAAGGAGGCCGGACCCTGAGAATGGGAAGTGCCTGAGGGAGCAGCATGGCGGGTGCCAGCAGAGGCCGGGGAGGGGCCTTGAGAAGCTGATATGCCCACAAGGCCTTGCAGAGAGCCCAGTGGGCTGAGGGAGTGAGCAGCATACACTGGGAAAACTGCCCCACAGAGCACAGCCGGGCTAAGGCCCTGCTGTCGCCCATGTCTGCCAACCAGGAGGGCTGTGGTGCAGTGAGGGAGGGGTGGGAGGCCCGGGAAGGGCCAGCTAGGACAAAGGCTCCCATTTCGAGGTAGGGAGCTGGGGGCAGGTTTGGCCAAAGATGGTCGCAACCTGCCCTGGGTTTAACAGGATCGCTCCAGCTGTTATGTGGGGAGTGGACTGTAACGGGACCAAGGGCAGAAGTGGGGAGCCCCATGGAAACGCTGCGACCCAGACTTGGGGAGAGATATCGATGGCTG
Source organism: Trichechus manatus latirostris (assembly GCF_000243295.1). Classification (NCBI taxonomy): domain Eukaryota; kingdom Metazoa; phylum Chordata; class Mammalia; order Sirenia; family Trichechidae; genus Trichechus; species Trichechus manatus. The sequence goes on from NW_004443989.1 coordinate 11,519,482, forward strand.
GGTAGCCCCCAGGCAGATGCCATGCTGCTCCCATTTTACAGATGAGAAAACTGAAGGCCAGAGAAGTTCGGCAGCAGCCCCAGTCCCACATCAATCCTGCCTCCTGCGGAGTGGTCCTCTCCGCCTGCCCATGTCTGGCTGCTGAAACCCCTCCCTCCTCTCCTGCAGCAGCCCCATGGTCCCCCGGGTTCCCTGGGCCACACCTCTTGGTATGGACCCTGCAGCTGCAGAGGTTGAGTGGGCAGCAGAGCGCTGACTAGGAGCACACTGGAGCCCAGGGCCCCTGGCCATTACGGGTGGGTGGGGACCAGGCCTGGCTGCCTGCCCCACGATGCCTGCTGGCCTCACCCTGCCTTCCAGGAGCAGCTATCGGTGGCCGGGGCAGTCTATCTCAGCCACAGGCACTAATCGAGCCTGGCTTCCTCCTCCGCCCTCCCCGCCCGGCTTCCTGCCCCGGCCAGCACACCCTCACCACCCCCTACCCCCAGAGCTCAGGCGTGTGAGTGTGTGTGTGTCCGTGTGTGTGCGGCTGAGCGGCTGCCCCTGCCTCCACCAGTCTCTGAACATCGGTAGTACGAGCAAGGCACAGACCCCCAGCCCCCACATGGCAGAGCTCCTGGGGCCCTGGCTGCTCCTTCCCAGAAGCCTCCCTCCCCTGTCCTCTCTGCCAGCCACATGGCCACCAGGCGTCCCCTCACCTCTCTGAGCCTGCTGCCTCCTCTGCAAAATGGCCACAAAGGCTGGCCTGGGAGGGCTGGGGGGTGACGGACAAGTACATGTGGGGCAGTTACTGCCATCAGTGCTGTGGCTGCTACCAAGGCCAGTGCTGGGGCTGCCACCACACCACCACTGCCACCAGTGCTCCCACTGTCACTGGTGCTGGAACTGGCACCATCACTGTCACTGCTACTAGCACTAGCATTATTGCTCGTAGTATCACTATGACCTTTACTACGACTAGTGCTAGCAATATCTGTTACTAGTACCATCACTCTGTTACTGGCACTATTACTGTTATTGTTATTGTTACCATCTCTATGGTTATTACTAGCACTATTACTGTAACTGTTACTAGTACTAGTAGTATTGCTGTTACTGTTACTAGCACTGTGACTGTTAGTAATACTATTACTATTAATACTGCTGTTATTAGCACTAGCACTATTATTGTTGCCAGTACTGGTATGATTCCTGTCACTAGTACTAGCACTAACACTGTTACCAGCACTGATACTGTTACTAGCACTAGCACTATTGCTGTCACAAGCACTAGTACTGTGGCTGTCACCCTCACTGTCACCGCTGCCCCGGCAGCAGGGCTCCCACCATGGCACAAGGTAGACCTGACTTCCAGCTATCCCATCTTTCACTGGGGACCCTGGTCCATAGCTTCTTCTGGGACTCGGGCTCTTCATGTATCTAGACTGTCCAGGGGCACAGGGGGCTCAGCAGGGAAGGGCAGAGGAGGATAACATATGCGTCATGGTCATCCACCTGGGTCCTGGCCACCCTGGGGCTGTGCTCGGTCTCCAGGGTGCAGGGTCAACTCCCTGGTTCCCTCCCCCATCAGCTGGTGTCTCCACTGCCCCCAGCCCCGGGAAGGGAGACCGAGGCGACGCTGCCCATGGTGATGGTAATATGCCTGGTACCATGTGTCGCAGGGCAACCCTCTAGCCCCAGGGAGTAGGTACCTCAATCACACCCACCTGACAGATGGGGAAACTGAGGCTCCACAAGCTGAAGTGACTCCCAAGGTCACACAGCTGACTCCAGGCAGACCTAGGTTGGGAGCCCAGGCCCCCACTGGCCCCTGATCCCCCAGTCCCTGCTCATGCCCACTTCAGAGGGGATAGCCAGCCATGTCCTTTGGCCGCCTGCCCCAGCCCCATGTGATTTAACCCTTTACTCTCTGAGAGCCCCCTACCCCCACCACTGCCACACGGCTGCCAGGGTTCCTTATTTATTTATTTATTTATTTATTAATCGTCTATCTCTTTTCGTAACTTTTGATTTCCTCGACGCGTTTTTCCATTACTGTGGTGGTGGATGGAGCTGATAAGATCGGTCCTCGGAGATGGGACAAAGGGGCTGCCTTCGGCTCAAGGGCTGGTCATATCCTGCCTGGGAGGGCTGAGCCGGCCTGAAACGAGGAGCGATGCTATCTCCAGGCACTTATTGTGTCTTGGGAGGGAGGGGACGCCCCTCTTAGCCCCTCAACCCCTCCCCAGCTCTGCCAAGCCTCCCAGGGCCATGTGTGCCCCCTTCCAGACCAGCAGCCCCACCTTCGCCCTTTCCACGCTCTCACCCTAACGTGCTCCCTGTGCCCAGTGGCACCTCATCATCAGCGTGGACCTTGGACTTGTCCCTCCACCCCCCGAGCCTCAGTTTCCCTATCTGTCGTGAGCGGCCACTCCTCCTCCCAATAGGAGCTGTGGTGCAGAGGAAACGGTGACCTCCCACCAAACACGGCCCCACAGTGCTGCTCCCGATCAGCCTCAGCAGTCTGCTTCTAGGAATTGATCCTGGAAAAATCACCCTCAAGCGCACAGGGAAGGGGGGGAGGAGAGTCCTCGGGCAGGCAGCTTGAAGGTGCAAGCAGGCCTGCAGGATTGCCACAAGGAGGGAAAGCGGGGAAGGACCACTCACTGCCTGATGCTCCAGCCAATGTATGGCTCATGTACCCACCCAGGCTCAGGCAGGGACAGCCCCACCCTCCTGCATCACTGAGCCTCTGTCTGGTCCACCGGCCTGGGCAGCAGAGGCAGCTGCACCCCACCCCTAAAGGCCCAGGGACCTTGCTGGGCTGCCTGGACTGATGGAGGCAGGGCTGCTCAGCAGGGCAAAGATGTGGAGGTGGGACCATGCTCTCCAAGCAGGAGCCCTGGGTATGGCCTGGTGTGGGCTCCAGCTGGGCAGGCGGGTTGGCACAGTGCTGGATGCAGGAGCATCAGGGAGCCCGGGGTTCCCGAGCAGGGGCACAGCAGGAGGGAGCTGTGTCTGATAGGAGGAGGCAGGACCTTCTATTCTCCTGGCTTTCCCACTCCTCTTCCCTACCTCCTCCCCAGGCCCCTGCCCTTCCCCAAACTGTTCTTTCCTGCTTCCCCCTCTAAGAATACAAGGCAGGACAGAGCTTGGACAGGGTTCCAGAAACCAGGGTTTGAGCTCCCGGTCACCTGCTCACAGTGTGGCCAGGTCCTATCTGCACCTCGGTCTCCTCGTCTATAAAGTGGGATGATATGGCATGGAATGGTTTGAGGGTTGAGTTGATCCCAGCCCATGAGCGCCATGAAAGCGTGTGTGGCTATCACTGTCACCATCTCTGAGCTCCAGAAACTTTATCGAGCACATGTAGCTTTTACAAGAGGGGACACTAAAAATTCCCTAGAGCACCCCTGCGTCCTGGGGACTCACTACACACTGGTGTGTCCCTCGGGGCTCCAGGACACAGACCATCGCCCCAGGTAGAACTGTGGGTAGCCCTCCCTGGGCCATCATCTCCCCACCTGTAAAGCTCCTCCCTCACGACTTTTCTGGGCAGTCAGTGAGACACTGAGTTTAAAGTACTGGCGGGTCCTCAGAAGTGTCAGCTTTTCTGGAAGGATCTTTGTCATCTATAAAGGGCCTGACATGCCTGGGACGACGTGCTGTCATTCTATTCTCTGTGGTGATGGCTCACATCTTCACCCAGCCCCTGCCCCGTATCCTCTAGTGCTCCCTTCCCCCAGCCTAGGGCAGGACCGGCGCCTCTGGCGGTGGTGGTGGCAGTGGTGGGTGAGCCTTCCTCCTTCCTTGCCGACCATGGGCTTCTGCCCAGACCCTCAAGTGCTTCAGCCCCACCCCATACACACACACACAGAAACTGAAGCCCCATGTGGACATATCCCTAAGAGTTGGACGAGCAAGCCTGAACCCCTGCTCCCCGTCTCCCCGCCCAGAGCAGGGAGTAGGGAGCAGGGTGGGCAGCCGGGCCAGGCTCCAAGGAGGTGAGCTGGAGGCCGGCCTGAAAAAACAGGCAGGGGCCTGGGTGCCCAGGCAATAGGGCCCAGATAAGGTGAAGAAAATACCTCCTGTGCAAATAGCTTATCACACATCCTGCTTCCAGCCACCCGCAGGGACAAAGCAGACCATGAGAGCCGGGGACCCCCTAGCTCTCAGGCTCCAGGATTCCCCAACAGCAAAGTACCAGGGCCTGGAACTGATGGGGCCCCCTCTCCCCACTTCGCAGGTGGGAAGACCGAGACCCAAGAACCAGGGCTTTCTAACTAGCCTGGGAAGACCATGGGTTTCAAGCTCTGGGGTAGCAGGAAGGCTCCAATTCTCAGGCCCGTTGGGCCAAGGGAGATCCATCCAGGGTGGGGTAGGGGAGGCTCCGCCCACTGTCCAACCACTCTTGGCTGTGCTCAGGAGGAGCAGAGGTGTCTAAGACAGCCCCCTAAAGGAGCCTGTGTTGAGGTTCAGATAGGGAGTGTTCAGGATCAAGGCAGGCGCCCCCACAGACCCCCTGGGACCTGGTCATGAGCTCCGGCTAGGCTGCAGAAAGGGCAGCTCTAGGCCTGAGCAGGGCCTGCTGTGGCCTCCCCTCACCCCCTCAGGCCCTAACCAGATGGGCAGAGGCCCTGCCCTGCTGCCAGCCCTCCACACCCCTTCCTTTAGAGCACCCCTGCACCCCAAGACAGGCCACTGGGCTGTAGAGGTGAGGGCCCCAGGGTGGGGGAGCCAGGCCCCACCCTGAAGCTGCTTGCTATTCTGAGGCAGTCCCACTCTACCATTAGCCGGGGCCAGGGTTCAGCCCGATAAAGATGGGCTGTTGTTCTGTGTCAAAAAATCAATAATCCCAGCGATGTTCCCGAGAGATAGGGAGACAAGTTCACAGGCACAGGCTGGCAGGGGCAGGCGGGGTGAGAACAGGGGACCAGGGTACAGGAGGATGGGGGAGGGGGAGGTGGCCCCCCCTGCCTACACCCTCACCCCTCTGCTGCTGGTGGCCTACTCAAGTTGGGGTCCGGCCCAGGCAGTGGGTTCCAGGTGCCTGGGCCAGGCTGCCTCCCACCCAGGCCACCTGCCCAGTTCAGCCTCTTTGTACCTGGTGGGCCCCACCCTCCCTGGATCATGCTGCTGGGGGGTGGCTCAGCTGAGGTGGCAGCTGGAGCCCAGGGTCAGGGGAGGTCACCTCCTGCCCAGAGGTGAGAAGAGAAGCAGAGAGGAGCAGGTGCCAGGCCAGCATGGCCCTCCATGCAGTGGCAGAAGCTGCCCTCTCTCCCAGGCTGTGGGCGGGTCAGCTGGGATGACCTGCCCGGCTCCTGCACATCATGCCCCCCTGCGCTGGTCCTCAAATGGACTCATCTTGAGCTTTGGTAACACAGGCCACTGTTTTCCGGTACCTTCGCCACATCACTTGCTAGCATCTGCCGTGCTACATATCCTTGGGACCCAGCCACCAGCGACATGGCCTCAGGCGGACTTTCCAGTGGGGACACAGCTCACTAAACAAATTGACGCTAGGGTGCACTAGAAGGTGGGAACACCTGAGAACAAGGAGGCACGAGAAAATGCGGAGTAGTGTCGGGGTGGATGGTATTGCCCCCACTGCACAGATGGGAAGACTGAGGCCTGAAGTGGTCGTGGGTGCCCACAGCCCCCAGGCAAGGCCTGTCTGTGTTTCCTGGTTGGGCCGAGGTTCCCCAGAGGTTCCAGGGTAGGTGCCCTCCTGGAGCGGCCAGAGAGAGCTGCAGGACCTCGGCCTGCCCTCCCCACCTCAGTCCTGCATCGGGTCCATAACTGGCACCTATTGGAGCCCTGCTACCTGCCAGTGCCCCCTGCTGTCAGCTCCAAGAAACCACATCACCCAGCACAGTGCCCAGCCCCTATGCGGCTATCTGAGCTTCATGAGGGGAGGGCTAGTGAGAAGGGATGGTGCCTGGGGAGTTTCCACGTTTGTGCCAAGACATGTTTATAGCCAATGCTCTCTGGCGCCCATGCAGCCTACCTCACCAGCCTTCCCCGCCCACTCTGCCCTCACTCATGGAGGCTTCTAGAACCCCACCAGGGTGGGGCCCACTCAGATCCTGGGGTTTCCCTCCTCTCCCTCTCTTTTTTCTTTCCCTTTTTGTGACTTTTATCAAAGGCAAACAGCATGATCCCAAGATAGGGCTGCTCCGATAAGGCCGGGGCCAGCTGGCCCTCGGAGCCCAGGGCGGGCCGGGCAGAGCGATGGCTGATTAGATATGTGGGCACAGCGGGGACCCGGGTGGGCTCCCGCACACTGATTGCAGAGTCACTGTTAGGGAGGGGCAGCCAGCGCCTGGACTTTGAGCTCAGGAGGCCACTGGGCCATTAGCGCAGCAGGGCTGGCCCTTTAAGGAGAGGCCGGCTGGCGAGTGGAGGAGGGACCTGCTCAGGTGGGGGCCTTGAGCAGGTGGGGAAGCTAGAGGCCCTGGGCACTGCAGGCCTGGAGCAGATCGCGGGGTTGGAGTGGGCCTTCTCCCCCTCCAGGGGCTTAGTGGACTCACCGCTGTGTGCCTCAAGCACATTGCTTGAGCTCTCTGGTCCTTGTCCCTCAGGGTTTGAGTGGGAGCAGTAAACACTGAGCTCCCACAGACTTGCACAATGCCCATGTGAGAGCAGGGGACAGTGCGGAACTCAGGGACATGCCATGGCTGGTGTTGTCAGGTGTCACTGATATGGCTGTTGAGGGGACCACCACGGCCCCCAGGGAGCTGGGCAGAGCACCCATTATGCAGGCTGGATCCAAACACTGAGCCCAGTCTTGGGCTGTCCCAGTCTAAGGGTGGAGGTGAGGATCTTCCTGGGGAAGATGTATGGATGGGTAAACTGAGGCTCGGAGAGTATGTGTGCACGGCTGCTGCAGGGCATCCCTAGAAGGCCCTGGCCTCAGCCAAACACTCACAGCAGGGCTGTCCCCTGTGCCCCAGAGGATCCTGAGCCAGGCCCTGCTGTCTCCCTGCCCCTACCCTATAGCCCTCCTTGAGGGCATCCTCAGAGGACTTAAAACCTAAATAGGTATTTAAATCATCTGTGTGTGCAAAGGCTGAAATTTCTCATTTGGGTCCTCAAAGATTCTCGGGGGAGAAATTGAATCCTGGTGCCCTGTGTTTGTTCTGGAAATAATGCATGCAGCTGTTTGCCTGGATAAATTAGCCCTTGTCCCAGGCTGGTCCATAGTGATGGCGCCTGACCCCCTTGGGATGGGGGCCACCCAGGCAACATGGGGCCTTCCTATCCCTCAGAGGAGACCACCTTCAAGCAGGAAACCAAGGCTAGAAAGCCCTTTGCCTCTCTTCAAGGTGTACTCAGGGGGCCCTGGCTCAAATCCCAGCTCTGCCACCTGTGCACCCTTGGACCAGTAGCTTAACCTCTCTGGGCCTCAGTCTCCCCCAGTCCATTGGGGGAGTAACTTCCGAGTGCAGCCAGAGGAAGCCCTGAAAACTGCACCAGGTGCTTGGTTCAGGCTCTACTAGTCGGGGCCAGGCAGTGTGTTGGGATTCCAAGGTTTCAGGGCAGAAGGCATTGCTCCTTTCTCCAGCTGAGAGGCTGAGGCCACAGGAGAGCACGTGGCCAGGGTCACCTGGCTGGAAACTGGCATCACTGTGCCTGCTTGCCCCAACTGCTCTGGAGCTGGGAGGAGAAAGCAGAGAGACAGGAAACAAGGCTGCCAAGGAGGGGAATGCTGCCACCAGAAAACCCCCCTGATTTGCCTTCCTTTGGAGCTTGTGGGGCTGTCTGGTCCCCACCGCCGTTTTCTGGGAGCTCCCGAGGGCTCAGCCCTGCCCCAAGAGACTAAGTGAGCATTGCATCAAGAGTCCAGAGACTGGGATTTCCACCCAGGCTTCCCGCCATGTGGTTTGAGGCTGACTGTCTCTGTGGCCACCACTGCCTGGGTCCTCCTGCCTGTCCCTGTCCCCACCAGCTCCCATCCTCTGCTCAGCATCGCCACCCCCCCATCCAGCTGCCACTCATTTCACACTTCTGTTCATTCATGGCTTGACCTGAGCCCCCACTGGGCACCAGGCGGTCTACAGGGGTCAGCAACCCCTTGCCCCCTTTCCAGATATTCTTTTACTTCCAATTGGGAGAGGGTCTTGGTGAACTGTAACTGGACTTTAACTCCTGCTTGACCGGGTTCTGGCCACAAGCAGGATTGGGACAGGAACCAGGGGCTGGCATCAAGCACCAGCAGGGCCACCAAGGACAGTTGGGCAAGATGAACCTGCACAAGGTGGGAATAGGAAGGTGTGAATGGAGACTGTGAATAGGAGAGGTGTGAACAGAGAGGTGTTAAAGGGAACACATGAATGGGAGAGGTGTGAACAGAGATGTTTGAATAGAGAGGTGTGAATGGAGATGTATGAAAAGGAAAGGCGGGAACAGAGACATAAACAAAGGAGGTGTGAACAGAGATGTGTGAAGGGAGAGGCATGAGAGGCCTTGCTAGAAGCCCACCACCATCAGGAGCTAGTCCCTGGGTAGCTGAGCATGTTTCTGAACATCGGATGGGGCAGGGTACAGGACTGGGTTCTGGATGCTTCCCCTGGACCCTCATTCAGCCCTGAGCAGCAGGAGGGGCTTGTTCATAACAGCCCCTGGTGGGCTTCATACCAGCCTCAGAAGTAGAGCGCAAGACCATTGGGACAGCTGGACAGAGAGACAGACAAAGGAACACCCAGCAGCTCTGAGACCGAGCTGTTTCCACTTGTCTCTCTTGGAGCTGCAGAATGCCCTGAGGGCTGGCCTGTGGGGGGTGGGGGAGGCCAGCTGGGTCATAAAGAGGAGGCAGGGTGATGGGGGGCTTTGGTTCAAATCTCAGCACCCGTCCAGACTTCCTTGGCCTCGCTGTCCTTGTTTGTTAAGGGGGATAAGGAGACAGCCAACTCAAACGGTGACCGAGTGTCCATGCAGAGCAGTGTGTGCCAGCCAGGCCGCATCCGTGCCCACATGTGTGGGCCCCTTCGTGCCAAACCCCACAGGGCCGGGGAGGTGGGGAGCGTCCTGGGTAGGCAGGGACAGCACAGCCCCTCTACAGCCCGAGCTCCCTGCTCCTCCCCACGTGGCCATCAGCTGAGCCAATGGAGGGGCGCAGAGCCTCCCTTGCAGCTCCTCTCCTCTCTGGATATTGGTTTGCTGCCATCTTATCTGCCCCGGGGGAAGACAAAGACCCAGTTAAAGCGTTTTAGCAGGGCCTCCCAGCGTATTTACATGCTATCGCTGCCATTAGGCAGGCGCTTTATCTGATCATCAGGCCCATTAAGGCCACAGCCTGCGGAGCAGGGCTCCAGGAAGTGGGGCCTCTGCCCAGCGCTCCGGCCGGAGACCAGGCCAGGCCGCGTGAGGCCTCCATGGCCCAGGCAGCAGCAACAGGGAGGCAGGAGGTGGCCAGGGGCAGATGGAGGGTGTGCAGCCCAGGAGAAGCACCTCCGAGGGGGGCCGAGGCTTGGAGAGGACAGGTATCCCCCAGATCAGCGGGTTGTGTGCAGGTGGTTGGCCCTTAGCCCTGGAGTCTGCCTGTAGCCTCCTTGGACCACACCTCCCAGAAGAGCATCGTAGCAGGAGCTTGTGGCCGGCGGATCTGTGAATGCAGCCGGGTCCCGAGGGCCCTGCAGCAGTGCTGCTGCCCCGAGTGGGCTGCCTCCAGAACCGAGGCTGGGTCAGCCCAGCCCCTGAGCATGGCCCCCTGCAGGGAGACAGGCTGCAGAGGCAGCTACTGGCCCAGGCCTCGGCAGAGTCAGGAGCCAGAACTTTCCAGAGAGCTAGAGGAGGTCCCAGGAGGATGGGGGTGTTCTAGGGTCCCTGTCTGCGCCTGCCCATCCTGCCAGTCTACAGGGAGGGGAAAGTCTGGTGCTGGAGTCACCCAGACACCAGTTCTACCTTTGCCTCTTGCCTCTGCTGTCCCTGCCCTGACTGGCCTTGGGGCAAGTGCCCAGCCCTGTACCTCAGTTTCCTCACCTATTGGCCTGGCCGTCGCTGAGCCTGTCAGGTGGGTGGGCTTATTCAGCCCCCACGCCAACCCAAAGAGGCAGGGAGTGTGAGTTCCCTATACGGTTGAGGAAACCAAGGCCCAGAAGGTCCAAAGTCGCCCTCACTGGGGCTCTGTGGAGCAGAGGCTGGAGCCAGTGCGAGTGGAGAGCAAGTGTCCCAGGGCTGACAAGCGAAGAACCACAAATGGGGGGCCTGAAACAGCAGACCTCTATTCTCACAGTCTGGAGGCCAAGAGTCTGAATTCAGGGTGTCAGCAGGGCTGCACTTCCTCCGAAGGCTCCAGAGGAAGATCCTTCCTTGTTCTTCCAGCTTCTGGTGGTTCCGATGTCCCTTGGCTTGTGGCTGCAACACTCCAATCTCTGCTCCGTCTTCACGGAGGGGTCATGCATTGCCCTTTGTGTCCACCTGATGCAGTAGTGCCGCTGTCTGCTGGGCAGTCGTCCGGCTCCATGTGTGTGTCCGGCACAGGCAGGCTTGCCAGTACCGCCAGGGCTGCACAAAACCCTGAGCATCTGATACGTGGCAGTCATGTGCTTGAGCTGCCTGCCTGCTGAGAGTTCCCAGCCCCAGGTCTCCTCGTCGGCAGTCCTGCAACCCACTGCCCAGAAGAGGCCTTGCCACAGGGCTTCTGGCCCGGGCCCATCCCCAGCCAGCATCCCCGTGACTCCAGCCCTGGCAGTGAGACACAGCCCACTGCCTCCTCACTCTGCCCTTTGGCCCTGCCTCCCCCCCAGGAGCCGGCTGGTGGTCACCACCCACCTCTCACCCCTGCTGTCTCTCCGCAGACGAGCTGGAGCTGGTGCTGCAGGATGATGGGCAGCGGTGCATGAGGGCCCGGCGAGGCCTGGCAGAGGGCATTACCTGGGGCCCGTTCCGTGGCAGTGTCCAGAGTGGAGCCTCATCCCCCAGGCAGGCACAATCGGTAAGGAGCCCCGACCCAGCCACTCACCCAGGTACAGGATGGCCACCAGGGCAGGTTCCCACCCAGCCCCAGGCCCCTCTGGCCAGAGTCAGGCCTGACCCAGGAGCTCCGGCCACTTCCTGGGAAACAGCAAGAGAAGCCCATGGGGAGACACAGGCCTGATGGGTTGGGGCATGGGGCTGGGGAAGCCTTCCTAGAGGAGGTGATACGGGGCCTTTAGGACTTCAGGTGGGGGGACACATGGGGGACTTCCTGGAAGAGGAGGTCTTTAAGCTGCACCTCCACAAACAAGTCAAGGTTGCCGAGGCTGAGAAGGGGAAGGGCATTTGTGGGGAGGGAGTCACAAGGAGTGAATCCATAGGGCTGGGTCTTGCGCAGGGAGGGGATGTGGGGAGGCACATGCCTGGGGAGGTGTGAGGGGCTGACTCTAAAGGCCTGGACTGCCCTGCTCCTCCCAGTTGCTAAACTTGACTGGTGTGGGGTCTACCTGGGTTCAGGGGGGGTTCAGGGCTCTCAGCATGGCTGGCAGAGGTGAGACAACAGCTCCGCTTCCACCCTTGGGAGTCCAACTGACATGGTCGAGGGGCTCCCCTGGTGCCCCCAGGCCTTCACTGTGGCCCAAACTACTGATGTCCTAGACAGGCAGAGCCTTCCAAAGGCGGCACTCTGGGTTCACTTTTGAGGCCCCTTGTGTGTGTAGCAAGCGGGTCTAGTTCCCTCTTGTGGGGGAGCAAAGGTTCCTTTTAAATACACCAAGGTTGGGAAAGGAATCAATTTATAGACCAGTGGGTGATGACCCCCTGGTCCTGAGCATCGGGTGGGAGCTGTGGGGCCATGGATTTTGGCTTCATGGAAGGAGCCTCGCCAGCTCGCTGTAGGGAGGAAACTGTGATTTTTCAGAGCTGGCTCAGGAGGCAGTGAGCTCCCCATTACTAGAGGTGTGCAAATAGCAGGCGACACTTTGAAGGGCTGGAAAGGAGAAGTGAGTGGGCTGGGAGCTCCAGGCTCTTGTCTCTGAACTCTCACAGGGTCCAAATCCCTTTTCAGTGACTAGACAAAGGCAGGGGCAGCTGAGCAGTGAGACTGGGGGCCTTGGCATGTTCTGAGTCGGGCCTGTACCTCCCCCCTTACTCCTCCTTCTGAGGCCCCCACTTTTACCAAGCCAGTCCTACCCAAAATGGAGAGGTGTGTGTTCCAGACACACTGTCATACCCTGGTATGCGTACATGTCCCTTGTTTCCTCCTCCCCTGGCCCACTGAGGGAAGTATCACGGCCCCCATCTTACAGGTGAGAAAACTGAGGCTTCAGAAGGTTAAGGGACTTGCCCAAAGCACCCAGGATCAAATAGCAGAGGGAGGACTGAAAGCCCTATCTGCCCAACCCCACAGGACTAAGAGGTCAGCCGTGTCTGCCTGGCCCGGGAACAGGTCCTCGTCCAGCTGTGTCTCCACCCACCACCTCATGCCCCAGCCTCAGCCACCTCTTCCGCCTCTGCTGCCTTTCCAGGGGGTTCCTGTCCTTCTTGGGCCTGGGGTGTGTGTCACTGGGGAGACTTGGCATGACGTTGGAAACTTCCCAGGACGGCAAGGGGCCGGCACTGTGAGGGCCCTGCAGAGGAGCCGTGGAGGAAGCCAACTGCTTCCCTCTCTCCCTCCAGCTTTATCTCCTGCAGAATTAAATCCTTGATTAACCCTTATCTCCCCAGTGTGGCCGCTATCTCTGCCTTGGCGCCGAGTGTCCAGACACACGGTACAAGATGATTGATTTCTCAGAGATACGCACGCTGTCCTGATACTTTATTTATTGTCTAAATATTTTTGCTAACATTTCAGCGGGCCCCTTATCGAGCTCTGCTGATGAGTCCCAGTTCTCTCCGCTCCCCTCCCTCCCGGCCTACCCCAGATATGTCCTATCAGCCCCTGGCCCATCCCATCTGTCTCCGCTGTTTGGAGTGCGAAGGAGGGAAGGGGGTGCAGATCGGATGTGGCCACCCTTCCCCACTCAGTCCTCCCTGCCCCTTAGGGCTGGGGGCCACTCACAGGCTGGGGGGCAGGTTGGCTCCTGATACAGCCCCCCACACCGGATGTTGGGGTGAGCACCCCTGGAAGGACACTGAGTGCACAGAGCCCTGATCAGGAGTCAAGAATATTCCAGCACTGACTTGCAACCTATGTGACCTTGGGCAGGTCACTACCCTCACCCAGGTTGCAGCTTCCACCTCTGCAGAACCAAGGGCTAGAGTAGATGGTCCAGTTCACAAATAGTCTGACATGAAAGAGACACTCATGATGGATGATAATGGATGAATGATAAATGTGTGGGTGGGTGGTGGATGGATGGATGGACGGATGGGTGGACGGATGGGTGGACAGATGGCAGAGAGGGATGAATGGGTGAACGGGTAGATGGGTAGGTGGATGGGTGAATGAATGGACAGAGAGAGGGATGCATAGCTGGGTCAGTGGGTGGATGGATGAGTGGGTGGATGGATGGGTGAGTGGGTAGGTAGGTGGATGGATGGAAGGCTGCAGAGATGTGGAGGATCACACAGGCCTGGGCTGTGGTCCTGTGCAGCCACTTCCACCTCTGTGGGCCTGTCTCCTTGCCATGGGATGGGAGACCTTGCAGGGTCTAGAGGGGATGGAGGAATCCAGGTCGGAAGGTCCTTTACTGCCAGACATGGGCAGGTACTTCTTGGGACAGGTGAGGGCCGAGGTGAGTGGGGACCACCATCAGCACCTACCTCGGCCTCCACCCCGACCCTCCCGTGAACCTGCTGTGGCCTCTCGGGTTCCCACAGTGACCCCCCACTGCCTTGCTGGGCTCCTGAAGGGCAGTTGGGCTGCCAGAACAGCCACCTCACCCAGGACGGGGAGTTCACCCACCAGCCCCCCACCCCTCAAAGGGATGCACGTTTAGGAACAGCCTCCCCTGATAAAGTTGTAACAGCGGATGCGGTGGAGATAGGGTTTCTGATGGTTATCACGCCCAGCACAGATGCAGACACTGACCTCTTTGTTGGGGAAACAAGGAGCATTCTCAGACCCACGGAGAATTTAAAGTGGCCACCGTTACCCCAGTGGTGGGCAACAGTCACAGTGAGGGTGCTGCAAGGCAGCTGGGCAAGCTGGGCCCCAAGTGGCCCTGAACTTGGGGGTGCTCGAGCTGGAGGATGAGGCGGGACGCTTGGTGCAGGGAGAGGCAGCGCACCCTCTCCGACTGTCCTGGCAGAGTGGCAGGGCTGGGAAGTTAAAAATAGCTCCCCCTTGCCAGTGCCTGCACCTGGCATGGCCCAGGGGCCTTCACCGCCAGAGAAAGGGCTTCTGCTGCAGGCGGTTCTGAACTGGGGTAAAGAACGTTAGTGGGCCCTGAGTGATGCAGTGTCCACAGGGGCAGCAGAGGCTGCAGCAGCTTCCTGCCCAGTGCCGCAGTGGGCTCCCCAGGCAGGGACCTGGCTGGGTGGGTCACAGAGGGCTCCCCAGGCCGGCTTCTGGGTTATGATGCCTGGTGTAGGGTAAGGAGTTGGCCCAGGGCTGGCCCCCACGGAACCCCGCCATCTCAAGCAAGCAGTGCCAGCCTGAGCAGAGCCGTGCTGGTCTCCCTCAGAAATGAGGGTGGTGGTCCCGCACGCAAAGGCCAAGGGCAGGTGTGGGTGGCACCCAGGCCTGCAGGGTGGCCCAAGCGGAAGTTTCCCCACCCCTCTCCAGCCTGCCCTCCTTTATGAGTGGGGGTGTAGCTCCCCCTCAGAGAGCTTTAGCCCAGGAGTGTGGATAGGAGGCCCATGTGGGTCTCTTGGCCTATTTCCCTCCTGAGAGTCGAACTTGCTCCTCCCGTGGCCTCCTCCCTCACTACCCCCTGCCCAACACAGACGAGAGAATGTATGCCCAGTCTCCACCTGGCGGGCACTACACAAACACCCCCTACTTGTTGGGGCACAGTGGGGGCACTGCTCCCAGCCTGCAGCCAGAGACAGGCTGGACGAGGGAAGGGAACATGGCGAGCAGTGCCTCCTCCCGCTGGAGCAATACCGGGCGTTCTGCAGCGTCAGCAGAGTCTCTGGCGCGTGTTTTTATCATGCTGTGAACACTCTGCTCCCCAGAGTGATAAGCGTTAAACCGACCGGCAGGCTGTCAGTCTCAGTTTGAGGGTTTAGAAATATTGGGACGAATAATTAGATTTCATATCGTCACCACAGCAGCCATCCAGGGATCAGGCAGATTAATTTTTTCACCCTCCTCCACTCATTATTATTCATTAGACCTCACGGAGGCAGAGGCAGGAAGGCCAGGCCCCACCGCTGCACTGGGAGCTGTAGGGTCCTGGGCACCACTGCTGAGCCTACTTTTGGGGGCCATGGTACCAACCACGGGGGCCAAGGAAGAGATTGGCCCCTGGCCTGTCCCTGTGACCCTATGACAGCTACCTCAGCAGAAACTTCCAAGCCGCAGGGACCCTGTAATGGCATCCAGCCCTGCCCTGCAACCCTCAGATCTCTGTAGGGTCCACCAGACACCAGCCTCCCCCAGCAGGCTCTTCATGGCCAGGTTGGCATTGGGCAACTGTGGAGGTGGACCGACCCCTGCCAGCAGACACCAGGCTCCTGGGCCCCAAAGGCCTGGCCAGCTGGGTGGTGTCTACTGAGCAGGCTGACCTGAGGACCAGGGGGAGTAGAAGCCAGGGCAAGGGCTGACGTGTGTGTGGGTGCGTGCCAGCGCTGCACACAGATCAACTACACCCCTAACACCTGAGGGAAACTGAGTCATGGGGAGATAGTGACCTGCCCATGACTCCCAGCAAGCAGGTGGCAGGACCAGCGCTGGGCTCCAGGCAGTCCCCCGAGTCCAAAGTCCCCTGTGACAAGGACAGCTCAGAGCAAGCACATGAGCAAGCATGTGGCTCGGGCAACCCCCTCATCCTACTGGCACCTCCATGGAGTGGGGGTCATCGCCCACCTGCAGATGAGGAGCTGGGGCTCGGGGAGGATGGCAGGCACCCAGGGCTCAGAACTGCCCAGTCTCAGTGGCAATGTGCTCCAGGCCATCCCCAGTGACTATTAAAGGGAATGATGCAGAAAGTCTCTTATGAAAAGGCATTTATCTGCATAAGACAAAAATCGAGTTGACTTAAACAAAAATACTCCAACACAAGGCATGCGCAATGCCTTTCAAGGTGGCACCACTTGGCGGAGTCGGGGATCCCCCCCACCTCACCCCACCCCACACAGAAGAGCAAGCGCAGAATTGGGGTGGGGGCTCTGGGAGCCCAGACACTCGATGACCCCCTCCCCCACCCCATGCAGTGCATGAGGGAGACTAAGGCCCAAAAGGGGCAGGGTGGTCACTGCCCTCGGTGTACACAGTGCCAGCCCGGCCCACTGCCTCACTGCTGCCCCACACAACGTTGCCACACTCTAGGGCCTTGGGGCAGGGACATCCTGCTGCCCAGCGACCTTATACAGTTTGTGGTGCTTGTCAAGTATCTGTCAGGCTGGGACAAAGCAATGGGACAAAAGCAATCCCTGCCCGTGCCCTCCAGTGGGAGAGGGGATGTGGTCAGTCGCCCGCAGCCACCCCAGCAGTCCAGGGGATGCTGGGCCCTGGGAAGCCACTAAAAGAGGCTGGGGGGCAGGCAGTGGGGAAGAGGCCTGGGGGCACATGAAAGTCCTTCTCTGTCCCCTTTGGGCTAACGTGGGCCTCAGCCCATGGAGCTCATTTCGGAAGTCTGGGGGACCCAGTCCCACCTATTACTCCAAAGGCTTTGCCATCACCTTCAGCCCTCATGAAGGCCAGGGAGGGGGAGGTGTTGGAGAGAATGCAGATCTGGGTGTGAATCCTGGCTCAGCCGCTCACTATGACTTTGGGTTGGCCACTTAACCTCTCTGGGCCTCCATGTCCAAGAGAGCCCAGCGCTGACCCAAGGAAAGGGTAGGTCCTCGCCAGTCCCAGTGGGGTGGTATAAGACAGGCACCTCCTTATGGCCCCAGCTGGCCAGTTGGCTTGAGCCTGCAGACTAGTGGCTGGGTGCAGTGATCGTCCACACTGAGAAGTGAAAATGATAGTTCCTGGGGGGTGGGGGCGCTCTCTCTGTGCTGACTGTGTCAGAGTTGGGAGGGTGACCGCTGTGTGTCCCTCCCCCGCAGAGCCCGCCCCTGACCCTGCAGCTGGAGGATGAGGCCTGCTGGCTGAAGACACTGCCTCAAGCTGAGACGGAGGCCAAAGCCAACTCGCTGATCTACAGGAAGGGTTGGTATCACGTGGCACTTCCCTCAGCCCCTTGGCCTTCTGGAAGGCTGGGGTCATTCAGCTCTCCTGGGCTAGCCCTTAAAGGGAAAGCAGCCTGCTGGCCAAGGGAGACCTGGCCATCACAGCCGTCCGACTGCACCGCGCACCCTGACGGCACCCATCAGTGGTAGGCCAGGGACCTGTCCCATTCTGGCCCCCAGGGGCTACGATCAAGGCCAACAGGCCCCTCATGCAAAGACTGAACGGAATCGCTGATAAAGGTGGGGGGTGGGGGGGGCTCTGTCTTTCTGTGGGATCAGGATCTCAGGAAGCCAGGACACCTGCTTCTCCTCTGGTCACTGCTTGCTCTCAGGCACCATCAGGGACCTCCGAGAGGCTGGTTGGGGGACACCCATGGCCGAGGGGGGACCCCACAGTGGGCCAAGCCTTCATTTCTGGACAGAGCCCAAGGCCACTAGCGGGGGTAGGTGAACCCAAGCCCAGCTGCTGCCTAGCACACACCCCAACCCAGCTCCCGAGAGGCCAACCCCTGCAAGCAGCTTCTGCTTCGAGCTGCTGCCTTGCCTGCAGAGCCTCCACAGGAGCATGGAGTGTGCAGTGGGTGCAGGCTTAGATCTGGGACCACCCTAGGCTTCCATGGGACCAGCTCTTCACCAGGTGCCTAAGTTTCCCCACCTATAGAATGCCTGAGCATGGGAAAGAGGCACCCTAGGAACGAAAGGCTGGGGGCTAGCAGCAGCTGTGGGCTCTGAGTGGCCTGCCCCTGGAAAGCAGGGCTCCAGCCGCATGTGGCACCCAGAAGGACAGGGTCCTGACCATGCTCATGCTAACGAGGATGGACTTGTCCCAGCAGCCACCAGGTGCTAGACTTGATGCTCCATCAGGCCCTCTGAGCTTGGACAGGACCCACCTGCCGATGGAGTCCTCCTCTCCAGCCTGGGCGCAGGGTGATCTGAGGCCAGGGCTCTCCCACCCACCCTGCTCATGAAGGGGCCCCATTCCCAGCCCCCAGTGCAGCCCCTAATCGCTGTTGGACACAAGAGCCACCCAGCTGGCCACGCCTCTCCAGCCGAATGCAGCCTGGCTGCCCTGGAGTTGGCCAAGGCTGCCCCCTGCAGGCAGCCATGGGAACAGCAGCACCTGGCAGTTCCACCTGAGCAGGTGCTCATTCCATCGGCTTGCACTTTTGCCACCCTCTGGCCACTTCCCCAGGGGCCCAAGAGGCTGCCCAGGGTCTTTCCTAAAAAGTGGGGCAGCTGGGCGGGCTGACCTCAGGCCCCTCCCACTGTGCCACTGGGGTAGGTGCAGGGCCAGGGAGCACCCTCTGCTGAGGGGTTCATGAGCACCCCCACACCCAGAAGCCACCCCTGGACTCGATTCTCTCCCCCTAGCTTCAACACATTCATCTTTAAAATAGGGCGGAGCAGAGGGGCTTCTGACGATGAGGGGTGCAAGCAGGGTCTGTATCAAGCTGATGGTAGCTGGCCTGGTGCTGTGAGTCCCCTTGTCACATGATCCCCTCTCCCCACAGATGAGGCGCTCTGGTGCAGGACAACCAAGCCGGTGCCGGCTGGCGGACTGCTAAGCACGCACCTTGTGGCCGAGTCCCACAGTGCCCCCAGCCCACCCAGGAAGAGGGAGCCGGGGGAGGCCGAGGGCCAGGCCCCTGCACACACGGACATCCAGCTCCTGCCCCAGCAGGCCGGCATGGCATCCATCCTGGCCACAGCAGTCATCAACAGTGAGTACACCCCATCTTGTGCCCACCCAACCTGGTCAGAGCTCCGCAGCACAGGGACAGCCAGGCTGGTCCTCATCTGAGCCAAGGAGGAAGGGGCCACAGCCGATCCTTGCAGGGTCAGGGGCCAGGTGCCTGAGAGTGCCAAGGAAGGGCTGGCCAAGGGCAGGAGCGAGCCACACAGGGGCCTGGCAGCAGGACCCCACGAGGGGAGGATGGGAGAGTGCCCCCACTGCAGACAGCAAGAGAGGCATGGAAGAAGATGAACGGGGCTGTCCCTGACTACACCACTGGGGCAGCCCGAAGCAGGCCACAGGGCTATGGCAGAGATGGGGGACAGGTCAGCAGTGTAGCCGAAGGTGTCAAACAAGGGGATAAACACCAGCAAACAGGCCATCAGCTTGAGGCTCAAACCTGGTCCCCTGGCTGGCAGGCAGAAACAAGGGCAGAGTTCTGCCTGGCTTTGGAGCAGAGCAGGGCTTTTCCACCACAGCACTACTGACACTGGGGCTGTCCTGTGCACTGCAGGATGTTTAGTACCCACCAGATGCCAATAGCACCTCCCCACCCCCAGTTCTGACAACCAGAAATGCTTCCAGACATCACCAATGTCTCCTGGGGCAAAAATGGCCCTGGCTGAGAGCCGTGGAGTAAAGACTGGGTTTATCACTTCTCCAAAGGATACTTTCGAAGCCATAGTGGGATGTTGTGAGAATTTAATAGAATCCACTCAGTCCACAAATAGTCATTAGCATCCACTGTGAGCCACACAGCATCCCAGGCCCAGGGTGACCGAGGGTGGCAGTGGCCTGTGCAGGGACCCAGTGTTCCAGGGAGAGGATGATGGTGGCTCTAAGCTACTAGGAGGAGGAGGAGGAGGAGGGACTCAGATGTTGACACACCCCATGAAGGAAATCAAACAGGATGAAGTGATAAGACAGGGCTGCTTCACTTGGGGCACTCAGGAAGCCACCCAGGAAAGATAGCGGTTCCAGAGCCCCGGGTGCCAAAGAGAAGTGGCTGGGCGAGGAGCTGGGCGAGGAGCTGGGCACAGCCGAGGTCAGGAGGTGACACGGTAGCCAGAGTCCATGGGCAGGGCTGAGGCCAGGGGGCAGGCACATCTTGCACAGGCAACCTGAGCCACCGTGGCTGGGGCCCAGCCTGTGGTTGGCCCTCAGGGACCACGACCACCTTCACTAAGTCTCAAGGCTGCAGCCGGGCTGGAAGGGGCCCCTCCCTGCATCCCAGCCAGAAGCGCTGTTCCCAGCAATGACCTTGCAGATTCTAAATACTCTCCCTACCCCCCACCCCAGCCTCTCAGAACCAAGATCCCAGCCCAAGGTCTTGCCTGCCTAGTCAAGAACACAGCTGCCTGGAGGCCTCCACATAAGAGAGGATTTGAAAAACAGTAGAAATAAACACCACATTAGGAAGGAAAGTTAGGCCAGAAATGTCATAAGAAAAATGGCAGGTACCCAGGCACAAGGGAAGAAGAGGCCACCTCACCCACATAAGTACTGAAATTTCACAAGAGAGACCCAAGGCAGCCTCCTGAGGAGAAGAAGAGATAACTGCAGATTCTCGGGATAAACACCAAGGATGCCAGGGTGAATGCACCAGACAGAATACTGGTCCCTGAGTGCAGCAGACTTTAAAGCCAGATAAAGAACCCTAGGACCCTGGGTTCAAGGCCAAGGGCAGAGCAAAGCCTTCGCCTTCCTGTCTCCACTGAGGGCCTGGTGGGGATCCAAGCAAGGGGTTGGGGCAGACAGCAGCAGGGACAGAGGCAGAGACAAATGGAACCTTCCTTAGAAGCCTGTGAGGGGCAGACAGCAGCAGGGATGGGCGCAGAGACAAAAGGAACCTTCCTTAGAAGCGTGCTGTAAAGATGAGCTGAAAACCTGAGCTCTGGCCAAGCACACACCAGGGAAATCCTCACACATGGGTAAAACCCCAGCCCACTAACCTACACACTTCAGTAAGTTCAGTGAATTGTGTCTGGTGCATTTGGGGACCACTCGGTCAGTCATTGGCATGGGGGCCTGCAGGTGTCCGTGTATAGGTGGTGGGTGAGGTGGGGGACAGGAGGGCCCTCTTCCTTCTGCTGCTTCAGTCACAGCCCTCTGCTCACCGCACCCAGAAGTACACCCAAAGCTGTGTACCAGCTCACCACCTGGGCTTGGTGACTCATACTCATGGGGTCCCTATGCACTGGTTCACTTGCACACACCTGTTCACACACACACTTGTTCACACACATGCACGTGCACACATGCACACACACACACACCATCTCCTCTTCCGTAAGCACTAGGCCCATGCAGGCCCTCAGTCCATGCACACATGTCCCCTATATGTGGTCACCCTGGCCACAGGTACGTCCAGCAGCACCTCCTCCAGGCGTCCAGCCTCACTCCCACATGCATGCACTAGCGCACGCTCACATGCTTCCCTCCAGTACCCCATAAGGCCAGAATGGCTCCTATGGGGCTTGCTGCTGGAAGGGGTCTCTGGGAGGCAGGCATGGGGGCTGTGGGGTCTGCCTCCTGAGATTACTCAGGGATCCCAGGAACCTGTGGAAAATGAGGCTGGGGTTAAAGGACAGAGAAAGGGGGTCACAGTTACAGGCAAGGGAAAAGCTGAGGGAGAGCTGGGGACAGGATGAGGGGCTGCAGGAATCCCCCCATTCCTATACTCTTCAAGGTCACAGAGATGGAGGTCACAGGGCCATTGGGGCAATCAGGGCAAAGCCCTCACCTAGCAGGGGCCCACGGCCTTGCCTTGGGTCGTGGGCTGCCCCTCTGAGGGCGCATTCGTCCTCTTGCCCACAGAAGACATCTTCCCCTGCAAGGACTGCGGTATTTGGTACCGGAGCGAGCGCAACCTGCAGGCCCACCTGCTGTACTACTGCGCCAGCCGCCAGAGCACCGGCTCTCCCGCCGTGGCCGCTACTGAGGAGAAGCCCAAGGAGACCTACCCCAACGAGCGCGTCTGCCCCTTCCCCCAGTGCCGCAAAAGCTGCCCCAGCGCCAGCTCCCTAGAGATCCACATGCGCAGCCACAGCGGTGAGCCTCTGACACACCCTCCTGCACCCCCACCCCGACCCGGTCCCTCCCCACCACCTCCCACACCACGCCCTCCAGCACCCCACCCATGCCAGGGAACTCTTCACCACGCCTACCACCTACATCCACTAACCGGACACCGCCACGCCCCCCTGTAATCCCGCCCCCACACACTCCCCACCCACTCCTCGATGCCGCTGCTCTTTAAAACAGCATGTGTATCTTAGCGCGGTTGTGCCTGCCCACCGCACAAACGTCACACAAGATTTGCTGAGAACAGTACACTCCCAGGAAAGCTAATTCAGGAACCTGAGGGGTTTTCACGGAAGTAAAGCCACAGGTGTACCTTGGTGGTGGTCCTCCCATGGGGCTGGGAAGTTGAAGGAGTCCTCCATACCCAGCCTCCCTTCCCGGTCACTGTTGCTAACCCCTCTCACATGCCCTGTGTTCCAGGAGAGCGCCCATTCGTGTGTCTGATTTGCCTGTCGGCTTTCACCACCAAAGCCAACTGTGAGCGGCACCTGAAGGTGCACACGGACACCCTGAGCGGTAAGTGGGCAGGGAGGGGGCGGGAGACCAGGGGTGGGGCCACGCCCACTGCCCAAGTCCCTGACCCCCACAACCCACTTGCAGGTGTGTGTCACAGCTGCGGATTCATTTCCACCACGAGGGACATCCTCTACAGCCACCTGGTGACCAGTCACATGATCTGCCAGCCTGGCTCCAAGGGTGAGCTCTACTCACCAGGCGCTGGATACCCAGCTGCCAAACCCCCCGCAGGTGAGCAGCTCCTCCAGCAGAGGAATGGGGAAGGGAGAGACTGGCCTATAAGCCACGCGGGGGTCATTGTCAGCCTTGGTTCTAAGCCCCTTCCCCATCGGGACCCTGCCAGCTCCCTCCTGGCTTTCCCCCTCACCATGCTCCCCATGTCCGGCCCAGCTCCGGTCTGAACTGGGGCTCTGGGGTCTCTTGCAGACAGCCTGGCTGGCTTGCCGCAGCACGCAGTCCTGCATGGCACCCTGGCCACCGCGGACCTGGCGCCAACCCCGTCGCCAGGGCTGGAGAGGAAGCCCTTAGCCGAAGCCACAAACGGAGAGGCCTGGGCGGCCCCCCAGAACGGCAGTGAGCCTCCCGCCATCCCCCGAAGCATCAAGGTGGAGCCGGAGGAAGAGCCAGAGGCAGCGCAGGCTTCGAGCCCCGCGCCCGGGGTCCCCTCACGCTCGCCGTCGCCCCGCAGCCCTCCGATGGTGCAGGTCAAGGCCGAGCACTCCAGCCCTTCGCCTGCCTGCAGCCCCGCGCCCGGGGAGCTGGGCGCGCCGGCCGGGCCGCTATTCTTGCCGCAGTTCGTGCTCGGCGCAGACGCGGTCCCGCAGGCCTCGGAGATCCTGGCCAAGATGTCCGAGCTGGTGCACAGCCGGCTCAAGCAGGGCCAGGGCGCGCCGGGTCTCTTCGCCGGGGCGCCAGCCCCCAAAGGCGCCACCTGCTTCGAGTGCGAAATCACCTTCAACAACATCAACAACTACTACGTACACAAGCGCCTCTATTGTTCCGGCCGCCATCTGGCCGAGGACGCGCCCGGCGCGCGCAGGCCCAAAGGACCCCCGCCCGCGCCCACTGGGACTTTGCTGTCG
>NW_004443989.1:11543947-11572299 GCF_000243295.1 Trichechus manatus latirostris
CCTTGTCCCCGGCTGCCACGCCGGCCCGCAGTCTCTCGCCAGTGCCTGACCCTCTGCTGCCGCCCCCGCCGACGCTCCCCGCCCACTCGGACAAGGGTGTGCAGACCCCCGGCAAAGGGCCGCCGGCGCCCGTGCCCAACGGCAACCACAGGTATTGCCGCCTGTGCAACATCAAGTTCAGCAGCCTGTCCACCTTTATCGCCCACAAGAAGTATTACTGCTCCTCCCACGCCGCAGAGCACGTGAAGTGAGCTGGCTGCCGCACTCCGCCCCCTGTCCCCCCAGGAGCCACGGCTGGCTTGTAAGGATGGGATTGCCCCACAGGCTCTGGGGACGCTTGCTCGTGCCACAAGCACGGAGCAGAGGCCTCAGCACACGGGGACTGCTGGTGGCAGCACCCGCCTGGACTCTTGGCACTTAATAAAGACATTAAGTTTGATGACCACAGTGGTGGACGGGCCTCCTTCTCTGAGCAGAGAGGCAAGGGGACCCTGGGAGCAGTCCCGTGGTTCCTTGGGCACCAAGCACTGTCCACAAACACCTGCGGGTGCCACATTTGTAATGGCCGGTGGTCAGCACCACCCCTAGTGCTCACAGGCCAGTGGGTCCAGAATGATCAGGGCCCTTGCCATAGTCGAACAGCTAGCGATGGCTGGAGCCCCAGGTCAGTCTGATGCCATGGGATGTGCTTGTAACGCTGTGCTGCCCGGCTACTCTGGGCCCAGACCCACTTTGGGGAGGGGGAGCTACCTCCCTCCAAGACCCAACCAAGAAGGCCTGTGTGGCCACCAAATATTGAGGGCTTAGTGCTGGCTGCCTGCAGCCCTCCCACCGACTTGATCCCAGGGACCTGTATGCCATTTCACTCTCTGACCATCAGGGATGGGAGCTGCCAGGAAGGGGCTGGGGAGAGTGGACAGGATGGAGCTTCATGGTTGCTGGGGCAGGGGTAGAGTAGGACAGAGAAGGCTCACGCACTGGGAGGGGGGCGGCCGGGGGCTGCAATTGAGACTGGTCCCCAAAGCTTTCCTGGCAATGAGGGGGGGGGGCAAATCCTGACACAGGCTTTGCCCCTGCGGGTGCGTCCCCCACTTGGAGAGCAGGTGGGCAGGGCTGGCATGAGTGCCCCCTGGGGCAGGGCAGCATATAAGCCGTGCAGGGTGATACTTAATGAGCCATGCCTAAAGATGCATAACAGTCACCCATGTCCACAGGCTTTTGCCCAGCTGTCCTTCACCCCTGGCCTGAGTTGTCTAGCTGGGCTCTTGGCCAAGGTCACTGGGCAGTCAGCTCCTGCACCTTCCCAGGGGCCTGGAAAGCTGCACAGCTGCCCTGCCTTAACACTCACTCTCTGCAGACCAGCTGGGTGGAGAGGCAGCCCAGTGGGTAATGGGTACTCTGCCCTTCCTGGGTTGAACAGCATGCCCGTCATTTGCATTGCTCTGTGTGGATTTGCATGGAGAGTCCCCAAGCCGGCCCTCATCTGGGCCCCTGAGCAACAACAGGTATTGCTGATTTCCAAACACACTTGTTCAAAAACCTGACCCTGAAGCAGAGTGAGCTTACTGTATATAAATTGAAAACAAAAATTTTTTAAGGTGCTGGGGAATATCAGGGATATGGTCTCTGATGATCAACAGATGTTAAAAAGGGGAAAATCGCACTCAGGTTCCACGAGGTAGGTGGCAAGGCATTCCCCCCCCCCCCCACCAAACACACACACACAGTCACATGTAAAATGTAAGGCACTCACACTCAAGTGTGAGCCAGCCACAGAGGAAAGGGCTGGAAGGTGGGCCTGCTGGGCCTCACCTGCCATGCTCCCAGACATGCCTCAGTTTCCACACCTGTAAAATGGGGAACAAGGAGAGGATGGACTCAACCCTATAGCTGCTGAGAGCTCAGCTCAGGAGGCAGCTACCCAACCTGTGGACCCCTACGTGCTGGCCAGGCTGAGCCATGCCCTGGGAAGGACCCTGGCCCTGGAAGGGAGGGCCACCAAAGCACTGGGTCCTTGCTCACATGCCCACCACCACCACCACACTAGGCTGGGCCCCCTGCCACCCCGCCCCGTCAGCTCCCCTGGCCTGGGCTGACCCCTATTCAGGCCCTGAGTCTGTCATAAACCTCCTGCCAGGATTCAACTCCAAACATACCCCTCTCCTCCACACTCCAGGGATACCCTTAGTGTCCCTAATCTCCCCTCGAGCCACCACCTCATCTCTCCTTTTTCCCTTCTCCCAACCCCTGTCCACAGACAACCTGCTCACACCCAGCACACTCTGCCACCCTTGAAGCCACCTCTTCAGGAGCGTCCCTGACCCTCTATCATATCACCCTGGGCATTTCCCTCATAGGGATGACCACTCTTTGGACTCCCCTGGTTTGATGGTCCCATCCACTCCCCGCCCCCGCTCCCGCCCCCAGTGTGTCCATGAGCGCCAGGAGGGCAGGGTCTCTGTCAACCACTCATTCCTGGGCCCCCAGCCCATCACAGGCATCGAGGAGGGCACGTTTATTGAAGTAACGAGCAAATGGACCAAGGAACAACCAAGCTGCCCCGCCACCGCCACAGTTTGCCATCAGTCCCCAAATCAGGCTGCACTAACCTTGAAGCTCCAGCCAGCCTCACCTGTCCTCCCCTGGGGTCCCCTCCTTGTCCCTGCCCAGCGCACCCTGCCACACTGCACTGGCGGTTGCATCTCCCTGAAATGGGGCCCTCTGAGTGGGCCACAGCAGGTCCTTCTCATGCAGGGTCTCCACACTATGGACATTCTCTCTGCCAAGCACAGTGCCAGCTCTTCACGAGCCCTCTCAGCCACTCCAGGAACTGGGCTCTGATTGTACTACTTCTCAGATGAGGACACCCAGGCGCAGGCCAAGTGGCCTGGGGTCACCAGCCAGCGGAGCCGGGCATGAGCCCACCTGCCCACTGCTCCCAGGACCCATTCTCGGCCACTTGCCACACACAGTCTGTGGACAGGGCTGTGAGGGGACCTCTGGGACTTCTGCCCGGCCTTGGCTGCAGACAACTCAGACCACCTGGGAAGACTGGGATGAGGGTAGGGACCCCCCAGGAGCTGGTGGTCGGAGCTGCTGCAGCCCTGCAGGGTGATGAGCTCCAGCAGGGGCACATGGAGGAGGCGGCCTGCAGCGTCCACCTGGGACAGTGTCCGTGTTGACAGGGCTTGGGCCCTGGGTGAGGGGACCCAGGAGAAAGCACTAACCACTGACCAACAAAGAAAGGAGAGGTGCCCAGCGCCCCAGGGCACCCATCACAGCCTGGCAGCTGGCACGGACTGTGGTTCATCATGGAGGCACAAGCCAAAGACCAGGTGCTTGGGTGGGTCCCTGCTTAAAACAGAAGCAACTCCAAGTTCTAGCCGAGCCACATCTCAAAGCTCAAAACACTCAGAATTCCCTTCCTCAACAGGATCATCATCAAAAGACCCTTCTTGTTTTTTACATTGTGTTCATATTTGCACTAATGGCACTGCTAAAAGGAATAATTTGGTCCACAAGTCTATTAGAGCCAACAGGGTTTGTTTGCAAACAGGGAGCATCCAAGCTAGAAGTGGCAGGGCTCACTCAGGCCGGCAGTACAGAGTTTTTAAAGACCAGTACCAAAAGGTCAGTGGTTCAAACCCACAGTGGCTCTGAGGGAGAAAGACCAGGCAATCTGCTCCTGTAAAGATTCCAGCTTACAAAACTCTATGGGGCAGTTCCAGTCTGTCACATGGGGTTACTATGAGTCGGAATCGACTAGATGGCACCCACAACAACAACAAGGGGATTTCCAGTAGGGAAGTTTCAACGACTGGGTTGGAGGTGTGTCTTAACTGAAGGAGGGGCTTACAAAGCAGGGATTTTTCTGTCATTGGTTCCACATTATACTTGTCTGGTGGGTACTGGTTGTGTCTGGTATGAGAGTCAGAAACACCTTTCAATATCAGGTTGACTTTTGGGGAAAGACCTTACCATTAGAGCCCATGAAAACTCCCTATTAGTCCTGTAGAGGTTTGTACCTGGCACAATTGGCCATTTTGATTTATTTGTGCTCAGAAAGGTTTTTGCAGCTGGCACAACCGAAGAAACCCAAATCTGTTGCCATTGCGTCAATTCCGACTCATAGTGACCCTATAGGACAGAGTAGAACTGCCCCATTGGTTCCAAGGCTGTAAATCTTTACAGAAGCGGACTGCCACATCTCTCTCCAGTGGAGCGGCTGGTGAATTCGAACAACTGACCTTTCAGTTAGCAGCCGAGCACTTAACCACTGCGCCCACCAGGGCTCCTTACCTGACACAAACAGCCATTATTTTTTAACTAATATTTAGCAGCACAAAAGCCATAGTGCATTTACTAGTTGGCGTGTCAGCACAAATTGAGGCAGTGGCCCCAAATGGTACTGGTGGCCCTCATGTCCCTCACCACCATCGCAGCAAAAAATAAAAATAAAAAACAATAAAAATCTCATTAAGATCATCACCTGGTCTACATGTGATCATCTTAATTTCAATTAAGAATTTCCTTGTAGAAGCAGTAGAAATTATTAATTTTATGAAATCTTAACTGTTGAGTCCATTTTTTTTTAATATTTTGTGAAACGGGAAGTGCACGTAAGGACTTCGGCCACGTGGAATAGGACATTTGCCTTGAAACAAAGCTGTGGGCAGCCGTGTGCTCTGGAAGGTGAACTGGTCTGTGATTTCGTGTATCACCATTGTCAGAGTTGAGACAATGAATGATGGAAAACTACAGCTGTCCAGAATTAGATCCCATGGACGAGGGCCTGTGTGGGCAGTGGGGAGAGAAGGGGAAGCAGAGTCCTCTGCTGGGGCCTCCCTCAGGGGTGCTGGGATAACGCTCCTGGACTGGGGGCTTTGTGGGTGGGCAAATGTGGTCACCAGTCTGTGAGTTCCTGTGGGAAGGGGGCTGGGAAAGGGTTCTAGGAGCAGAACTGGGGGACAGAGGGACTTTGACCTTTGAAATGGCTCCCCCCTCCCCGCTCCCTTCCTGAGGGTGGTGAAGTCTGCTGCTGCTGGCTGAGGGGATTGGCAGGCACAGAGCTTGATTAGGTGCTGGAGAGAGGTGCAGTCACCCAGGTGGCTCATGTGGCCAGGGGCTTATTTTCCTCTGTGGGGCGAGGCTATAAACAGAACCTCCACTGTGAGCAACATAGTGAGCTTCAAGGAGTTGGCTGGAGGCTGCCCTCTCTCTGCCCTTCTCTATTTCTCTGTCCCTCTTTGTTACACTCTCTCTTTTGCCAAATCATGACATTAATTTAATTAAGCTACTGTTTAACAGTTTTAATATTTCATAAAAATAAATTCTAACATCAAAAATGCTAGGAGGGCATAATCTCAGAACAAAAGACAGTCTTTTGCATGAAATAAATTTGGCCTCATGAGATTCCCTACTTTGCACTGACCTCACTTCACTGCAGACTGATGGCAACGTTGTTGCACAAGTCCACCATGTCTCCACCTTGTTTTACAGAAGAGGAAACAGAGGGTCCAAGTCAGTGACGTCACTAGGGTTGGTATCAGCCAGTGTGGTAACTCATGGTGTCATCCCCCATGGACCATCTCCCGTACCAGACCATACGGAATCCTTAGTTATGTTTTTTGTACTAATGTTACTCGTAAAATGTAATTCCTGTATATCGTTCCTTCTTTTCCTTTAATTACTACTTCATTCTCAAAAAAGTTACTGATATAGGTTCACAGATACTAATTACCACAGTATTGTAGCTAAAACACCAGAAAATTTGACAAAATCAGGGACTATAAAAATACCAGCTGCAATGAAAACAAGAGTGCATGCTTGTAGTGCGTGCAGACGAAACCAAGTGATTCAAACCAAGCATCACTGTAATTGGGTAATAACGGCAGCTCTGACCTGAGAGCATTAGAAGGTTCACAAAGTAAATTAACATAGAGTTTTAGTCTTGTAGGTACAGTATATTGATACATGTAAGCTGGGCTTACAAAAAATGTTTTTGTTGTTATAACTAACTGCAGGGATATTTTATAAAAAATAATAAAATTTCTACCGAAATGCTGCACAAAATTTTTATAGACAGTCTTTTTGGTGTCATCCCCTCTGACAGGATCACTTGGTGTGGTCCACACACCCCTCCTCCCCTAGTGACGCCACCGGTCTGAGTGGTTAAACACCACGCCTCTTTTCAATACTCCGGCTCTGTCACAAGTAGAGAGACAAACCAGACACTGGCCGCTTTTAGCCAGGTTCATGCAAAACTCACAAGGCAGAGAAGAGACACACTGGAGTCTCAAAATAAGCTGGAAATAACAGAGAAGATTAAAATTGGGCCGTTAGTCTAAAAACAGGCAGTATTTCCGAGTTAATTTCACAAAAGGCGTCACCCTGCTGTCTCATTCTGTTGTGTCTAAAATGCTGCAGCTCAGATTGTCTAAGTGCTTGGCCACTTCTACTCTGTGTTAGTGTGTAGGTTGTTTGGTTTTCAGGCGAACACTCATTCAAACAGCAACAGAGAATGCTGAGGTCGGTGCCAATGCCTGGGGCAGCATGAAGGCAATTCGGGGTCCTCCAGCTCAGGCCCCCACAGGGTCTGTTCACTGGGCTGCAGGGGCCTCCAGTCAAGACCAGGAGAACAGCCAGGGCGTCCTGTCCCAAACGGCCTCTGGGCAGCCTCTGCCCTGCAGGACTGAGCCTGAAGCAAAGCTTTGTTGTTACCTCCTAAGGTTGCCAGTTTTGGGGCTCCTGATCCAAATTCCACTGCCAGGGAAGAGCAAAGACACTACACTTTTCTGGAGCACTCCAATAATAGACCTCTCTCAGGAACATTTGAGGAGAAGGTGAGCTGAGGATGTCCACTTAAGCTCATGGTTCACATGTGATCATCTAGAAGGCTCCCCATGCCTGCATACACCCGTGTACACCTGTGCACATCTTCAAGGCTTAGTGTCATGGCAGACAGTGCACCATCTCTCTGCTCCGAGCCAGTCTCTGCTCAAGCAGCAAGAGCCTTCTCCTGGGTTGTCCAGTCTCCCATGCGCAGGGCGTGGCCCAGTTTGGGGTCCTCCCAGCACCAGGCACGTCTCAGGGTAGATGCTGCACCTTTTTCCCTGCATCCCAGGGCCTGGCTGCCAGAGCCCGTGGGATTTCCACTGCACCACCAAATGGGCCCAGGAAGCTAAAGATGGCCAGTTCTGGTGGACCCAGAGAGGCCCATAGCCATGACCCCATGGGTGCAGGCACAGTTACCAAGTAACACCAATGTGGCTTCCAGCCCAGCCCAGCCCCTGACAAGGCCTGGCCTATCAGGCTCCTTCTGGAGTGAGACAAACCAAAAACGTCCTCAAAGCAGCCAGGTGAACGGCACAGGCTGGTGGCCAGGTGTGAGAAGGCAGGTTCATCTCTTCTCTCCACCAGACTCATCTGGAGCTCTGGATACAAGAGGCAGGGCCTAATACATCACATTGTGGAGTGAGGGGCCTCAGAGGGCATCTTACCCCGAGCCCAGGTTCTACTGTGAGGAGACGGAGGCCCAGGGGGACAAGCAGCGGACCCACAGCCCCATGCTGAACAGAACTGGGTCTAGAGCCAGCTGAGCAAGTACCCCAGACCTCCACATGGCCAGGGCCTTGGCGCCCAGGGTCGGAGCTCATGCTAGGTGAGGGAGGCCTGTGGAGCAAGGCAGCCTGGTAATGGCCTTCAGAGAGCTGTCTGCTCCGTCATCCTCCTGTGACGGATTAAATAAGGCTCTTGTTAAAAACACTCATTAGATTGTTAACCTTTCTAAGCCCTTTTTCTCACAACACATTACAACCGCTTGGAGTCAGTCGAATATTCAGGTTTGGCAGGCAGAGGTGGAGCTCACGTGTACCCAGATGGTGAAAGAGGGTCAAGGTTAGTACACCCCGGGGTGTGAGGGGGCAGTGTGTCAAGGCCATGGGAGGGGTCACATACAGGTGTGCAGCTGAGAACCAGGCTCCAGGCTCGGGGGTCAGCCCCTCTGCTCCAGCTCACTGCCCCACCCCATTCTCTTCTCTTGTCATGGTGTGTGTGGTAAAATACAGGTAACATGGAATTCACCATTTTAACAATGTTCTGAGGTGATCCGTAGGGTTCTCATTGGCTAATTTTCGGAGGTAGGATCACCAGGCCTTTCTTCCTGGTCTGTCTTAGTTTGGAAGCTCTGCTGAAACCTGTCCACCAGGGGTGGCCCTCAGTGGGATGGATTGACTAGCCACGACAATGGGCTCAGACATACCAAGGATGATGAAGATGGTGCAGGACCTGGCAATGTTTCATTCTGTTGTACATGGGGTTGCCAGGGGTTAGAGATGACTCGATGGCAACTAACCACAACAACAGTTATTTATGCACAGATTTCACCTCCTGTATCAGAGGGAAGATTCCTTGTGGACAAAGCCTGCACCATACTTGTCATTACCAAGCCACAGGCCTGGCACTTTGTAACTGTTGGAGAATGAATGAGACGCTCATGGGGGCATTTGGGAAAATAAGCTGGTCAAGTACTCTGGGCTCTGCACACAGAAGACAAGGAACGAGGAGTATTCTGCCCAGTCTTTCAAAAGTCAGTGTTCCTGAGAGTCTTCATTGTTCCATCTACGATTTTTTTAAAGCCACAGTGTTTAAGCATCACAAGTGAAGTGCTTCCTCCCCCTCCCTGGAACCTGCTATGAAAAGCAAGCTAAATGGGCATTTGGGAGGAGATGACATTCATTATTCAATAAAGCTACATAAACATAAATCATTTCAACCACTATAAGCAAGATGAAAGAGCTTATAAACTTCCAAGTAAGAGATAATTAGTGTGAATGTGAAATGGAATGCTGTGCTAAGCAGAGAATCCAGCCCTGAGGAGTTGGTTCTGGGGGAGGCAGGAGTCACCTACACACTCACTGTTGGCTAGGAGCACCTGTCCCCTCACCACCCCACAGGTGCTGCAGGATAGGCACACCATCCTAGTGCACACTTGGCACAGACAGTGCTGATAAATACTTCTGAACAAATGAATGGATGAATGAATGAGTGAATGAAGGAGTCCCACTTTGGGTCCTGCCTGTGTCCACTCCTCTCAGCATTGGAGTCACCCAGATTGTCCCCAAATGGCATATTGGGCCTTTGGAGACTCCTCTTCCAGGCCCCCCAATCTCCCATAGCCCCAATCCCTCTGCCTTGGGGGACAGCCCTTACTTGGCCCCTGGGGCCATCTTCCCACCTGCTGCCCTTTCTCGTCTGGACGTGTGACCGTTGGATGCAGCCATCACCTCTGAGCAGCTGTGCATCTGAATTTCCAGCATCTTCTGCTTACAATCTTGACACACTTCCCTTCTCTCTCCATCTTACCCCAAGGGCTTCCTCTGTCCTTCGATCCTGTCTCCTGAACTTTGGCCCCTCCCTGCCCCCCACAGCTGTTTAGCTTTG
Source organism: Trichechus manatus latirostris (assembly GCF_000243295.1). Classification (NCBI taxonomy): domain Eukaryota; kingdom Metazoa; phylum Chordata; class Mammalia; order Sirenia; family Trichechidae; genus Trichechus; species Trichechus manatus. The sequence continues at coordinate 11,553,389 of NW_004443989.1, forward strand.
CCTACCCAGTTGCACAGGAGCACTGGTGGCACAGTGGTTAAGCAGTTGCTTGCTAACCAAAAAGTTGGTGGTTCTAACCCACCAGCTGCTCCTTAGGAGAAAGATGTGGCAGTCTGCTCCCATAAAGATTTATAGCCTTTGAAACCCTATGGGGCAGTTCTACTCTGTCCTATAGGGTCACTATGAGTCAGAATTGACTCGACACCAGTGGGTTTGGTTTTTGGTTGGAAATCAGTTGCCATTGAGTTGACTCTGACTCATGGCTCCCCAAGTGTGTCAGAATAGAACTGTGCTCCACAGGGTTTTCAATGGCTGATTTTTCAGAAGCAGATTGCCAGGCCTTTCTTCTGAGGTGCCTCTGGATGGGTTTGAACCTCCAACCTGACTGTGCTAAGAGGCCACAATTTCACAGCCTCATCAAGACCAACCACAGATCCCTGGTGGAGGCCTCAGAGGCCACACTATTCACACACACCCAAAGACGTCCACACCCCTGGAATCTGTGAATGTGACCTTATTTGGAAAAAGGGTCTCTGGATATGGGATTAAGTGAAGGATCCAGATGAGGAGATGATCCTGGTGGATTGCCAGGGCGGGCCCTAAATGCCATCCACATGTGTCCTTATGAGAAGGAGGCAGAGGGAGATTTGACACAAGGGAGGCATGTGAAGACCGAGCAGACATTGGAGTGATGCGGCCACAAGCCAAGGGATGCCTGGAGCCACAGAAGCTGGAGGAGACAAGGAAGGATCCTTCTCTGGAGTCTCCAGAGGGAGCGTGGCCCTGCTGACACCTTGATTTCAGACTTCTGGCCTCCAGAACTGCAAGAGGATAACCCTGTGTTGCTTGAGCCGCCCAGTCTGTGGTCTCCTTACAGCAGCCATGGGAAGCTCATCACTCATACACTGTCACCTGGAGATAACACCCAGCCCCAGCAGTGGGAAGGACCAGCAACTCAGTGGGGTCATTCTGAATACTGATGTGATTCTAACTCTTTACCTTGGAGCCAGGAGTGCTCTGCTGTGACCAAGGCTGTCGTTGAGCAACACCCCCCGCCCCGGCCTCCTCTCTGCCCCCAGGGGCCAGCTCCAGGGACACGCTATGTTCCCCTTCAGGGCCAGGCACGGGTAACAGCAGGTAGTGGGGCTCATCTTTATCTGCTTGGGAGGACAAGGAGCCCTGATGACATCCCAGAATTACAGGAATCACCCCCCTGTGCTTGTTTGCCACGGAGATAGAGCAGCACAGAGAAGCCTCCGGAGCAGCCCAAAGGCCTGGGGGAGACCTTGCTGTAAGTGCCCTGTGCTCCACAGGAGTCAGGACAACTTGGGTGGAAGGCGGGGAGAAACAGGGCGGCAGTCACTGAGTGATCTTGGGCAAGTCCCTTCCCCTCCTTAGGCCTCAATTTCCCTGGCTGTAAATGCGGGATCTGTTCTGCCTTGGTGGTTCCTGACTGTGAGAGTAGTCTCTGGGGGCCTGGATGTCCAGCATCAGTCCATGCCTGCCCGTCAGCTATGAGCTGTCTACCTCTGTGCCCTGTTGTCCAACTGTCTGCACTGCAGTAGAGCTGCAAAAAGTAGACATGTGTTAAGTGTCCTAGGCATCATAGCAGGTCTTTGTCATTACAGGTTGTTATGGATTGAATTGTGTCCCCAAAAGTATGCATTGAAGTCCTAACTCCTGTGCCTGTGAATGTGACCCTGTTTGGAAATAGGGCTTTCTTTTGTTATATTAATGAGGTCACACCAGAGTAGGGAGGGTCCTAAACCTAATCCCTTCTAAGTGGTCTTAGAAAAAGAGCAGAGTAGACAGAGACATACAGTGGGAGAAGACAGACACCAGGAATGCCAAGGAATGCCCAGGGTACCGACAAGGAAGGACCTTCCCCTGGAGCCAACACCCTGAATTCTGACTTCTGGCCTCCAAGTTTGCAGGACAACAACTTCCTGTTCTTCAAAGCCCCTCACATGTGGTGTTTTTTGGTATAGCAGCACTAGGAGACTAAGACACAGCTGTTCTCACTCAATAAATACTCACTTACCAAATGAACTCACCCCTAAGCCAACCCCTGCTCCCCTCCACCAGGGCTCCAGGGAACCCAGACTCAGGCAGTGCCATGTGCATCCTTTAGACACTTTCACTTCCATCCCCCTGCTGCCACGCACAGCTGCACCAGGCACGTCCCTGCTGTGACACCTTCCACTGTGGGCATGCATCCAATGTGCCCATGTGTTCCCCGGCACTCCCAGCCCCCCGTCTTCTGCCTGCAGGATCCCACTCATGCTCCCTGAGTCACTCCCAGCTCCTACAGCAGGATGAGCCAGAGCACCGTCAGAATAGGCATGACACGCTGGCCAGGCTGTCACAGTCGGTTTTCAGATGTCCTTGAACTTCGTGCATATTTGATCAGCCTCTTCTGCCCTGTGCTGGGTGCCCTCCTTGTTCTGGTTTATAGTTTGGCAAAAGCTAGCACGTTGTCATCTTTGAGTGGTTCTCAGGACAGCCTGGGTTGGCAGCACAGGCGAGGAGGAGGCCTAGCTTTCAGGACCCGGCCAGTCACTGTGACCATGAGCACAGCCCTTATACCTTCTCCTTGGCACGGTTTGTGGGGAAGCTCAATGAGACAATGGGTTTAAAGGTACTTTGAACTGTAATTTTTTTTAAAAGAACAATACCTTACTGTGTTTTTGGTGAAGGTTTACACAGTAGTTTAGGTTCTCATTTAACAATTTCTACAAAAATTGTTCGGTAACTGGTTACATTCTTTACAACACATGATATAGTCTCATTACTTCCTTTTTGGTTGTCCCGTTTCCATTAATCTAGTTTCCCTGCCCCCTTACCTTCTCATCTTTGTTTTAAAGTAATTGTTGACCGTTGAACTGTGACATTTTGAATACAAACTATAAAGGAGCTCTTTTTACTTTTTTATATTTTCCTGACCTATGATGAGTATGTATTATTTTAAATTGGAGTCCCTGGGTAGTGCAAAGGGTCAACGTGCCCGGCTGCTAACCGAAAGGTTGGAGGTTCACGTCTACCCAGAGGTGCCTCGGAAGAAACGCCTTGTGATCTACTTCCAAAAAAATCAGCCATTGAAAACCCTACGGAGCACAGTCCTGTTCTGACACACATGGGTCACCAACAGTCAGGGTCGACTCAATAGCAACTTGTTCTGTAAGGTGGCCCCTGGGGCAAAAGGAAAGGTGGGCTTTTCCCTAGAGTAGATTCGGAATGAGTGTCTAGAAGTCTCCGAGCTGCTCGGAGAGATACTAGCTATGTGGGCCCTTGCTCAGGAGTCACAGGCAAGAGGCAGGATGTGGGGTACAGAAGGGAGTGTCCCCTCCATCACGGACTGGGAGGCAGTCTGTGTCTGTCCACAGGGAACTGTCTTTTCTTTGGACTTCAGTTTTCCCAGTGGTAAAACAGGAAGAGGGAAAATTATTACCTATCAAGAATTTAGTATATGCCAGGCACTATGCAGATTAAGTCATGTCTATTGTCTGATAAAGTGAGAAGTTCACAAACCTTTTGGTCTTGACATTCTTAAAAATTACAGAGAACTCCCATCAGCTTTGATTTCTGTGAGTTATAGCTATATTTACCATATTAGAAATTAAAACTAGAATTTTTTAATATTTATTTTATTTAAAAATTACAGTAATAAACCCATCACATGTTAACATAATGTTTTACCAAAGATAACAATTTTTTCCAAACAAAAAAGAAAATTCAGCGCTAAGAATGACATCGTATTTTATTTTTTAAATCTCTTTAATGTCTGGCTTAATAGAAGATAGTGGGGTTCTAATATCTACTCCTACATTCAAGCTGCTATAATACATTATTTTGGTTGAAGTATGCAAAGAAAATTTGGCCCCACACAAATACATAGTTATAAAGGGAAGAGTATTTTAACAGCCTTTTCAGGTCACTGAGGCTGCTCTTCTTGGATATTCCACTGAAACTCAACAGCCCACATTCAGTCTCCTGGAAAATATAAGTTCACTGAGTTATACGGATCTTCCAAATGTTGACACGTTAATTGTTGTTGTTGTGTGTTGTTGAGTCAATTCCAACTCATAGCAACCCTAAAGGACAGAGTAGAACTGCCCCATAGGGTTTCCTAGGCTGTAATCTTTATGAGAGCAGATCACCAGGTCTTTCTCCTGCTGAGCTGCTAGGGGGTTTGAACTGCTGACTTCTCAGTTAGCAACCATTGAGACACCAGGGCTCCTTTGACATGCTCATTATATGCGACCAAAACATGACATTCATTAGTATCACCACCAATCGCATCAGAGAAGTCCTTAAGTATTGGGAAACCATCAAACTCACAGTGGGAGATGCTAGTTTTCGAAAATTCTACTCTTCACTTGAGAGCTCAAATTTTAATGTTGGTGTCAAATCCTGACTGTTGTTTTCCTCTGGCCCAGTTGCTGGTAACAGACGTTAACAAAGACCAAGCATTCATCCCTGTAATGCCCACCAGGACTTTTTTCCCCTTGAAAAAAATGCTTAAAATGACCATTAACAATGGCTGGGTGAAGGCCATGGTTTTACAAGAATTGAGGCTAGGCGTCCTCCAAACTCTCTTCCTGTCTCTCACCTCCACCTCCTCCCCAGGGACGGGGGAGAACCATCCAGGTGGAGTTCAGACTCCAAGTCCAACCCCTGGGGCCTGGGACATTCAAATGTGCTAGTTCATGGGAAGGGAATCCACAGGGAACCTGGACGATGAGCCATTGGCACAGGGGTGTCTGTCCTCCCCTGGCCCCGGTGTCTGCCATAGACAGGGCAGACCCCACAGTACCCTGCCTGCGCACAAATGCAGGCATGGAGATGGGACAGTCGGTGCAGGAGGTGGTCACCCTCAGACCGGGCTGCAACATGGCTCCCGCTGCTGGGGAGGGGGCCTGGCGACCTGGGGGCCTGTGGCCTCGCTCTCGCTGATGGGCATCTTCTCGGGCTGGTGGAACCTCTCCTGGGGCTCGCTGCAGCTGGGGGTGGGCAGGCCTGCTGAGCGCCTCTGGGGCTCCCTTGGCCTGGACCCACACAGCCACCAGAAGGCCACCCAAAACTTCTGGGACGAGACTGTAGACGATGGGGTTGATGGCACTGTTGGCGTAGATGCAGGTACAGCAGAAGAGCAGCACCCAGGGGTTCAGGAGAGGCCAGGTCACGAAGGAGTTGATTAGCACCAGGGTGCAGTATGGCGTCTGCAGGACAGCGAAAAGCACCACCACCATGACCAGCATCCGGGTGACCTGTGGAGAAGGTGGTGGGAGCTCCCAGAGCCCAGCTTGTGGGCAGCTGGTGGCACAGCGAGTGCTACAGGCAGGGAGAGCCACGCCCCCACCCCAAGCTAGCAGGTGCTGAGTAAGAATATTCACAATAGCTCCTGTCACTGCGTGCTCACCTGTTCCTGGCTCTTCATGTGCACTAAGCCAGGCCCGACATGTAAAGCTTTGCCTGTTTGATAATATAATGAACTTTTTCTACAGCAAGTGGTAGGTAGTCACTGCTCTGACCCCTAAGTGCACCTGGTCCCTTCAAGGTCTCTCAGATTTCCTAGCAAGCAAAGAATTGGTGTATGGGGCTGGGGCCTCAGGAACCTGTTCCAGCACCCACCAAGGTCAGGTGTAAAAGAAACCAAAACCATGGAGTTTTGCCGTGGAATTGATGCCGACTTATGGCAACCTCATGTATTTCAGGGTTTTCAGCGGCTGATTTTTTGAAAGTAGATTTCCAGGCCTTTCTTCCAAGGCACCTCTGAGTAGGTTTGAACCACCAACCTTAGAGTTGGTAGCCAAGTTGCCGTCAATTCCAACTCATGGTGACCCCATGTGTGCAGAGCAGAACTGCTCCATAGGGTTTTCAAGGCTGTAACCTTTCGGAAGCAGATCACCAGTCCTTTCTTCCGAGGTACCTCTGGGTGGTTCAAATTGCCAACCTTGCAGCTAGCAGTCAAGCACTTAACTGTCTGTGCCACCTAGGGACTCTATCTGGCACATACTCATTACCCGTTGCCATCGAGTCGATTCCAACTCATAGCGACCTTATAGGACAGGGTAGAACTGCCCCATAGGGTTTCCAACAAGGCTGGTGGATCTGAACTGCCCACCTTTTGGTTATCAGCCAAGTTCTTAACAGGTGCTTAACAGACATTTGTTGACTTAATAGTGAATGAATGAATGGATGGATATTGAACTTGTGTCCTTTCTTTATGTCTCCATGTATGCCTTTGGGTCTCTCCCTGCCTCTTTACATCCTGACACCTCCCTGATACCTCCCTCTCTTTGTCCAGCTCCCCACCTGCCATCCCCCACCCACCCCAGAAGAGACCTGGCTTACCTGCTTCCTGGAAGATAGGAAGCCTTTGGGCCAGGGGCAACTGCTGGATGTACCCCCGCCCTGTGCCTGGGGCTGCCCCTCCTTGGTGCCCACCTCCTGCCCAGCTTTGCTGTCCCCAGGGTGGGGCAAGTGGGACAGGGAGTTCAGGATCAAGAGTCTCCCAATGTGCCCGTAGAGGACTGCAGCCACCAGCAGGGGCATAACGAAGAAGATGGTGAAGTCCAGAAGGTAGCTGGGCAGGTAGAGGCTGCGTGACACCTTGTAGCGGCACTCCATGGCATGGCTCTCACCAACATGGAGGTCCACCAAGAAGAGCCAGAGCCAGCAGTAGATGGCTGTGACCCCCCAGACGCCCGCGATGATGCATTTGGCCCCGGGCGACAGTGCACACAGCCTGTGCCCGAATTGGGAGGCAGATGGCAATGTATCTGCAGGCAGCAGAGACTGCCATGTTCCCTAGGTCTATCACCCAGCTCATGTCTGATTGGACCACAGGGTGACACCTGACCAAGCTCAGCCAATCGGATACTCTCTCTAGGTACACTAGAATGGAGGATACAGTGGTTGGACCAGTTCTTTGTGGAGCAGAACTCGAAGGACGTGAGGATTCAGGCAGCGAGGTGCCCTTTGTTTCTTTGTTTGTTTTTCAATACGTTATCTTATTCTCTTGTTGTTGTTGAGAGTAGACACTGCAGAACATGCACCAATTCAACAGTTTCTACATGTACTATTTAGGGACACTGATTACATTCTTCAAGTTGTGCAACCATTCTCACCCTCCTTTTCTGAGTTGTTCCTCCCTCATTAACGTGAACTCACTGCCCCCTAAGGTTCCTATCTAACCTTTTAAGTTGCTGTTGTCAATTTGATCCCATACAGATAGTTCTTAAAAAGCACAATGCTCAAGGCAGACATGAGACGGCCCCATGGGCAGAGCTCAGCGAGCCAGTCTTGAGAGAGGGGGACAGGAAGGTGGGTAGGGGGAGGGCAAATAGGCAAGGGCATCCTAAAGCTCAGCCACCCCTCTGCCCAGAGTCCCAGGGCATCCCACTGACCTTCCAGACCTTCGTCCTTGGTGCGAGTCCCAGTGGGTTTTCTGTCGCCTACCACCACAGGTCACTGGCTAAGGCAGCTAATGGCCAGGGCTTCGAACTGCTTCTAAACCATTCAGTCACGGCCGATGGAAAAACAAGGGCAGGATACGAGTTGCATAGCAACCAAATCTCTTGTGCATCACCTTTTGACCGGAGTAGGAGACAGGCAGCAGCGCCCTGCTCAAAAATGGTGGTCGACTTTGCTGCTTTAAATGTGTATCACTTTCTGCAGTCCTGCCAATAATCCAATCTCCCGCATCAGGCTCCTGAAAGCTTCTTGATGAGGAAGACTGGATTATTGGCTCCTGAAAGTTTCCTGATAGGGGAGATTGGATTATTGGCAGGACTGTGAACAGCGACACACATTCAAAGCAGTGAGTTCAGCCACCATCCTTGAGCAGGGCACTCCTGTTTCCTGCTTGGGTCAAAAGGCACCATGCAAGAGATATGGTTGCTATGCAATGCTTACACTGCCCTTGTTTCTGTAGGCCATGACTGAACCACTTTGAACTGGTTCAAAGCCCTGCCTTGTTTCCATTGTCCGTGACTGAACCATTTAGAACCAGTCTGAAGCCCCGCTAATAGCATCATTCACCCCTTGCTGACAGGGGTCACAGCTTAGAACCTTCCCAACCCCCACCCCTGCCTAGGCCACTAGCTAGACCTGGAGCACTGGGAACAATGTGTGCAACACAGGTTTGACCAAGCAGTGCTAACAGGGGTGGGGGGTGGGGGTTGTAGAGCCAGTGTACCCCAGGTAAGCACAGATGGGGTGAGGCAAGGTACAAGGAAAAGGGCCCAGCCAGCATTTGGACATCAGAAGGCCTAGATTTATGTCCCAATTCTGCTGTGTGGCCTGGGGCAAGACACTTAAACTCTCTGGGCCGCCTTGCCCAAGGCCCCACAGCTAGTGAGTGGCGGAGCTGGGATCTGAACCCAGGCAGCAGGCTTCAAGGTCCACGGGCTTAACCACTATGCTATATTTCCTCTCTGGTATTAAAATCCAAGCTGGGAGAGATCCAAAAGAATACCGACTTTTCCAGATGGGGAAACCGAGGTCCAGAGGACTCCAGGGATTGGCTTGACACTCTACAGCCCATTAAAAGCAGAGTTGAGATGAGAACCCCATTTCCTGATGCCTACCCCACAGTGAAGGTTCCCCTGCGTCCCACCCTAGTCCCATCCTGGTACCTGGAGAACACAGCTTCCTGCCCCACTGAGTCTCAGTTTACCCAGGACCACTGTTGGGAAGTCCTCACTGCCCTGCTTCACGGTGTGGGGCACCTACCTCTCCACAGTGAAGGCCAGGATGGAGCAGGAGGAGACATTAATGCCCAGGTACTGCAGGTAGGTGATTCCCAGGCAGCCAGTGTGCCCGTAGACCCACCGGCCAGCCAGGCTTTCAGAGACGTTGGGCAGCCCCACGGCCACCGAGACCATGAGGTCAGCCTGGGCCAGGCTGACTAGGACCAGGTAGCAGTTTGTGAGCGTGAGCATGTCCCGCGTGGTCAGCACCACCAGGACCACCGTGGCATTGCCCACGATGCCCACCATACACATCAGAAGCACTAGGAAAACCGAGATGGCCTTATACTCGACGAGACCCAAGGCGGCACCACTGGGTGCCAGCCAGACGCTGCTGGGGCTGTCTCTCCTGCTGCCGTTTTCCATGATCAGTGACCAGGAGCTGGGGAGGGGGTGAGAAAAGGAAACCCAGGGAGACACCAGCACCAGTACACCTCAGGAACCCATGCTGTGCCAGGCCCTGGGACTAACCTATAGGCGCCTCCTGCTGGCCAGGCTGGTGTGCAACAGGGAAGGGCGTTTGTGTTAATATCACTTGTCAGTCACCTCTAGGAGCCTCCATTTCCTCATCTGTAAAAACCAAGAGTAACCATCCTGGATGTGTACAACTGTGGGAGGCTTACATGAGATGAAGTTTGTGTCAAGCCCCTTGTCTAGCACATCGTGAGCGCTCTGCTATTGTTACAAAGTCATGCAACGTCTCTCACTAGGAGGCTCCACTGTGCCCAAGGCCATTATGGAGACAGGTTCTCCCAGAGAGGACCTAGGGGCCAGAAGGTGAAGTCTCAGCTGCTCTGAGTCCAGGTTCACCTCAGTGGTCCTACAGTTGGGCTTCAAGCAACGTCTGACTCTAAAAGCGTTCTGTCGGGAGCTTGTGAAGCTATAGAGCCGCATCTGCTCAAGGAGAGGAGTAAAAGCTGGAACCTGGCCAGAGAGGTGAGGTTCACTCAGGGATGTTCACATGCACACACACATGTACCACACATACACCACACACACGCACACACACTACACACACACGTCTCACACACCACACACACACTACACCTCACACACCACACCATATCACACACATGCTCACATACACCACACACACACACCACATACACACTACACACCACACCATATGCACACCACACACACACTACACAGCACACACCACATCACACCACACACCACATCACACCACACAGGTGGGAGTTCAGGGATGTTCACACACATACACCATGCATACACCATACAGAACCACACATCTCACAAACCACACCACATCACACGCTACACACCACACACTATATCATACACACATTTACATACCCCCCCACATGCACCTTTACTCCTTAACCCTGTTAGTACCACTGATCCAAAGGGCCCATGACAGCATCCCTCAGAGCCCAACTCAGCCCTGATGGCAGCAGTGGACAGAAGTCGGCCATTGCAGCCCCCCCACCAGGTTGGTGACCCCACGACAACCCGGAATGGGGTGCAGGCCAGACAGGGCACCCCAGGGTGCTCGAGAGGGAGAGCTACTCCCCTGCACGCAGAGCTGGCCACGGCCTCTTCTGCCCAGCTGGACTGCTGATAGCCCCACAGCCCCACAGCGGCCCATCCTGGGCAAGACCAGAATGGGAGAACCAGCGAGGCTGGGAGAGGAGGAAGGCTGCCCAGGGGGCTGCCACACACCTGTGTGCACACACAGCACACACCTGTGCACACACATCCAGACGTGCACACACACGGAGTATATCATGTTCACACATGCACAAACGCTTACAGTCACACACATTCACACATATATGCATGTATACAGACATACACCACACATGCAAACAGGACCCACAACACTCCTCCCATGCACAGCAATACACTGAGACACAGACACACACCAGCATAAATGCATGCAAAATACTCAGGACCCAGGAATCCCCCACAGCACACCCAACACACACAAGACTGCATATACACAGAGACCCAACAGATCCACATACACACACACAACATACACACATCCTCACATACACGCACTTAACTCGTCCCCCCCCCCACTACACCCAGTATCCCAACACACATGGCTGCATGTATAACCACAGAGACACAACAGAGCTGTATACACACACATATATCCTCCATACACATCCTCACAGAAATGCACACACACACAACACCCACTATGTAGAGACTGGAACACACACACGTGAATATACAACACACATTCACACACCCAGCCCACGATACACAGACCCCACGGTCCACTCACATGCCCACACGCACAAGTACACAGAAGCATACACTCCACACCGGCACATGCCCTCACCCCCCACCCCAGCCTGCTGCTCTCTTGAGAAGGAGGCCCCTTTCCGTGGAGCTGGATGAGCACCTGGACCCCAGGGCTTCCCTTCCTCCCAGCCAGTGGAGGCTGCAGCTGGAGCTGGACCTAGAGCTGTCACCCGCAGCCCCTCCAGATGTGCAGTGCCTCCCCAGATGTGCAGGCCCAAGCTGGAATCGCAGCTCCCATCCCTGCAGCCTCTGCATCTCAGTGGCACCCTCCTCCTGCCCCCACTTCCCACCTGCATTCTCAGCTTCATCTGCAGAACATTCCACCAGGTGGGCAGCCTGGGCCCCTCCTCCCTCAGGCCCCAAGAGAAACTTCCAAGCACAGTGACCTTACCCAGTGGAAATCCTTAAAGCCCTTTCCTCCTCCTCCCAGACAGAGAGGAGAATTTGTGGCACTTCAATCGTTCCATGGCTGAAGGCTTCCTGTTCTCTAGGCTGCGATGCCACAGGCACGTGTGTGGTGCGTGCACACGCACTAGCACAGACACACACACTCCTGAGCCCTGCCAACTTTTCAGCTCCCCACGCCCCTGCCCTTCCCCTGCACCAGCCCGGTCAGCCGACCGCCCCTCGTCTATGAGGCATCGTCCCCACAGGAAGCCCTATGAGAAGAAAGCGGGTCCCTGCTTGGGAACAGCGGGGACCACGGCCCTGTCCAGCACCTGGGGATTCGCAGCCCCCAAGAATCGCTCAGGCTATGAAGGACCTTGGAGAGCAGCATTCAGGGGGCCCACCAGCCTACAGAGCACCTGACAGAGGGGGAGGCAGAGGCCCAGAGAAGGGGAGGGTGCGGGTGAGGTCGAGGTGATGTCCTGGGACCCAAGAGTGGCCAAGCTGCTACAAAATAGGGGAACGGGGGTGGAGGGACACGGGTCTGGCATCGGAAGGTGAGACTGGTGTAGGGGCTGCTGCTGGGGGCCATGGAGAGGAAGGATGGATGTGCTCATGGACTGTTTCTAGCTTGGGTATGTTACAACATTGCCTGCAGTCACAGTGGGGTGGGGACTCCTAGGATACCATTATACAGAGGAGAAGACTGAGGCTAGGGGATCGGAGTGGCTCATTCAAAAGAGTAAAGGCACAGGGATAGAGCCCAGGTCTGGGGGCTCTGAGGGGCTGAGTTTTGTGAGGGGGTTGCTGCTGACCCCATGTGGGGCCCAGTCCAGCCCCGTGGTCCTGGGCTGCTTCTCAGACCATGAACCACAGGCACGCACATCAGAATCAGGCAGGGACCCGCTTAACATGCAGATCCCTGGGCCACAAGCTGTGGTGTTGTTGGGTGCCATCGAGTCAATTCCAACTCATAGCAACCCCGTGTACCAGAGTACAACTGCCCCATAAGGTCTCCTAGGCTGTAATCTTTATGGCAGCAGATCACCAAGTTTTTCTCCTGTGGAGCCACTGGATGGGTTCAAACCACCAATCTTTCAGTTAATAGCCAAGTGCTTAATGGTTTTCGTCACGCAGGTGCCTGGGGATGAAGGTTAGCATGCTAGGCTTACTAAGCCTGGGTTTCTGGGGGTGGGGCCCTTGAGTTAGCATTTTAATAGCCCACACCTGGAAGTTCTGATGAGCTCCAGTATCTTTCTGGCTTTTTACATTTTTACTGTGAAATATAACACACATAGAGGAAAATGCACAAAACATAAATGAATAGCTTAGTGAAGAAAGTGAGCCCTTGGGCACTGTCATGGATTGAATTATGTCCCCCCAAAAATGTGTGGATCAGTTTGGCTGGGCCATGATTCCCAGTAATGTGCGGTTATCCTCCATTTTGTGAATGTAATTTTATGTTAAAGAGGATTAGGGTGGGATTGTAACACCCTTACTAAGGTCACATCCCTGATCCACCTTTTATCTTATGAGCGATAAAAGGAAAGGGAAGCAAGTACAGAGTTGGGGACCTCATACCACCAAGAAAGCAGTGCTGGGAGTAGAGCGTGTCCTTTGGACCCGAGGTTCCTGTGCAGAGAAGCTCCTAGTCCAGGGTAAGATTGATGACAATGAGGACCTTCCTCCAGAGCTGACAGAGAGAGAAAGCCTTCCCCTGGAACTGATGCCCTGAATTTGGACTTGTAGCCTACTAGATTGTGAGAAAATATATTTCACTTTGTTAAAGCAATCCACTTGTGCTATTTCTGTTATAGCAGCACTAGATGACCAAGACAGGCACTATGATGGTTAATGTTGTGTGTCAATTTGGCTGGGCCATGATTCTCAGTGGTTTGGCAGTTATGTAGTTTGGCAGCTATGTAATGATATAACACCTCCCTAATTAGATCTGATATAATGTAATCACTTTCATGATGAGATCTGCTATGAGCAGCCAATCAATTGAAAGGGAGTTTCCTTGGGGATGTCGTCCGTATCCAATATATGTGGATTCCTGGCAAATCTCACTGGCTGTTGCTCACTCTGGATCCTGTATTTGGCTTGTCATCATCTGAACTCAGTTCTTGGGACTTAAGCTAGCAGCTTACTTGCCAGTCTTGGGATTCATCACCCTCCACAGCCTGTGAGCCAGCCACCTGCTGTCTGGCCTGCCAATCTTGGGTTTGCCAGCCCCTGCAGCTATATGAGTCAGGAGAAGCCTCCAGCCTGACCCACAGACTTGAGACTTTCCAGCCTCTACAAACACGTGAGCCATTTGCTTGATCTAAATCTCTCTCTGTATATATATACATATACGTATACACACACACACACACACACACACACGCTTCACTGGTTTTGCTTCTCTGGAGAACCCAGCCTAAGACAGGTACCCACATCCTAGGATGAAAAATGAAGGATTTCCCACAGCTCAGACACCCAGCCATGTCAGCCACAGCCCTCCTCCACTGTGGTCATCCACTGTCTCAACAAGCAGCAGAGCCCCCCACCTCCTTCCTTCCTTTTGTCATTCCGTCCTTCCTTCTGTCCATCTCTCCGTCCTTCTGTCATTCCTCGGTGTTCTTTAGAGTTTTACTCCCCCTATATCAGAGCTCAGTTTGCCTGCTTGCGAGGTTTACAGAAAACAGAATCACAGAGTATTGCTTGTCTTGCTTATTTTGCTCAACATAATTATGTGTAAGAGATTCATCCAGGCTATCTGTCATGGCCATTCACCTGTTTTCACTGCTGTGTAACATTCTGTTGTGTGACTGTACTCAATAATGTCCGTGCGCCTGTTGGTGGACTTTTGGGCTGTTTCCAGTTTGCAGGTATTACAACAATGCCGCTATGAACATTCTTGTACATGGATTCTGGCTGACTGGCATTTTCATCAGCTTGGTCCCCAAAAACGTGATTTCCAGGACCTGGCTTGTGTCGGGACTGCAAAGGTGAGCAGAGAGGGCAGCAGAAAAAGCCACACACAGTAGCTGCAGTTCCTAGCGCCCCAGACACAGCACCCCAAGTCACCCCTGGGCTGCTGGACATACTCCCAGCTGTGACTCCACAAGCATTCTGGTTCAGAAGACTCAGCGTGCCTGGTGGATGCAGGCTCTCAGGAGTGACTTCGACTCCATCAGTTCAATCCCCTGCTGCCACCTCCAGCCCACCTCACTCTCCTGCCTGCTTCACCACTGCCCTCCCTGCCGGTTCAGATGTCAACCTTTGTGGACAGCGCCCAGACTGCTGTCCTCCCTGCTATTGTTGAAAACCGCCCTGACTGCCCTTAGCACACAGGCTTCTAGAAGAAGCTGCAGGGAAGGGACGTACTTGGAAGAGACCTGGAATAGGGTGGCATGGTTTGGAGCTGCATGGCCGTCTACCCCAAGCCCTCATCACCGGGAAGCGAGCACTGAGGTCCAGAGAGGGAAAGCAGCTTCCCCAAGACGTCCAGCTAGCAGCAGTAATGAATGAAGTCAGCAATGATAGCTAAGATTCACTGAGCACTTTCTATATCCCGAGTCCCTTGGTGGTGCAAACAGTTAATGCGCTCAGCTGCTAACTGAAAAATTGGCAGTTTGAGTCCACCCAGAGGCTCCCCAGAAGAAAGAGCTAGCAATCTACTTCCAAAAACCAGCCATAGACAACCCTATAGAGCACCCCTCTACTCTGACACAAACGGGGTCACCAGGAGTCGGGGTTGACTCAACGGCAACTGGTAACTGGTTTTCTACTTCCCAGGCACAGCACTGAGGGTTTTTGTGTAGGCTCTCTCAGTCAGCCAACACAGCATGCTTAAGAGCTAGACATAAAAAAATTCATCCATAAGCAGCAGTGCCAGGATTAGAAGCTATGTCTTTAGTCTCACTCTGGGGCCTTTCCTTTCCACTACTTCTCCATCCTCTGATCTTGGTGGGTCCTCCTTACTCTCTAGGACAGGGAGGAGATGGTCAGAGCAGCAATAATATCCCCCTCTACCACCACCACCAATATAGGGTTTTCACCACTGCAGGCAGAAGCTCTCATGCCTACTAGCTCACCTGTGGACAGACCACAGCTTCACACATTTTCTCACGCCTCACCCTCTGTGTGCCTCAGGAGTCCTGCAGCCAATAGTGCCCCCCACCACTACCACCACTAAAGAAACCCTCGGCAGCACTTCTCAGGGTGCAGTGCAGTTATATAGCTTTTGTTCATAATCAAGAAAACTCACTGACAACTTCAACCTCCATTCAAAGTGCTTAAAGACTTCACGCTCTGTCCCCACAGTGAACTATCTGGCTGTTAAAATTGATGCTGTAGATAAGTATTTATTGGCAGAAAAAGATGTTGAGTAGATTAAGTGAGAAGGCAGGCTATAAGTAATAGGTGGTATATTCTCTCCTGTCTGTAGAATTTATGCATATTTAATAGCAGCCATTTATCAAGAGCTTCCTACATGCCAGGCACTGGGCAGAGCAGTGGGCATCTTGTGTGGCATTGCCATCCCCTCCATGCAGTCGGTGTCTTTGATATCACTGCCATTTTCCTAACAAGAAAACAGAGTCTCAGAGAGAGGAGGAGACTCACCCAAAGCCACACAGCTCAGGCAGAGGTGGAACTTGAGCCCAAATCAGTCCTTCTCCAAAGCCGGCATTACCAACCACAGGACTGGGCAGCCTCTCTTGCTCCCCCCAACTCTGAGAAGGCCTGGAGGAACGACCCATGCCCAGGGTTCCAGTACTTCTCTGGCGGAGGGGGCTTATTTTCTTTATCTGCATTTATAAATTTGGATTGATTCTGTAATTAGATGAAGAGCGTTGTTTAAGGGCTGGCCTGCTTAGTGGTGTCCTCCCTGTGCTTGGTTCCAGGACCAGAGGAGGGGCCGGGCAGGAGATGCCGGGCAGGAGGGGCACAGTTGGGAGGGACTGGTTCTGCCGTGCTCATGGGAGGAGGGGTGGACACAGTGTGAGGGCTCTCCTGACGGCCAGGACAGGATGGGGGGCGCCAGCTGGATCACACTTGTGACCACCTGGGTCTTCATGGTCTGTCCGCGGCCAAAGCAGAGCCACACAGATGGGCAGGCCTTCCTCAAGGGGCACCTACAGCTGTTGTGAAGAAGGGAGTTGCAAGTGCAGAAAAAAAACTGAAAGGAAAGGTATGCGCCATTCATTTTTCAATGTTGTTGTAAAGCGAACTTCTGGGGAAAGAAAGCATGTTTGTGTGTACGCATGCCTGAATGTGTGTATACATCTGTGCATGTCTGCATGTGTATGTTTGCACGCATGTGTGCGTGTAACTACATACGCGTGCACACCAGCATGTGTGTATGCAAGTGTGTGTGCGCACTGACCTGTGGCGTCGGGCTTGATGTCCCCAGAGGGGACTGACATATGCGAGTGTCCAGGTCCCAGACACCCACCCAGGCCTTCTGGAGTCATCTGTGTAATGAACGAGAAGGAGCGGCTAACAAGGCCCCTGGACGATGGGACAATGCAGCTCACTCTACATATCCCTGCCCTGCTGCCCTCTGTGTGCAGTAGCCAAGCCAGCCACCTGAGAACCGCCGTGGGCTGGGCTGGCAGGCCCTCTGGTGGCCTTATAAGAGCAAACGCAGTCCCTGTCATTGGGCGGCTTGCAGCCTGGTGAGGACGGCCTGACTCCCTTCTCCTTATCATTTCATCCATCACAAATGTCTTCCTAAAACGCAGCTTTTACGCAGTCACTTGTATTGAACTAACCCCCCTCCCCCATTCCACTAAAGACAACTATAAAAACTGGGCAAATACACGCAAACGCCAAGACACTGGGGGAGCACCCACACGGCAGGACTTGGGGCAGCCCTGATTTGGAAATGAGGTCTTTGCAGATGGAATTGGTTAAGGTAACGTGAGGTCATACTGGAGTAGGGTGGGCCCTTAACCCAATACAAGTGGCCTCCTTATAAAAAGAGGAGAAGAAACAGATACAGAAGGAAGAGAGACACATAGGGAAGACCACCATGTAAGGACAGAGCAGAGATTGGAGTGATGGGGTCACAAGCCAAGAAATGCCTGGGGCCACCAGGAGATGGAAGAGACAGGAAGGATCCTCCCCTAGAGCCTCTGGACACACCCTGAATTCAGACTTCTAACCTCCAGAACTGTTGAGAGGAAATTTTCCGTTGTGTTAAAACCCCAACTTAGTAGTTTTTTGTTTAACAGCAGCCGTAGGAAACAACTACAGTTGACCAAGTTACACATTTATTTTTAGTCAGTGTTGGACCCAAGAGTCAAATCCTGGCCTGTATGACCTAACAGAGGTGGATGGGGATTGAATGTGGAATTGCCATCAATAAGTGCCTAACCCTCAGCAGGCTCTCCGTAATGGTAGCTGCCATCGATTTTTTTTCCCTTTAAAAATATGTTGTCTAAAAATATAAGGCTTATAACAACAACAACAAAATACAACAGTTTCCCAAACTACTGGTACACACAACATAGATGAATCTCAAAAACATTGTGCTGAGTGAAAAAAGCCAGATACTCACTGTATGTGTCCATTCACCTAACACTCTGGGAAAGACAACTGGAAGCTGTTATGGCAGAATGCAGGGTCGGGGGTGCTTGGGCTAGGGTGGGGGAACGACTGCGAGGGGGCACGAGGGGACTTTCTGTGCAATGGAAATGTTCTCTATCTTGATTGCAGTGACTGCACGCATGTGGACGTTTAGCCTCAGGTTTCTCATCTGTGAAACGGACATCTTGCCCGCCTGGCTATTTTGCAGATAGCATTGATGAGGGTCAACCCTGGAGTTCTGTGAAAAGTTTGTCATCAGTAAAAAATGCTCTACGTGTCTATACAAGGTCTTCTAATCAGCAAAAGGTGAAATCGTAAAGCTAGTTATGTTTAACAAAGTGAGGAAATATTTGGTCTGATGAACATAGCTTAACGTGTTTCCCCTTTGATACTTAAAATGAGTGAGACTGTTTTCATCCAGAGGCATCAGCCCGCAAACATCTCCCGCTCCCGGGAAAGCCCCGAGCCACTCATCACGTGACCGCGCGCGTCACATGACAGACCGCTCGCCGCGTTCGCGCATGCGTTAAACCCTTCACGCAGGCGTCGTCAGAAGACCCCGTCACGCGCGCGGGCTCAGGGCCCCGCCCCCGGGAGGGGCGGGGCGTCCCGGCCGCGCCTGCGCCGTGGAGGGGCTCGGGGGTGGGCGCGGGCCGGGGGCGGGGCCTCGCGGAGGCCGGAAGGAAGAGGGAGCGGGGAAGAACGATCGAGGGAAGCCCGCCTCCCCCAGGACGACCGTCGCGGCCTGATGACGTCGCACAATGGCCGGCCCCCGCGGGTAGTGGAGCCCGTTTGTTCCGCTCGCGTCGCGCCTGAAGCCGGAGCCTGTAAGGAGCGGAAGGGCCGAGGGACGCCTTCTCCGCGCCGCCCCACCTCCAGCGGAGCCGTGGCCCGCTCTCGGCCCTCGCGCTGAGG
>NW_004443989.1:11572399-11596724 GCF_000243295.1 Trichechus manatus latirostris
GGCAGTCGAGGCCCGGGAACCCCGCGCCGCCGTCGCTTCCGTGGAGCGCCCCAGGCTGCGCGCTCCGGCCGTGGGGGCCGCTGGCCGAAGCGTGGCTCCTGGGTCCCCGGGAAGGAGGATACTGAGACAGGCACGATCCCGCGTTCCGTCAGCGGCGAGTCCCGGCCTGCGGGAGCCCTGGAACACCTCAGGGTCTGGGCTCCTCGCGAGCTGCCTCCGCGCCCCTCGTAGAGTTTATTTTCCTGAAGCTGTCAGTACTCTTCCGGGCCATTCGCGTGGCACATGTTTGCCGCCCACAAAGGGAGTGTGAGAGGCAGGCAGATTTGCCCTCCGGAGTAGGCTGGCCCCAAGTGTTGATGGCTCTTTGGGGAACTTTGATCTCTTTGGAGCCACCTGGAGCTTGCTCCCTCGCCCTCAAAGTGTGCACAGATTGGACGTGTTCGCTGTGCCCCAAGACGCTCTTCAGTCTCTTAGAAATAGTAACTTACTTGTCTCTTTGACTTAAGAGCCCAAAGGATACTGGGCTTCCAGAATAAACTAACTGCAACTATGATGCCGGAAGAACCTAAGATTTAACACTTAAGTAGTCTTGCTCCTGCTAACACGTTAAGTTTTTCTGGCTGCTTTGTGACAGCTGAGTGTACTGGGCAGAGTGGCTGATCATTTTAAGTGAAACTTTGTTTAACGAACTCATTTGCAAGACTAAGCCAGTCCTCAGATCCAGTTGGGGGAAATGCAAGAAGGGACTGTGACATCCGAACTTCTCTTCGGGGGTGTAGTGATGGATCCTCATTCTTCCTTTGGGACTCAACTCTGTCGTACTGCCCATGGAGTGGTCCTTTCCTGAGGCAGTGGTCAGGATTCTCAGGTGAGCCTGGACTGAGGCAGATTTCCACTTCAGGCTCTGGGAAGGGAGTCTCTGCCTCATAATACAGTCTGAGTATTTGAGTAGAGCCCAGCCAGGTCCTAAAGGCTGGAACTACTCTCCAGTGTTACATGGGAAATGCTCAGACAGTCTAGGAAAGCTTTTTGGAGTCATTCCAGAGAGCATACAGGTAAGTTCTGGCCATGCTCATGTTGGAAGGGGTTTGCACTTATCACAGCCATAAATCATCTCAAGGTGAGTGCTTCCTTATTTTTTTGTTCTGGTGGTCAAGCTTAGTAAATTTGGGGCATGCTATCTGTTGTCAACTGTAGAGGAATCCTTCCTTTACATATTATAAGTCTATAAAGTGAGATGAGCCTGAATTTTATCTAGACAAACCAGAACTTAGGCATAGACCCTGCTATGTTAAAAATAGTTGTCCCAAAAGGTTATCTTTGTATTTAATTGATGCTCCTTTGCCAGAATCTCTTTAACACTCCTGTTACGGTAGTGGATATATAAGCTGTCTGAGAAAATCAGTCACATTTAATAGTTATACTCCCTGTTTGACCAGAACTTGCCTTACTTGGCTTGGTAACTCACCTTACTCCCCAGACCAGGCTCTGAATGACTTCTGACTATTTCTCAAACTAATCTGCCTTGTGGAGGAAAATTTGCTGCCACCAAAGAGAGCCAGGAGAGTGATCTGGAGGTCTGAAGATTACTCTCAAAGAGAAGTTCCCACGTGTTCTGTGCTTCAGCAGTGCCGTTGGAATCAGTGCGTGGACTACCAGAGTGACTACTGGGAAAGGAGACCACTCCCTTTCCATGACTGATTTTTGGTGTATTCTTCTCAAAATTAAGCAACTATTTAGATTTTTTTTTTCCTGGTGTGCAACAGGTACTTTAACAAGATTTTGTCATTTATGCATTTATTCACCAAACACATTCATCCAGCGCCACCTGCCAAGTGGAGACACAGTGTTGGGTGGCACTTGTCACCCTGCTGTCTGGGCAGGTTCACAATCAAAGGACTGAAGGTTTAGCTCTGAACCTTGCTGTGAGCCCACGATTCAGGGTGGTCGTGTCCGAAGATCAAACTGAGTAGAAACTGATCTTGGGGGTCGGTTAAGACTTGTTCAGAGGACCCCCATTTTATCAACCACACTTAGTAGGCTGTGTACTTCTCTTCCTAGCACCCCAACATATCGGTTAAGATTTGCCCAGATGACTTCATCTCATCATCCATGCTTAATAGGCCGTGTACTTCTCTTCCCAGCACCCCAACATAGAGTATGCACTCAGCTATTTGCCAAATTGAATTAATCTCAAAACAGGACCTGGACGCCCAGAGAGACAGTTAACCTGCCTAGAGCGGGGCCTGGAACTCAAGACATCTTATGATTCCCAGGGATGTTCCCTTCTCTTCTGTTCCATGTGGGGTTACCTAGGTTGCTTCTGATAAACATGTAGATTTGTTGGCATCTGAAAGGTGTTCACCAGTATGTAGGCTCAAATATTGAAGTACTGTTGGTTTCCTCAGGAAGGACGTCAGTGTTACTCCTTCTCAGTAAACTTTTCAGGGCCTCCCAAGGGGTGACTTTGTCTCAGTGTGCCTAGGGCAGCCCCTCTTTATGCCTGTGGTAATTGTTAATAGTGCCTCCTTTCAGTCTCAAAATGTCCTATTTACACAATAAATTATGTGGTAGCTTTGCTGCTAAGCACCAGCCCCTCTGCTGGACTCAAGGAACACAGAGGGGAGTCAGAGTCCTCCGACTTCATGGCAGGGCAGGGAGCTTGCAACAGATTTTGCAGACAGATGTTTGCAATGTAGCATGTCAAGTATGGATACTTAATGAAATAATGAATAATGTACTTAGGGCAAGAGTTTTTAACCTGGGAGCCATAGGTAGACCTCAGGAGGTTTTTGAACTCCCAAAAGTGTAAGGTAAAATGGTGGTGTATATGTAGGTTTTTATAGGAAGAAGAGCCATACCCTTCATCGCATTCTCAGGGATCCATGATCCCCAAAAGGTTAAGTATCAAGATGTGAAGAACAAGGCTGCCCTCTGAGGGTCGTGGATCCTCTCGGGGCCCTTTTGCTCTCGTGCTGTGCGTGCTGGAAAATGCTTTTGAGGCTTGGGGAAGCTAACCGCATCTTTGATGTGCTGGAGTCGTTTCCGTGATCAGACTGTGCTGGGCATGCAGCCCCATCAGTCCTTCTTACAGTTACTTTACACACCACAGTGCACCCGCCTCAGCACTTCCTTTGGTCTCAGTGGACTTCTAAAGGTGGGCTCCTTTTGGGAGTCTCTTTTATTGGATTCATGTTTGGTTTAGGGACTCAAGATTCAGACTTCTTACAAGTTTAAAATCGTAAAATAAATAGCATGTGGCCATCCCTATTATTTGCCTGGTACCCTGTATAGAGCCTGTGGTGGCTTTTCCATCTAGATGAAAATATGTGTATTTGGTTCCAGTAGGGCTGAGGTAGTATAGATTAAAAAAAAAAACAAAAAACAAACCTGTTGCTGTCGAGTCTATTCCGACTCATAGCGACTCTGTAGGACAGAGTAGAACTGCCCCATAGGGTTTCCAAGGAGCAGCTGTTTGCCTCTGGGCCCCAGAAAAGCCTGTGACCAGACTATGAAGTTTGTGCAAACCCACCCTGAACAGAGGACAGTATGTCGCAGGCTTGGCAGATGCTTTCTGCAGAGTATCAAGGGTGTCATTTACAACTAGCTAGGGCACATTGAATTTGCATAGCATTTTATTGATTTGGGAAGTAACTTTGTTTCCAAGGTTGCCATTAGACTATAAAATGTGAGAATCAGAATTTGTCAGGTTTCAAGTAAGGGTGTAAAAGGCTGAAAGCAGTTAGCATTTGCTGCCTGCCTCCTGAGTACCCTTGCTGCTGAGCTAGTTCTAGGGAGATGAAAAGACCCCTGCCCTTTGATGGAGAAGAGTTTGTATATACAATGTAGCAAAAACTATGGCAAAGCTGGTTATAGGATGTTGTGCACAAAGGAAAGTTTTATGTGTTGGTTTTACTGATAGTAATAGCTAAGGATTTGAGGAAAAAGATTGCCAGTTTTTCACTAGCCTCAGACTTACAGTTGTAACCACCCCACACGCTTTCAGCCTTGAACAGTTAAAGAATGCAGGGGTCTTAGGAAGAGGCCCCTGTCCTTAGCTTTTGTCTTCCTTGTTCATGTGCCTTAGGTTGTTAGGAACAGCATGTGCCGTGAGGGGCTGGGCAACGCACATGGAAGTGAGGACACGTTAGTAACTCCTTCCTCTAGGAGTGACTGGATAGTGTGGTTAGAAGGCTGGAAAGGGAGTCATTTTCAAACCTGACTTTTTAAGTGACTGAGAATGGATTGGTTGACTTATAAATTTCTATTGCTGCTAATCATTTAGTTTTTGTAAAGTAACTTGCTCAGTTGTCATTTCCATTAACAGCAACAACAACAACAAAAAAAAAACTGTAGGTTTAAATGCCCACTCTTGGTATTTCACATCTTTGAACACAGGTTCTCCTTTAAAAAGTTACTTAAAACGTATATATACATACGACTGGCTACCTGTAGTCCCATCGTAATCTGAGGTGAATAACTTTTTCCCAGTACTCCTGTGATGCCAAGCAGCATGACTGCAAGGGCATCATTTTAAATAACAATTGTAAATAGTGTGTCGCCAAATGAAGACTCAGGTGCACGTTGGTCCCTGCGCTATTCCTGCGATCACACAATACTTTGGTAGCACCTGTTGCCCGCTGCCTTGGTGCAGGGGTGAGTGCTCGCTTGCAGACTCTGTGGTGGGGTGCAGTCTTTCACCCACCTTATCGATCTATGTTTAAAATAAATGGAGCACATACAAGCTTGAGGTGGGAAAAACAGAAGATATTTACTTTATAATTAAATCAAGATTAGTCAGAATAGAAATGAAGTCTTCTAAAACGACACCCTTGGTCTTGCTCATAAACACGCTTGAACAACATACAGCTTTCAGCCAGAGTTCCTTTGCATGTCAAATCCTGCATTAGACAGTGGCCCTTGCACTGGGTGCGCTGTGATGAGGCCTAGAAATCTCATTCTTAGAGAGTACCAGGTGGTTTTGATGGGAGCAGTAAGGCCAGGCACTGAGACGTTAATTCAGTATAAGGAAAATCCCTACAACCCACGTCTCGGCCTTAGACCCCTCAGGATGATTCCAGAAAAATGGTCAAATGCACACCTTCACTTGTAGTACCGCATTGGATAATGTACATTTTCTTGAGTTTCAGAAGTAATTTACTCTTAAGAATTCAAGCAGCTGTCCTTTGCTCACTTTCTGTTGGCTGTTTAGGTTGCATTTGTGACGAGAAGGGGTTACGGGACCACACCGCTGCCAGGTTGCACTCATGCACACCTAGCTGAGTAGAGCTCAGTCTTGGGGTGCTGGTATGGGTTTAACTGTCTGTCTTTCTCCCCAGTGGGACAGCCAGCAGCAGGTCTGCAGTGCGGGCTCCAGAGCTGGGAGGCACTGCACAGGGCCAAGCAGCGTGGAGGTCCTGATTCTCCCTGTCAGGTCAGGAGCATGGGCCAGGAGGGGGCGGGCTGGCCTTCCCCTTGGCTGACTGCTTAGCCTCTCTGATCTCTCTCTTACAGAACCGTGGGTACCGATGGATGTGGCCGAGAGCCCTGAACGGGGTCCATGCTCTCCAGAGGATGAAGAGGAGCAGCAGCAGGGGCTCTCGGATGATGACATTTTGAGGGAGAGCGGGTCTGAGCAGGATTTGGACAGAGCTGGGGGGAGGGCGTCCGACTTGGAGGACGAGGACCACACAGCCCAGGGACTGAGCCAGGGGGAGGAAGACCACTCCGACGAGGAGGGCCCGGCAAGTGAGCCCCACTCTCAGGATCCAGACTCTGAGGCCAACGAGCTGAGCGGGGGCCCCACGAGCCCCCCGTTGGAGGAGGAGGGGGGTGGGCGGGAGGAGGACCGGACCAGTGACCTCAGGGATGAGGCGTCCTCCGTCACTAGGGAGCTGGATGAGCATGAACTCGATTACGACGAGGAGGTCCCTGAGGAGCCTGTCCCTGCCGCCCAGGAGGACGAGGCTGAGAAGGCGGGGGCCGAGGGCGATGAGGAGAAGGGGGAAGGTGCCCCAGAGACAGAGGAGAAGGCAGGGGCTAAGAACGTAGAAGGGAAAGAGCCCCTAGAGGCTGTGAAGGAGAAAAAAAAAGAGGACGACGATGGGGAGATTGACGATGGGGAGATTGACGTAAGTACCCCTGGGCTGAGGTGGGAGGGAACAGCTGCCCGGTGAGGCCACCCACCTCATGCCAGGGAACAGTGGGCCTTCCAATGGCGCTAACTTTGTGATTCCCTCTGCAGTAGAAACGAGGACGTGGGACAGGAGGAAAATTAGTTTATTGCTCTTGGGGGCGTCACCATAGTAATTAGAAAGCGAGTGTTAAAAACCAAGAATGGAAAATGGGCTAGCTTCAGAAACATTCTGTCTGCCACTTGGTAGCTTGAAAAGTGTCTGGGGCAGTTTCCCCCCACCCCCCGTTACTGGTTGGGTTCTTTTGATGTAACCTTCACATTGACGAGAAAGTATCACTAGTGAGTACTCACTAATACTACTCACTGATGATAACTACCTACTGGTAATTCCTGTCTCATCCCAGGTCCAGCCCTCTCGTCCCCACCACAGACTCGCTTCTGTGCGTTCTCTCTCCAGAC
The DNA here is from genome assembly GCF_000243295.1 of Trichechus manatus latirostris. Lineage (NCBI taxonomy): Eukaryota > Metazoa > Chordata > Mammalia > Sirenia > Trichechidae > Trichechus > Trichechus manatus. The sequence goes on from NW_004443989.1 coordinate 11,578,995, forward strand.
ACCACTGTCAGCACGCTACGCTGTGCCCCACTCTCCCTGTCTCTGGGCGCAAACCAGAGGTGTGCACATTGGTTTGTTAGCAGCAGCCTGGGCTTGGACCTACATCTGGGCAGCCTTGGCCTAGCTCTCTTAGTGGGAATCCCTGGAAAGTAACTTCTGGTCTTTAGTAGAAAGTACACATTCCAGAAGACTTTTCCACCATTGCTTTCAAGCACAGCTCTGGTATCAGAAGTGAACTACTTGCGGTGTTTTTATGAGGAAGAACCTTTACGGTTTGACTTACAATGTCAAAGAATGGGTGTGGGCTGAGGGCTTGGAGAGTCACTTCCCAGTAGGACTCTCACTGGTGGTGAGCATAGAGGCTCCCCAATCCAGAGGGCCCTTCCTGTATCGTCTGCCGTGTGTCCCCTTCCTTTGGCATCCCGGCCCCTGTGGACTCCCAGGTACAACTGGTGGAAAAGTCTAAAAGCTGCTGGCTTTATCATCCTTATAACTTAGTAGTGCTTGCTGTTGTCAGGTTGCCTCGTCCTGCCTTTTTCCATTTAGGCTTTGGCTCGAGTGAAGTAATTCCCAGCTGATTCCCCACCCACCCCCATATGGTATTCTTGATGGTGATATCAATTTATATCATAAACCTTGCAGTCGTTTTGTCTAAACCACAAAATGTGTGATTCAGGCCTTGAATTACCTTTATGTTTTTGGTGTGCTGTGAAAGCATCCCTCCGACAGAGATGCCTTTCCGGAGGGGCCTCTTCCATGCTGGGGTGGGGATGGGATTCTGTGCATTGGCCTGGGGCCTGCTACTCACAGCGCTCAGGCTGCCTTGTGGCACGGGGCCAAGGACTCCACTTACGGCTGAGCCTTATGTGCATGTATTTGAGAGACCGCTCACCTATCCGGGGCATCATACACAGAGAACCAGACTCCACTTGGGCCTTGTTTCTACCTGTGCCATTTCTCAGGAGACTGGACAGAACGTGCCAGAATTGGACCGCCTACTGCATAACAGTCCTTCCTTGTTTCTCCTTCCCCTCTGGTTAGTCTCTCGCATGGCCGTTCCTCCCTCTGGGGTTTGGGGAGCAGTTTGATTGCTCCCTGATCTGCTTGGTTCCACTCTGGAATTGGCCTTCACAGAAGAGTGTCCGCCTCACCGGTGTGTGCAGCATCTCCTTTGCTTCTGACTCAGTTCTGTTTTTGTATCTCCCTTGTTGTGTGGTTAACAGAACCTGAGACAGTCCCTGGGTCCCCCAGCCTTTGGTAGAGCTGCATGTCCTTTTGATCCTGCCATTACCGGTGATGTCTCCCATCTGTTGGGCAGCCTTCCAGAGGCAGTGGCACAGTGGGTGCAGAGCTCAGTAAATAATCGTAGGCCCCCTCGGCCATCATTGGTGGCTCGCTGCCCACCTCCTACTGAATAGTTTGAAGCATCTTCACATGTGGCATTTTATATTTGCTCGTGTTGAACTCTGCCTGTCCCTTATGTGCCTGGATTCAGCCCAGGGGATCTCCCTCAGCTGAGTTTTCTCTCTGGAAAGGCTCTGTTGTTTCCAAGCTGACTGCTATTTGTGTACCCCCTCCGTGTCACTTTCTGGGCGTGAGGTCACAGCACCCCACCCTGATGCTTTGGAGAGAAAAAGCCCGAGTGTTACAAACTGGAATTGCCAGTCCGTCCACACCCGTCACCTGTGTGGGTCTTCAGCCACAGGCGTCCATGCAGGTCCAGCACCCCTGCTCACAGGTGTGAGATCCAGGAAGCTTGAGAACTCATCTGTGGCATACCTAAGCTGAGCTGAGCTGACATAAGGTTCTCCGTGGCCTTGTCTTTATCCCACTCATTGTGAACAGGCACACGTTCCCTTGCAGAAATAGTGCTGTTGATTATAGGGTGCTGTTTCTACCCCACTGTATTGCCTTTCTAAAATCAAAACGTTTCTGAATTCCAAAGACATGTCTGGCCACAAGGGTTTCAGAAAAGGGGTAACAGACCTCTATTTTTATCCCCATTTTATGGATGAGCGAGCTTGTGATTGGCCCGGGTGGCAAGACTAAGGCTCCACCCAGGCTTCTGCTCAGCTTATTCTCTGTGCTCTGTGTCTGTTTCCTGTGACATGGCAGTGCCACATGGTGACTCAGTTTTCTTATCTGCCTTTGTTACTGAGGCTTCAGTTTTTGAAAAGAATCTTTTTTTTATAGTTAAGTAATATGTATCTACAGTTTTTTGAACAGGGAAATAAAAACTTGCACAAGGAAGTAAAAATCACCTATTACATTATTGCTCAGAATTAACTGTGTTTTGGTGCATTATTTCCAAGGACCTTTTCTGTTACGATAACAAGTTTTCATTTTCAGAGCACTTCCTGCTCACGCTTTATGTGAGGCACTGTACGTCAGTACTCTGCAGGCAGCATTTCAGTTAAACTCCATAGCAGTCCTGTGCAGAAGGTGCTCTCTGTTCTGCAAAGAGGAAACCAAAGCTCAGAGATGGAGCAGGCATCCACGTCACCATGGCCAGGACAGAGCAGAGGTGGAGTGAGCATCCACGTCACAATGCAGCCAGGACAGCAGAGCCAGGATGGGAACCCAGGCCTTGATTCCCCAGTGCACACTCGTTTGTATGAAGTCTCTTAAAACTAAAATAGACCTGGATGCCTCTGATCTGCATGCGCATTTACCCCAGGAAGTGCTAGCAGAGGTGTACCAATGGGGCACAGCTGCCTTAGCTCTATATCAAGTGTTGTACGGTCTAATTGTCCTTTGTTGCCCACTCTGGGCACTCCCCCATGCTAGGTGTTGCTGTTGTTCTCGCCTGTTCCAGGTGGCATCTGTGGAGAGCTCCTGGGCTCTTTCCTTCCTGTAGACCCACCAGTGTGCCTCTGACCTGTCCACTCGGCCTCACCAGTGTTCTGGCATCTGCTATCTCCAGTCCGGGTCAGGTAGCCAGAAGGTCATCCGTGTGCAAGGAGCAGGGAAGCCCAAAAGAGTTCCCATCATCACAAACTAGCTGTGACAGTCCTCAATGATGGAGCACGTGTGCTTGCCTCTAGAAGTTGTGTTTGCATGAAACTGTTTATAAGATTTAAGAAATTGTTTTAATCCTCCATCATTTAAAATGCCATCATGCCAAACGAGTGGTTAATTGAAAACTCGGGATACTGTGTTCTATCATTATTATTTTAATTAAAGGACAAGTTCTAAATGTAGTGCACCAGTGTGCATACCCTTTGTTACCTGGGTGGCAAGTGGACTAGATGACCGAGACCAGTGGGTGGCTGCTGTTTTGTGTTCTTTGGGGTCACTGTTCATCTTGTGTGCTGCTTCAGGTGTTGTTGTAGTTTGTTTAGTATTGATTTTCTGGTAGCTACATAGTATCACCATGTGTGGTAATGTGGCTGCTCACCAGTCTGTAGATGGAGAGCACTGACAGTCACACCTTTGCAGAAGCACTTCTTTAAATCTGACCTAGTGCACTGGAGAGGAATCCTAGTTTCTGAAAACAACTCTTTGCACTCCTGGCCTCGCACCTGTGCATAAATTGTCAAGTGGAGCAGGGAGACTTGAATGGGCTCAGACTTCTCAAAGTTTGTTTTGCTTTTTTTGTGGGAACAAAGAGAATGTGCTCTCAACTTAGATTTGAGGTTTTATGAAACGCCACATTAAGGCTTTCGTGCAGTGGTTATTCCATGAGGATAACAGGAAAAAGCAAGCACAGGTTCAAGTTCGTGGCCAGAGGAGAACAGCACTTCCTTACTCTCAGCACTCAGGTGGCATGTGCATGTTGACGCTTAGAGAAATGCACCTTCTGGATAGAACTCTCAGGAACCCCTTCCTTTCATTATAAACCGTTTCTTCTTAACCTAGTAATTTGAAGACAGAAGCCATGCAAATATTTAAGCTTTAAAATTTTAAATAATCATAAATCCAGTGTTTGATTTCAGCATTTATTCATTCAACAAGTAATTGTTGACCACCCCCTGTGAGACTGACAGTGCTCTGGCCTGCACTGAGTGAGTGGACACATTCCCAGTCGGGTGGACAGTGGCCATATTCGTCATTGCAGGGATGTCCATGTGCAGCCATAACACGTGCTACAGAGGGGAGGGCCCATCAGGAAAGCTGCCTCAGGAAGGGGTGGGGCTGTGGCCTGGAATGAGATGAGCTGCATGAGGAAGAGGAGCGGGAAGGGAATGGCCAGGTATGGGGTTTGAAAAGGTCACTTTGCTCTTCAGAGGGGAGATGGAACATTTAGGAGCAGTGTGAGGAGACCATGCTTCGCCACCAGGGAGGCTGGGTAGGTGCTTGGACCAGGGTGATGATGCTGGAGATGGAGAGAGGCTAGGAGGACGCGTGGCTGCAGATAGTGCTGGGGACATAGAGGAGGGCAGGTTGGGGGGAAGGGAGTGGGTCTGCCCTGGACATGGGAAGCTTGATGTGTCCTCAGAATGTGCCAGAGATGTCAGGGTCGGGGGCAGTGGTACTGCTTGGCTGGAGGTGGTCCAAAGAGAGGTGTCCACTGCAGGGTCCACATGGTCTGCTGCTGCTTGGGTCTTGGGGCCCAGGGTGAGGGTGGCTTGGGGAGCACAGAGCAGTGGTTCTGGATCTTGGCCTGGAAATCACCCCTCACCACTAAATCAGAATCCCTGAGGCTAGAGCCAGGCTTATTCTAAAGTGTGTACAGCTGAGGCTGGGAACTCTGACTGTGGGAGAAGAGGCTATCCTGGAGCTGGCTGCAGGGAATGGCATCCTCAGCCTCAGTGGCTGAACTTCCCTCCTCCTGCCTGCCAGACTTTTAAACAAGAGGAAGTAACATGTTTGATTTTAAGGGACTTAAAATCTTTTGTTCAATGGTTTTGTTTAAATGTACAAAAATATTAAAAAGTTGGGGTATAATCATTTCCTGCCGAAAGCTGCTAATTAAGAGAATATACCAAAGCCCAGCTTGTGAAGTGCTTCACGTCCTTCATAGACTGCTGTTCCTTTGGTTCCTCTGTTTAATCCCTCAGTTTGTGAGGAAGCTGTGGAATCATCCCCATTTTGCGGGTGAAGAATCTAAGGTTTGGGAAAGGTACGTACATGGGTAAATGCTGACACATGGTGTTGTGGGGCATCTCAGCCTTCTAGCCAGGCTTGTCATTCTTGCCTGTTTGGTGAGAGCAGTGCCAGTTGGTAGGTTCTCCCCCAGCACGTCCTCTGGGTCTCTGGGTGGCACTTCCTGAGTTAAGATGATCCCTCTCACAGTCTCCTCATCTCTGTTTCAGGATGATGACCTGGAAGAAGGCGAGGTCAAGGACCCTAGTGACAGGAAGGTGAGGCCTCGTCCCACCTGCCGCTTCTTCATGAAAGGTAACTGTCTGGGGGGGTGCCTGCAGCAGCCCTGTATCTGGGTTTCCCTGCCGTGTGGTGGTGGTCCAGCCTGTGAACACCTGGAGCGGGCCCACGGGGCGGCATGTGCTGATGGTGGTGGTGGTATGGAGGTTGCACGTTAGATCCTCTTATCAGTCCTTTCATCACTTTAGAGACTAACCTGGAGGGGCGCCAACTCCAGCCTGCCCACCTACAGCAGACTCTGGTTTAAACAGTGTCAGGCATGTTTATAAGGCCAAATGCCCTCGGCGCCAGCTTTGATATTTTCCCATCTCTGTAAGGAAAATTACTGCTTTTCTGCAAAATATGTCAAGATACATCCTGCGTTTGGAGTGGATTTGTAAATGGCCCAGGGGAGGCCTCTGAGAGCAGGAGGCTGTCTCTCTCCTGTAGCATGAACACTGTGCACTAAGCAGCTGAATCAGGTGACAGTGTGATAAACTCTTGTTCAGCAGTGAGGACTAGCAACATTTTTAAATGTGTCATAACCCTCTAGCGTTAGATACTATGTCTCTTCTGTTTTGTTTTGTGAGTCTTGGGCGATTGGAAACGGAAATGAGTGTTTCTGGTCTTTAAGGGTGTCTTGGATGTGCAGAGTTAGTTTCAGCATGTTTCTTGTGATTGGCTTTTCCCTTGGTCAGGTAGGAAGATGTTTCCTCCTCCTCTGCGTCTTAACTGGCCCAGCCGGCACCACCCCTAATGCTCACGCCTTCCTGTGTACTTCTCTTCCAGATGTTGTGCCACCATTATCCACTCTTCCACCACTATCAAATTCCATACCATTCAGAGGCCAGGTTAAAGGTACAAAAATATGCTCTGTTCACTCTTTAGCCCCTTAAATTCCCACTGCTCCAGAGGCTACCCTTCTTCGGATCCAGAGCCTAGCTGTGAAGCCGAAGGACGGGATGGGCCCTGGGACAGGGAGCTGTGTGGACCTCTGTGCTCGGAGGGGGTACTGGAGCAGGCGAGGGCTGCAAAGTGAGGCTGCAGTGGGGGGCATGCAGGGGGTGCGGGCAGCCCGGGGAGGGCAGGAGGTGGGGGCACAGTGGGTTCTGCACCTGAAATGGCCCTGTCAGTCATGCAGAGAGATGACCTGTGATGAGGGGTGAGGGGAGCTGGGCACTGATCGTCTCGGCCTGGTCCCTCTGGGCGTGTGCTCGAGGGGAAGCTGTGCTCATGGGGAGGGGGCAGCTAGCCTGCTTCCATGATGGTTGTCGTTTTTGCCAGGAGAAGGCAGTGGACGCACGCAAGTAAATGTGTGCATGGTGGGCCTCTCCCATGCTGCAGCCTGCGCCCTGCACCGGCAGTGGCCGCGCTGTGTGGGCCTCAGGGTGGGCATGGACGCCCAGTGAATGGTCGCACACTGGAAAGAAAGCACAATGACCAGCACAGCCACTGAGGAGAACAGCTGAACGTGTAAATAATATGTTTTAGAAAGTAAAATTGTTCAGGTCTTTAAAAGCTGATATTGGAGGTGTCCATATTCAGAAATTTTAAACTTAAGCAGAAGACTTCTTTTCCATAATGATGTGGAGAAAAAGCAGAGTCAGCCATCTCTTAAATTTCTAAAGTGATGAGGGAAAAAATATGTATGTATATATACATATATATTTGTCTGTGTCTGCATCTCTTCCTGTCCTTGTTGGAGGTTAGCACTGTCTACAGGCGGCTCACATACTGTGTCTGGTCTGTTGGTGGCAGTATGGCTCTGTATGTGGTCGGGCCCCTTGGGACTGGCCGGCAGTTCCCACAGCAGGAGGCAGTGTTGTCCACCATCTGGGCCACGGAGCCCTGGTACAGGTTTTCAGGAGTGCCATTTGCTGAACTCATTTCCAGAGTTTGCAAACAAGCAAATGAAGTGAAATCATTACTGGAAACTGCAGTGCCCATCACTGAGCAAGGCCTTGGTGGATGAGCAATGGGAGGCGGCCCCACAAAATCAGAATAGAGTCTCAGCAGGCCTGTAGGTCACAGTCCTCTAGGAAGTGGGACCTCCAGGGCTACACTGAGTGCTGAGCTTGGGTTTCTGGGAGTCAGACCCTGTGTGGGAGTTTCGACAGAGGATCTGAAGGAAGCTAGTGGCAAGCCGGCTTTTTCACAGCTTAATTGGGTATTATCAGTAGCTTTTGTCGCAGAAATACTGTTTTAATATATTTAGATCCCTCCTCCCTGCTGTTTGTTTATTCTGCAGTGTAGTATGAGAAAGTACAGAAGGGAACAGCTGATTCTGTTTTCTAGAATATGTCTTATTTTTCTTAGTTATGAGAAGTTAATTTGACTGTATTTTTTTTGCTTACCTACAGTTTGTAAGTTTAGTGTCAAATTGAGATAAATTAGTGTTTTCTCCAATAACCAGAGAAATCATTATAAAAATAAAATTAAGTTTGTTGTGTTGGGAGGATGTGGAGAAATCAGAACCCTCATACACTGCTGTTGGGAATGTAAAAATTGGTGCAGCCACTTCTATGGAAAAGTTTGGCAGTTCCTCAGAAACTTAAAACATAAAGTTACCATATAATACAGCAGTTCACTACTAGGAATTTAACTCCAAAAGAAATGAAAATATATACCACACAAAAATACATGACGTAGACACTTGTACATGAATGTTCATAGTAGCATTATTCATAATAGCCAAAAAGTGGAAGCAACCCACAATGTCCATCAGTGAATGAAGGGATAAACACAATGTGGTCCATCTAGACAGTGGAATTTTATTTGACCACAAAAAGGAATGAAGCACTGATACACTACAGTGTGGTTGAACTTTGAAGAGATTATGCCAAGTGAAAGAAGCCAGTCACAAAAGGACAAATATTGTGTGGTTCTGTTTCTATGAAATGTCCAGAATAGGCAAATCCACAGAGACAGAAAGACGGTTAATGGTTGCCAGAGTCTGAGGGGAGAAGCAATGGGGAATGACTGCTAATGGGTTTCTTTTTGGGGTGATGAGAAAGTTCTTGATAGTGGTGATGGTTTCACAGCTTTGTGAATATACTAAAAACTATTGATTTTTGCACTTTAAATGGGTGGATTTTATGGTGTGTGAATTATAAAATTCTGTTTCACGTTGTGATCTGTAGATTAATCATAATTGCTCAGATGAACTCATTAATATTTGCAGCCATTGACAACAAAATATGTTAGGAGTACAACTGGGAAACATTTTAAAGCCCTAATACTTTGTTTATGGTGTATTTTTTCCTGACATATATTTGTGTTGAATGATCAAGACACAAAATTATATCCGCAAAGGAATCGCGTTTTTCTTAAACTTGTCCTGCTTTAGGCTTGTGGTCTACCCTCACTGTGGTCCACATCAAGCTCATGCATGTGCCAGACCTCCTGGTTTCTGCTCCTTCGTTCTCTCTTGTTTAAAGCAGTTCTCGAAGTGTGGTCTGTGGACCCCGGGGATCCTTGAGACCCTCCTAGGAGTCCCCGAGACCCTCCCGGGGTCTCTGAGGTCAAAATTATTTTCATAGTGATATTAAGACAGTGCTAGTAGTCATGTGCCCACTGCTGTGCACTTCAGCAGTGCCAGCTTCACTGAATGATGTCGATAACAGCAGTGAGAATTATGATTTTTTTTTGTTTTTAATAATTTTATTTTTGTTGTTGAGAATATGCAGAGCAGAACATACACCAGTTAAACATTTGTTTCTACCTGTACAATTCAGTGACATTGATTACATTCTTTGAGTTGTGCAACCATTCTCACCCTCCTTCTCTGAGTTGTTCCTCCCCCGTTAACATAAATTCACTGCCCCCTAAGCTTCCTATCTAATCTTTCAAGTTACTGTTGTCAGTTTGATCTCATATAGATAGATCTTAAAGGAATATAGTGCTCAAGGCAGACATTCTTTACTAGTTAAGCTGAACTTTGGTTTTAAGAAGACTTCAGGAGATATTTTTGGTTTAAGGTTTAAAGAGTATCTCAGGGCAATAGTTTTTTCAGGGGTTCATCCAACCTCCATGGCTCCAGAAAATCTGGATTCCATGAGAATTTGAAGTTCTGTTCTGCATTTTCCCCTTTTTGGTCAGGAAAGAATTAGGATTTAATTAAATCTCGACACTTGAGTACAGGTTTCAAAAAAACAAACTATATCGATGTATAATTAACGTGCCATTAAACACCCATTTTAAGCATACAATTCGATGATTTTTAGTAAATTTACCAAGTTGTGCAACCATACCATGGTTCAGTTTCAGATCCTCTCCATCACCCCAGTAAGATCCCTCAGTACACATCTTTTCAGTATTCAATATGACAAATGCCGTAGTGCAGCGACAGTCGTTAGGAGGAAAAGCCTGTGTGCAGTTACTTGATCAGCAAGCTGAGCTAGCCACTCTTTCTGTGGAACACCATTTTTACTTGAATGATGACAAATTATGCTTATTTAGGCTTGGATACTTGGCAGTTATTTTCTCAAGAATAAGTGTAGTGAGCCTGCCCCTTCAAGGAAAATAACTGGCAGTATTTATGGCTCATGGTAAAATTCACACTCCCAAACTTGTATCCACCACCATGAGCTTGGCAGCTTCGCAGTACAGTGTTTTCCAGATATTTTCCACATGACTATTGCATGATGCTACAGAACCATCCCTGGGTAAAAGATCCACTCAAAGTTCAGGGTAAGACCAATGAATTTCCGTGCAACAGAGCCTTGAAAAGTTCAGTGGTAGGATTACAGATTCCACATTGCAGCTAACCTTATAAAAGCTTTCATTTGTGGAGGTTGGTGTAGTATATCAAAGAAGAAGGTCCCAAAGTATATGGAAAGGTTATTAACATACTTTCCCCTTTTCCAGCTGCATCCTTGTGTAAGGCCAGGTTTTCCTCACATAACTTCATCAGCCCTCACCACCAGTTGAATCAGAAACAGAGGCCATAGCACCCTTCTTCCCGTTTTTTTAGAAAGTTATTTTTCATGACCTACTTATGTTAACATATGTTGAATTTGTTGTTTTAAAATAATAAAATGTCTTTTAAACTTTTCAGTTTTAATTTCTAGTACAGTAACTATCAATAGAGATAACCCATATAGACAAAGGTGCTTTGGGTCCTGGGACCAAAAAGTGAGAGAACCATGAATTTCAAGTACACGGTCTTTACAAAGAAGCAGCCAAGAAATTACCTTAATTGCATCAGCTGCCATGATGAATGTATTCCTTAAGGAAGTTAAAATCTCTCAAAATATTTTTGTTGTGACGGTGGTTTTCTGTCTGTTGCAGCTCTATGAGATAGGAAAGGACGTTACTCAGGAGTGCTTTATAGTTGTGTCATTAATGCCATAATGAGCTGCTTGTGGTTCATTGTGGTCTTGTGTCTGTTAGAGTAATGTTTGTCCCTTAGATTTTATTATTAGATTTGTTACAATATTCTGCTTTCCTTTCATGAAGTTGGTTTTTTTTTTTTTTTTTTTTTTTTTTGTGATATAATTTTGTTCTACATTTCTCTCTCCAGCTCTGTCCAGAACCCTTTTTTTTAATGATGAAGCACTCTAAAATTCTTTATTTTGACACTGTCTGTATTTATTATCTTTTCTGAGTTATTCAGAGTGGAGGGAAGGGAGTCAAAGGTTATTTAAATAAGACTAAGACCACTTTGTCAGGAACAGTCTTTGTTTAAAATCCCAGTGTGAAGCAAGGGCTTTGTACAGAAAGTTAGAGAGATACCATAAAGTTATTTCAGTTGTTCTGATAGTATGCCCTGCAGATACAGTGACAGTACAACTGTACACATACTACCAGCACTTTACTGATGACCAAACACACACATCAGAATAGTTCAGATTCTGACAGTGTTTCTGGATCTAACACACACACACACGTGACCATGCACACAGCCTGGTGGTATACACACGCCGACCAAGCACGGGCCCATGGCCCAGGATGGTTTCTTTCCTGAGGTGCTCACTCACTTGAACAGAGTCATTTCCCCTTGGGCTGGGTGGATGTGTAGCCGATGCCAGGGATGCTGCTGTGTGAAATCTGGCCTTCTGTCACCGTGTTTGGGTTTTGTTGCTGTTAAGCATGTACGTTCCTTTCTCCTAGATATATTGCTTAGTGGGAAAAAAAAGCAAAGTTCAGCATGAGCATATAATATGCCCAGGGAAAAATGGAGGTGACAACATTGATTGATTGGTCACCAGTGAATTGGTAACTCCCTCTGGTGGCCATTCCTGGAGGTGGGAGTAGCGAGACTTTTCACTGTGTATCTTTAATAGTGTTGTAATATTTTATGTTTACATGTCTTCCTTTTTAAATTTGTTTTATGATGAGATATTTCATGTATACAAAATAATATAACACTTATGCAAGGTATGAAGAGTAATAAAGTAGTTGCTGATGTGCCCACCATCCAGTTGAGAAGTAGAGCATTATCAATGCCTTTGAAGCCCTTTGTGTTCTCCCAAAAAAACACTGAGAGGTTTCAGAAGTGAAGAAACGTTGGGTTGGCCCCACCCTGCCATGACTGTCCGTTTCTCCAGGTCCCCTTCTAGTATAGCCCCACCCCCAGCGTAGACACAGAGCCCTGACATCATTGTAAGCCTCCTTCTTTACACAGTTAGAATCACAATCTACATGAACTGTGTCTCACAAAGTTTCACCTAGAAGCAAAGAACCATATAATTTTGAAACTAGAAGGTCTTTATTTTTGCTTCCATTTCCTGGAGAATCTTCTTTTTCCCTTTTTTTATTTTTTTTAATTATGAAAACAATATGTGCTGACAGACAGTAAAGAAAACGAAAGTCTTTCTTCACAGTCCTGGCAGTTCTTTTCCTACAGATAAAATGTTCATTTTTTAAAACATAAGTGGGATGACAGTAGTCCTGTTCTCTTTGTGTCTCACATGTACTGGACGACTGTCCTCGCTGGGACATGGGGACCAACCACACTTTGTCGTGGACAGGGCTCTCCTTTCTCTTGGTGGCCTGGACCTGAGGCGTGCGCTCGGCGAGGAGCGGGCTGCCCGTCAGCCAGGGCTCCAGGCTCTCGCCCTCCGCCTTCTTCCTCCGAGACTCCATGCGTGGTTGTTCCTCATTGGCCTTGTTGCCCTGACAGTGTGAGTGATAAGTGATCTCTTGATAGTGGGATCCTAGGTGATATTTTGTTTTGAAAAAATTTTTAATACAGAAACGAGCAGAGAATAACAAATAACCCACATGTCCACCACCCAATGCATGACTGTTTTAAACCTCTTTGAGGCTCTAGAATTTTGAGCCCCTGTGAAGCAACATTCCCCAACCTCTTTTAACTTGTATGTGATCTCTTAAACCCTCTTAGGAATTTTAAAAATTTTGCCATTCTTAAACACTCCCAGAGAAGCAATTTTAAGCATACTTTAGTATTTAACTTAGATCAACGTTTTATGCTGTATTAGAAGTTAGTTTTAATGTAAACTTAAAAAAGAAACCAAACCCGTTGCTATTGAGTCGCTTCCGACTCATAGCGACCCCACAGGACAGAGTAGAACTGCCCCATAGGGTTCCCAACCTATGGCTGGTGGATTCGAACTGCTGACCTTTTTGATTAGCAGCCAAGCTCTTAACCACTGCACCACCAGGGCTCCAGTATATCAAAATGTGGTTTAAAGTTTAACTACACATTAATACATTGAAAATGTTTTTTAAAACTGCTTAGACACGCCTTATTTTTCAACTATGTGAGCATGTTAATCCATTCCCAAAAAAAGTGGCACACTCACTAGTTAAAAGCCTGGTTCTTACGTTCTGCACTGAAAAGTCATGTGGTTTCCTTTAATAATTCCATTGTTCTGTTGCTGTGTGATGCTATTGCTGTGTGATGCTAAAAGGCAGGTTTTGATTCCTATTTGCAAGCAAAGTTTAGAAGCCAAATTTATTATCATTGCCAGTGTGTTTTCTTTTAACACATTTTTTAAGTACTAGAGATATCCTGAAGTGGTTTGTGAAAATTTGGGTAAGAGAGGATGCAGATTTACAAAGCTGGTAAAGATTACCCCGGGACAAATGTGCAGACTTCTGATATTTTTATGCCTCTCATTAATTCCTACTTTGGTGTTGATGTTTTTTGGGCCAGAGTAAAAAGTATGTTAGTGTGTACCTGTGAGACCCAGCATGGCAGCCAGCAGTGTCCCCTGAGCAGGGACCCTCTAAGGGGGGGATGTGAGGGGACCACGTGCCCTCCAGCTGCCGGCCGTGGTGCCACTCAGAGCCAGGAGGCTCTCAGACCTTCCTGTCCTGGAGGGAAGGTGCCTGTTCTCAGAGCCGGAATATGTTGACACGTTAGAAAGGGGCTTTGAAACAGGTGCTGTTTCGCCTTTAAAATGTGAGCGCAGTCCCCTCCAGGAGCCCTTGAGAGCTGACAGCCCTTTAGACGTGGTGTTTCATGGGAAGGTCCCTTACCAAGGGTGCTGCACAGACCCCACGGGGCCTGCCTGCTGTGGGCTCCCCATGTGCACAATGCACAGGTGCGGTGACCGAACCCAGGCCCTGCCTTCACAGTGGCAAGGCTGGGTTCCCCAGGCTCGACTCCCCCACTTTACTGGCCTGCGAGGGCTCATTCAACAATGTGTGGAAGTACCTAGCATGCCAGCTGCACGTCAGAGATCCTCGGTGACTGCTGGCTGTTGCTGCGGCCGATAGCACAACGGCACCCCTGGTGCGTGCATTGGGTGCTGAGGACGCCTCCTGACTGGCTTTTGTCTCCACAGGGAACTGCACCTGGGGGATGAACTGTAGATTCATCCACCCCGGCGTGAACGACAAGGGCAACTACTCCCTGATCACCAAAGCCGAGCCCTTCCCACCGAACGGTGCCCCGCCTCTCGGACCGCACCCGCTGATGCCCACCAACCCTTGGGTGCGTGAACTTCTCTCTGATCATGGCCAAGTCAGGACTCCAGCCCATTTGTGCATTTCAAGCTTACAACAAATTAATAGACTTCACGTAAAGGGCATTGTTGTGACTACAGAGTCACATAGCTGCCTCTCTAGAAGCTTCTGTTGCTCCAAGGAGAAGGTCACCCCAGACCCGGGGAGGCCACGTCCAGGGCTGCTGAGCCTCGGGTGAGAGCAGCAGTGCTTGGCCGGCTGGTGTATCCGTGGATGGTTTTGCTCCCCTGTTTCATTATCGATTCTAACATTTTCTTTCTTTTCTCTTCTTGTTTTTCTAATAGGGTGGGCCAGTAGTCGATGAAATTTTGCCTCCACCCCCTCCAGAACCCCCAACAGAGAGTGCCTGGGAGCGAGGACTCCGGCACGCAAAAGAGGTAACATCTGAGAGGAAAAGATGGGTGGTCCTTGCACCAAGCACACTGATCCATAGAGTGATGGGAGACTCAGCAGAACCTCAGCACTGAGACTGCATTGCTGTGGTTTCTTTCAAGACTTGGAGAATGGGAAATGAGGTCTGCCTGTCACCTAGGTGGGATAGGTCACAGGCAGGTCCATCCCTGCAGGCCCAGTGCAGCCTGTGCCATGCGGAGCACTGCCCAGAGAGACAGCAGCACACTGAGGCAGCGCAAGCCTGCCTCCCCTCCTCTCACCCATCAAGGCCAATTGCACTTCTCTGCTGAGACCCCTGTGTTCATGCCAGGGCTTCCCGCACTCCCTACCCTGCACGCTCACACTGAGTCTGATGTCCAGGTGTGTGCTCGTGCCAGGCCCCTCACACTCCCTTCCCTGCACACTCACACTGAGTCTGATGTTCAGGTGTGTGCTCATGCTAGGCCCCTCACACTCCCTACCCTGCACGCTCACACTGAGTCTGATGTCCAGGTGTGTGCTCGTGCCAGGCCCCTCACACTCCCTTCCCTGCACACTCGCACTGAGTCTGATGTTCAGGTGTGTGCTCATGCCAGGCCCCTCACACTCCCTTCCCTGCATGCTCACACTGAGCCTGATACTCAGGCATGTGTTCCTGTAACGAGCCATTTAAATGATCAGTCCTTCTCGGCCCTCCAAGTCAGTGTACCCCCAGCGAGTTAACAGAAACAATCCTTTTCTTCCTCACACCCTCAGCGCACACTCAGCCACATTCTCGTCTTCTGGACTTTATAGGCTTCCTGGGCCGTTTCCCCCACATACCTGCAGTGAGCCGCCCTTATTCCTTACCGTGCCCTCTCCTCATCCCGGGGCTTGGCACTGAGTGGACCTGTTGGGCTCCGGCAAAAGTCTAGGGCTGGTTACAGGAAGTGACGAGACCTAGACTTCTGAGTGCACGAAGCCCGTGGCTGGAGTGGGAGTGCCTGGGGGGCAGGGCCAGATCTGGGCTGCAGGCATAGGACAGACACAGGACTGTGTTCCGGGCTCCTGCTCCCCTCCCCTGGGCCTCGGGGTATCTGTGCCAGCCTCCGAGCTGCCCCTCCTGCATGGTTGCCTGCCAACGCCGGGGGTTTTGGAGCCACATTGGGAGCTAGGCACCACTTTATTGCCTTCATAGTGACTGTTGTGCTTTCGTTCTATATTGACTTCTCTCCTTATTATGGCAGGTTTTAAAGAAAGCCACCATTCGGAAAGAACAGGAGCCTGACTTTGAGGAGAAACGGTTTACAGTGACCATTGGCGAGGACGAGCGGGAGTTTGACAAAGAAAATGAAGTTTTCCGAGACTGGAACTACCGGATCACAAGGGATGTCCGAGATACAGCGTAAGGCCCATTCTCTGTGTCCTCTCCTCTGGAGAGGGGGCTCAGAGCTGCAGCGAGGCCATGCTCGGGGCAGCAGCCTGGAGGGGCAGCCCTGAATGACTCAGACATCCTCTTTGCGATGACCTCTGCTCTGGTTTTGATTTCGTAAAGGGAGTTTGTGAGCCCTGTGTGGGGGCACGTGGACTGGAGAGGCTTCCCTATCGGGGTTCTTCCAGGTCCTGAGGAGGCCTGTTCTGAGCCCCAGATCCAGCCTGTCTCACCTCTCACCCCTCCCCACATTACCCAGGACCAGAAAAGCCCATGAAACCTGTCGCTGATATCCAGACACATGGCAGGGAAGGCTCTTTTTATCACATGTGCTGTGTATTGTTTCTCCTACCCGGACAGTTCATCACTGGTCTTCTAAAAATAATCACAGAAGAAGTCCATGCTGGCTGAAAAAATAACCGTCAAACTTTAGGAATTGTGTAACATAAAGAGTCGGCTCTCCTCTCCACCACTCCTGCCCTTGAGGCGACCAGGGCTTCTTAGAAATCACCTTTGCAGGTATAGAAACGGGTGCTGTTTCTGCCTGAGGAACTCAAGGTACAGCTGTGGCCGGTCAGTGGCCCGGGCTGGTTTCTGCAGGCTCTAGTTTTGTAACAGTCTCCACCCATGCTTGTGCTGTGGGAGAGTCATCCTCGCTGTGGCTCAGAGCTTACAAGATGGTAAAGGGAATGCTGACTGGGACCACAGGGCCATCTTGGGCTCTAGGCGTCCATACCTGTCAGCAGGTAACAGCTCAGAGGTTGAAGCTTAGAGATTTGACAACATAGTTAAAACTTAAACGTTTTCTAACGAAACCTTAGTGAGTGGAGACAAACTTCAGATCCCAGGAGGGGCGTCTGGGTCAGAGCCGAGTCTGGATTCTCTGTTGGGTGGCATTGGGAGTATCGCTCAAGCCCTTTAGGGCTCAGGTTCCTTGTGTGAAATGGGGTATGGACTTTGTCCTTCCTGGAGGGCAGTGTGTGGGCTTGCGAGAGCCTGTGGGTACATAATTTGGCAAGTCTGTGTAGTTATTTAGTGTGAAAGGGGGAGCTTAGAGCCTTGGTTTACCCTCTTACCTGTTCCCGTCTCCCCTGGAGGGGCAGAGGATTTACATGTGTGCCTGATTGTAGGCAGGGGAAGGGACTGCATGGTTTGAGGGGCACCCGTAGTGTGCACGGTTTGGAGATCTGCCTGGTATACAAGCAGGTATGCAGTTGTCTTGGCCGTGGTGTCTTGGTGCTGGGTAAGGGGGTGCTTCAGAGTGCAGATGGCTCATGACTCTGCCTTCTGTCAGAGCAAAGATGTGGCTAGGCCTTCCCCCTTATCCCAAAGCCAAGCTCACTGGTGGTTTGGTTTGGTTTGCTAACATCCACTCGCATCCACATTAATTCTGGGGCTTTTGCAAAGTGCCCGTGCTGGGCTCCCCCAGACCAGATCAGAGCCTTGGGTTTGGGCCTGGTGCACTGTGCTGGAGTGAAGCCCAGATTGCCGAAGGAAGTGGGCTTAGGAAAAGCCACCACTCTGTCACCATGCACCTCTCTGTATTGCACCTGCAGCCCAGAGGCCTTTTTTTTTTTTTTAATTGTACTTCAGGTGAAGATTTACAGAACAAATAGCTTCTCATGAAACAGTAGTACACATATTGTTTTATGACATTGGTTAACAATCCCTCAACATGTCAACCCTCTCTCTTCTCTACCTTTTTTTTT